>NC_064931.1:279453650-279766428 GCF_023897955.1 Schistocerca gregaria
TGGATGATGCATAACCTGTTAAAGTTAAACACTTTCACCGTACATAAAATTTTGAGTGGAGTTTTGCACACGCGAAAATTTTATGCCAAAACAGTGCCGAAAAATCTCACAGCTGACCAGAACGAACACGTGCATTGATCTTCTCGAGAGGATAGAGAATGACGATGAATGATTCAGTCGTGTGATCACAGACGATAAATCCTAAATTTTTGGGTATTATCCTGAGATAAAGCGGCAGCGTGAGGAGTGACACACTGTGACATCTCCTCGACCGGAAAAAGCTCGAATGACCAAAGCAAAAATCGAAACAATCTTGGTCTGCTTTTTTCACAGTAGGCGTATCAAGCACAAAGAATTTGTTCCTCCAACCAAATGTTTTCCAAAGATGTACTTAAAAGGTTCGGGAAAAGTGTGAATCGAGTGAGACCAGACATTGTAGACAAGCGGATGCTGCATCATGACAACGCCACATGTCACACGGCCACTTCCATTACGGAATATTTTGCCAGCTGCCTTTTTAAATAAGTTTATTTTTGCGATTTCTGTAATCTCTTTTGGTAATTTATTGTATAGTTTTATTCCTTGGTAGAAAATGCTGTTTTGAGTTTTATGTTTATTTTTTCTTGGTAAATGTAAGTTGAGTCTATCTCTTGTTGCATGGTCATAGGCAGAGCTGTTTATGCAGTAATTACCAAGTTTATTTTTGATGTCAACAACTGACTTGGAAATGTATTCACATGGAGCAGTTAAAATCCCCAGTGTTCTGAACAGATCTTTACAATGAGCTCGAATAGTATTTTTCGTTATTATTCTTATGGCTCTTTTCTGGAGTTTGAAAATTGTGTTCATATTTTGTGCATTTGTTCCCAAAAAAGAATGCCATAGCTAGGAACTGAGTGTACATATGAATAATATGTAACTAAAAGAAACTACATGTTACGCAGTGATGATAGGATTCTAAGGGCATAACATGCTGATGACATTCTGATTGCAAGTACTTTTGTGTGTTCACACCACTTCAACTGAGAATCAATATTCATTCCTTGAAATTTTGCGTTTGTTACACAGTCCATAAAGGTGCCATCTACATTTAATTTAACATTGAAATTTTTCCTTTTCAAACTGAAACTCATGGCATTAGTATTCTTTATGTTCAATGTCATTTTATTACTTATTGACCAATAACAAATGCGCCCCGACCAAGGATCGAACCATCGACCTCCTGCATGCTAACCCAAAACTCTAACCACTGCACCAGCCGAACAGCACAGCACAGGACTGACATGTTCTATATCTACATCTACATTTATACTCCGCAAGCCACCCAACGGTGTGTGGCGGAGGGTACTTTACGTGCCACAGTCATGTTCCAGTCGCGTATGGTTCGCGGGAAGAACGACTGCCGGAAAGCCTCCGTGCGCGCTCGAATCTCTCTAATTTTACATTCGTGACCTCCTCGGGAGGTATAAGTAGGGGTAAGGAATATATTCGATACCTCATCCCGAAACGCACCCTCTCGAAACCTGAACAGCAAGCTACACCGCGATGCAGAGCGCGACTGACATGTTAAGGGCCTACCAGTTGAACCCTTTCAGCACTGCTACCAAGAGTGGGAACGACGCTGCTGGTGTGTAGCAGATAAGGGGAACTACTTTGAAGGGGAGAATATTGCGCTTTGAAACAAATGAAATAAAATCTTTGGTAAATAAAAACTTAGTCTCATTATTTTCCTCTCACACCTTGTGTACCGGCAGCGAGGAACACTATTGGCCGGCTTATTCACGTGGTGAGATGAGTGGCACGCTCACGCTGCGAGTGCAGCACGGCCGCGGGGCCGTACGTTCCAGGGCCCACTTCACACAGAAATGGCGTGACACAGACACCCGGCGACCCGGGACGTGGCGCGAGCAATTGACAAAGAAGTAGTGACGTCAGAGAGGCCCTGGGCGGCCATGCTACGAATAGATCAGAATATGTCGTCTTCATCCGACGAAGATATTGGTGCACTGCATCTTTTGCAATTCGTAACAAGAAGGTATTGGATAAATCCATTATCACTGGAAAAGGGAAGAATTATGTTACATCGTCGGCTGCTGTGGCCGAGCAGTTCTAGGCGATTCAGTCTGCAACAGCGCTGCTGCTACGGTTGCAGGTTCGAGTCCTGCCTCGGGCATGGATGTGTGTGATGTCCTCAGGTTAGTTAGATTTAAGTAGTTCTAAGTCTAGGTGACTGATGACATCAGATGTTAAGTCCCATAGTACTCAGAGCCAAATATGGTACATCGACGTAATGAAAGAACTGACGGCTATCCAGAACTTTTGCTGCATTTTTGCAGAATGTCTCGAAAGTGTTTCTCTATTGCGTTAGACAAAGTGAAGGACAGCATTCAAAGAAAAGCAACGAGCCAGGAATGTTTTGATAATAATTCCTATTTTTCGTATGATATTCAATTGATCATAAGCCTATACATTGCTGATTTTGTGAGAGATGTCCAACATATGACGACTCTTTTGCATAGTTTCCTACCACATGATTGAGATTTTGCCCTTAGAGGGAAGAGCGAAATGTCCTTTCACCCAGACAACTGGATTCCAGTCTTTGCCAATGGGAAGTTCCACATCACATGAAAACATTTTGGCACGTGAAAGACACTCACAGAAAGTGTTTCGTTAATTTGGAAACACTTCACATAACTACTGCATGGGAGTTCGCATACTGATCAGGACACATCGCATCTTGGAAGCATACTGAGAGAGAACGTATTCGATTTCACAGTTGAATTCAAAATATCGCCGGCCGGGGTGGTCGAGCGGTTCTAGGCGCTACAGTGTGGAACTGCGCAACCGCTATGGTCGCAGGTTCGAATCCTGCCACGGGCATGGATGTCTTATCTGAGAGGAGGCCGCTGACTGCTGTCAGCTGTTTTGGCACGTGTGATGCATTTGCTGTTATTATTATGTGCAAAAATAACTCATGATGGTCGAAGTAGAGAGGATATAAAATGTAGACTGGCAAAGGCAAGGAAAGCGTTTCTGAAGAAGAGAAATTTGGTAACATCGAGTATAGATTTAAGTGTCAGAAAGTCGTTTCTGAAAGTATTTGTATGGAGTGTAGCCATGTATGGAAGTGAAACATGGACGATAACTAGTTGGGACAAGAAGAGAATAGAAGCTTTCGAAATGTGGTGCTACAGAAGAATGCTGAAGATTAGATGGGTAGATCACATAACTAATGAGGAAGTATTGAATCGGATTGGAGAGAAGAGAAGTTTGTGGCACAACTTGACCAGAAGAAGGGATCGGTTGGTAGGACATGTTCTGAATCATCAAGGGATCACCAATTTAGTATTAGAGGGCAGTGTGGAGGGTAAAAATCGTAGAGGGAGACGAAGAGATGAATACACTAAGCAGATTCAGAAGGATGTGGGTTGCAGTAGGTACTGGGAGATGAAGAAGCTTGCACAAGATAGGGTAGCATGGAGAGCTGCATCAAACCAGTCTCAGGACTGAAGACCACAACAACAACAACATTATGTGCAACTTAAACAGTGGTAATTAAATTTTTTTACCGCATTGTTGTGGTCAGCCACAGCAGGAAAATGTAGAGAGGCATTTGGGTTCCTTGAATATTCATAACGGTACAATGTTAGTTTTAAATCTCTAAAAGAACGTGATTATATGGTGAAGGACGTATAAGGCATAACTGGGCTAGTTCGACCATTTTGGATTTCAGAATTCCTTAAAAACTCTTTTTAATTTTCCGCTGTCTTTCAGTTTTTAATTTCCTGTCAGCGCCAGCTTGCATTTTTTAATTTCCTGTCATCCACCATCTTGCATTTGTTATTTTACCAACACTGCCAGATACTGCAGTACAGTGACAACTGGGCCAGTTAGTGGCAGAAACCTGAACTTTGAGTCAAAGGTCTCAGAGATATTCTACTGTTGGTGTACAAGCCGGCCCCTTCTGAAGGTAAATCAGTTATTAGGATCGCTCGAATACGGCAATAAGTCACCTTACTCCTCCGGCCTTGTCAGGGCGTACAGATCTCAATCGTTTTCTTATCCGAACTGTTAGTTGTTTACTTTATTCAATCAATAACTATAATCTATGTCTGTTTTTCTTTTTCAAAAAATAAATGTTATTAGTAATTTCACTACATTCTCAGTCATTTTATATTGTCAGCACCACGGGTTAAGGCCGCGGTGGCCGTGCGGTTCTGGCGCTGCAGTCCGGAACCGCGGGGCTGCTATGGTCGCAGGTTCGAATCCTGCCTCGGGCATGGGTTTGTGTGATGTCCTTAGGTTAGTTAGGTTTAAGTAGTTCTAAGTTCTAGGGGACTTATGACCTAAGATGTTGAGTCCCATAGTGCTCACAGCCATTTGAACCATTTTTGAACCACGGGTTAACTTGCATTGTGGCGTCACATGCAGGATAATTTCCACTGTGGCGTCCCGAACAAGATAACTTTCACCTGATCAGGACACATAATTAAGAGAAAAATGTAATTGGTGTAATTTATGTGGGAAAACTGTGAATGTCTTCTTAGATGGCATACATATTTTGCCAAACGATACGTACACAGTTGGGCGTCTAAAGGGTATAAAGAAACGCAATGAAGTTTCTATAGAAATTCAGTCTCACATAATGACTTCATTATTTTCATATATTGAGGATGCAATTGGGCTTTTACCTATAGAAACAATGGGTGCAGGTATGCATAGAGATCTTAAAGTAGTAACTGACGTAGAATACACCATTTTGTTACTGATGAGTGACAGAATTAGTCATAAATTGTTTCAATTCTTGGTGATGCCACTATTAAGTTTTTTATACTTAATCTATTTAATCTCATAGCGAATTTTTTTTACTTTCGATGCTGTCAATTTATTCAAAAATATACGTGGAAACCACATCAGTAAGATGAGGAACAAACATTAATATTTTCTTATCTCAAGATTAAACTAAAAGATTAAAGTCCTAATTTCAATGAATTAAATATCTTTTACCACTCAGAAGAAGCTACATTAATCAGACTGCTACCATAATTGTTCCTGAAATATTCAGCATCAGAATGTTTCACTGACAGTGCGGCTTTTTAATGAGAACGTTGTGTTAGCTTTGTATTCATTTTTCGAAGGCCTATGCTCAGTAGAGGGGCAAGATTTACTCACATTATTATGTCATGGTAAAAGATTGTGAGCATTTGTTCTCCTAATACTAGTTGTCGCCTCCGAAATCCGAAATCCGTTGGAAGAACCAAAACGTAGCACTGATAATGCCAGTATTCATTACATGAAAAATTCTCTCAAATTACTAATGCACTGAAAAAGTTTACCACTAGCTGTACTTCCCTGTGAACGTATTGTAATATGATGTCTGCACTTTTGTGGGGTGTATTTACTTCATATTGGATAAGTTTCAGACAGACCATCTGCAGAGTAGGTTTGGTCTTTTCTTGACGGGGCTGGGGGTGGCCAGACTGTTGTGTAGCTGACCAGTCATTAATTACTGTAGAAACGCTTAACGTAAAGGCGTCTATTAGACATGTACAGAACGGTCACAAACATACAAGCAAAAAAAAATTCTCATAATGACTTAAGTGTACTGTTCAGCATAGAAGGTTATACGTGGGGTATTTGAAAACTAAGTTTCTATCGGTTGCTAAATGGAAACCACTGTTAAAATCAAATTTGTTTTTATTTGCAACAGTTAGCTGCACCTTCCAACTACTTCTCTATGTAGTCACTCCTCCGACTTCGACATCTGTCGTAGCATTGTGCCAACTTTCCAATACTCTCGTCATAGAAGGCAGCCGCCTGTGCTTTCCGCCAGTACTCTATGCTGTTCTACAGCTCGTTGAGCATACCAAAATGTTGTCTTCAAAGCCAGCAATTCGTGTGAGCTGTGATGAAACTCAGGGGCAGCTAGTTATGGGCTGTATTGTGGGTGATCAAATACTTCCCACTGAATACGCTGTATTGTGGGTGATCAAATACTTCCCACCGAATACGCTGCAGGAGCGTCTTCATTGCCCCTGTGGATTACGGCCAAGAATTGTCATGAAGAGGGAACCGCATCACAGTTGTGTTGTGTGGGCTGCATGACATCAGGCGAAATCTTGCACCAGGCCCACATACTTGGTGGGAGACAATATTTCCCAAGCATCTTTACGTGCTCACTGTGCAGTCAGAACTGGAAGGAGCGACGTGACGCTATCGAAAGGCATACTAGAGACACTACCCAACACACCTGTGCTAAGCTTCATCGGATTTTCATAGTTGTTTTCATTTTTAGCCCGATCGGAACTCACTTTCCGAATAGCCCTCGTATGTCACACAGTCAATTAAAGTTCATAATGGAGTTCGGTAAATGTAAATCCCTTATTGCCAATGGTGATCAGTACGCTGCAAGAGGGATAAAATCTGACATTAAGTCATATTAACTCGACTGTCCAAAGAGGCCTTAAACCAAGCAGCTGATCTGTTATTTCAACCTGTCGTTGGAGGATACCAATTATTTTCCATCTGATCACTTTGGAAGTTCGTTCCTAAGCTCTGAAAATCATAGAGAAGTGTCTGTAAGGTTTCTGGAAGTGACAGCTGACTATACTCACTTTTCTGACACATGTATTTGTGGTAAGGATGTGAAAGAAATCACTCTAAAAATATGTCACATTCTGGGAAATATTTTCACACACAGTTATTCTACAATAAGGAACAATAGTCCTTTAAACAGTAGTAGACGTAACTTACTTACATATTTAAAGTAAATTCATATTTCTGTAGCGGTGTGTGTTTCCTTCATTGCTTCTTCATCCTGAATGTTTTTTTGTTGTGCCAGGTCACATGAAAACTGTATTTTGATGTTAGATTGAACTCCAAGGGAGAATTTTACACGAAAACTCAAAAATTAAGCAAGTAACCATTTTAAAGGTAAGTTTCGTTTAAAGTATAACGGGCAGTCAATGAAAACAAGTCAGATGGAAAAAAAGTACGTAAACTGTTTACTATTTCAAAACTAGTCGCCACAACTGTTAATACATGCAGGTGCTGAGAGGTAATGCCTCCGAATTTTTTATCTGAAAACTGTTAACTTTTTAAATAAAACAAACATTATTAACATTCTACCTCTTTATTCTTCAAGTCTACATATTCTCTGCCCTCTTCCGCTAGAAGACTCCGAATTGCAGCGTGTAACATAACGGTGCATAACGTAACTATGACGGCGCATGAGAAACGTGCTGTAATCGAGGGCATCCTCTCGTTCAGCATGAAAATGCCAGACCGCACACGAGTGCTGCGAAATCTGTAATAATCCGACGCTTTGAGTTCACTGTCATCGACCATCCTCCATACTGTTCCAACTTATCCCACCACATTTTCATCCGTTTCCAAAACATATAGAACAGTTTGGAGGACTTCACGTTGATAGCGATGAAGCGGTGGAAGCAGAGCTGACGTTGTGGCTCCGTCAACCAAGTCAAACACTCTACAGGACGTTATCAACAAACTGACGTGTTCGTCACCAGGGTTGAGAAACAAATATTTAGACATGCAGAATGAAAATGTAGAATGTTAACAGAATTTGTTTTATTTAAGAATCCGTAAGAGCTTTCACATAAATAATTGGAGGCATTACTTTTCAGCACGTACTCGTGCATTTATCCCTTTGTGAGACAAGACGGTGAGTGCTATCATTGAAAAAAGTTTGTGGTTGCCTACGGAAACATGATTTTACCCAGATGTGCACATGCTCGTCCGAAGCAAATCGATGGCCACGATTGTCTTTTTATAGGGCACAAAAAGTATGGAAATCGCGTAGGTAGAGATTTGGACTGAAATGACGATGTATAAGGGTTTCCCAGGGAAAATTCTGCGGCATACTAGAAAGAACCTTGGCAGCGGACGGTCGGACCCATCGCAGAATGCTCTGACCAACAGCCACTGCCTCCGGTTACACGTCCATCATCCGTGTTTGCACAAGTGGAATAATCTTCAGATACTCGCTGGCTTTATTTATTTTTGCGATTTATATTTCGTGTATTATATCACGTTTTCCTTGACAATAAGTTGCTTCGAATAATAATCGATTAGCACCCTATGTTAATAAATAATATTTCGTTTTACCTTTCGGTGGCGAGTAAAGATAGCAACGCTTTTCCCCGCAGTGCAATATTGTATCGTTGGCGAGTAAAGATAGTAACGCTTTTCCCCGCAGTGCAATATTGTATAGCACTGCTTATTAAAGTGATGGAAAAAACTCAACACCAAAAAATAAATAATGTAGAACAACGAAATTTCGGGAACACATTTGGCTAGGTAACTTATTTAAGTGGAAATCGCATATCGGGACTGTAAGAGCATCCCAGGGAAACTTCTGTACTCGAAAGAACCTAGGCAACGTATGGTCGGAACCAACACAGCCTGCTCCGACCAACAGCCACAGCCTGCGAGATAAGACATTGTCAATGTGAACTGCTGGTACATTAATAACCGGAGTAACCGCCAAAAAGTCGAATAACAGTACTCAAACGTGCATGCGTTATGTTATACAAGTTCCGGATGTCAGTTTGTGGGGTGGAGTTCCACGCCTGTTGCACGTGACTGGTCAATACAGAGACAGTTAATGGTAGTTGTAGATGACGCTGGAGTTGTCGTCCGATTATGTCCCAAGAGTGCTCGATTGGAGACAGACCTGATGATCGAGGAAGTCAAGGCAAGATGTCGACACTTTCTACACCTTGTTTGGTTGCAACAGCGGTATATGCGTGAGTGTTATCCTGTTGGAAAACGCCCCCTGGAATGCTGACTATAAATGTCTGCACAATAGGTCTAATCACCAGACTGACGTAAAATTTGAAGTCAGGGTGCATGGGATAACCACGAGAGTGCTCCTGCTGTCATACGAAATCGCACCCCAGACCATAACTCCAGGTCCGATGTGTCTAGTACGGAGACAGGTTGGTTACAGGCCCTCAACTGGCCTCCTTCTAACCAACACACGGCTACTACTGGCACTTTGAAAAAACCAGATTTCATCGGAAAAAGACAACAGACCTCCACCCTGCCCTCCTCCAATTGGCTCTCGCTTGACACCATTGGTGTCGCAAGTGGCTGTGGTTTGGGATCAGTGGAATACCCGCTACAGGGCTTCTGGCTAGGAGCTCTCGCTGAGTAACTGATTTGCAACAGTTCTTTGTATCACTGTGGTGCCAACTGCTGCTCAAATTGCTGTTGCAAATGTAGTACGATGCGCCAGCGCCGTATGCCGGACGCAATGATCTTTACTTTCGGTAGTGCCACGTGGCCGTCCGGAGCACGGTCTTTTTGGACCGTGAATTCCCGTGACCACCGCTGCCAGCAATCGTGTATAGTGGCTGCATTCCTGCCAAGTCTTTCCGCAGTATTGCAGAACGAACATCCAACTTCTCGTAGCCCTATTACACGACCTTGTTCACACTCGGTGAGGTGCTAATAAGGGCTTCTGTGTCGCTTTCAAGGCATTCTGCACTAATATCAACTCACCACATCCAAGCGCACCATCGTTATAGGGTTTATTTAAGGCACACCTGATTTGCATTCTCATAGTGTCGCTTCTAGCGCCACTCTTATGCGACTCGCGCTGACTCTGAATAAACTTTGTCTCAGATGTAGAAACACGCCAACCAACTTTCGTTTATGTCGCACAACTGCTTCCTGGTGTTGCGACTTATTACCGTCAGTGTATTATAACGTAATCTACGTGCCAATGATTATTTTTTTAATTTTATTATGAGAAGATCTATTATCTCAGTCATGTTTTATTTTTGCACTGTAGTGTAAATCCGTTATCCTATCAGATCGTATAACACTCGGAGGATACATATACACTGAATGTCCAGAATTATAGTTACAATTTATAAACACTGTAGAAAGAGAATAACTGCCCAGAATGATGTCAAATTTGAACAGCATATTATTGATACAGGGGGAAACATCATGAGGGAAACAATAACGCAAATTTTACCTACTTTTGGTGCAGTAAGCGTCTTAACCTAAATGTGGTCGGCTAGAAATGACAGATGAATAGCAATACGAGAGCTACGGTTTGGATTACACATCCGTACTGTTCAATGTGCGTGACTGCACAAGTTCGGCAGTCAACAGCTGTGGGGCTGTTATTTAGGTACGTCCATCTACCACGACAAGGTCGCACCACAGCTGATGGGAAAAAATTGGTTTTTAATTGCCTCGAGGCCAAAAACCGAATAAAATCAAAATGACAACGGTTTCTTACTGTCGTGAGACTGGCGCAAGAGTGTGTTCAATATGCTGCCACCGTTTTCTGCCACATGTTGAAATCGCGAAACAGCGTGTTCCACAACAAATCGAAGCACCTCGGGGGTCTCGTTGAGAGGGTTCAGCTACGTTCGTAACTGGAGCACAGGACACAACGTTTTCAGACAACCCCACAGCCAGAAGTCACACCGATTAACATCAGGTGATCTGCATGGCAAAGCTGTAAAGAAATGACGGCTGATTATTTTAGCGCCGCGCGGGATTAGCCGAGCGGTCTTGGGCGCTGCAGTCATGGACTGTACGGTTGATCCCGACGGAGGTACGAGTCCTCCCTCGGGCATGGGCGTGTGTGTTTGTCCTTAGGATAATTTAGGTTAAGTAGTGTGTAAGCTTAGGGACTGATGACCTTAGCAGTTAAGTCCGATAAGATTTCACACACATTTGAACATTTGATAATTTGAGCATTTCATAAATATCTCTGCAGCAGCCGCGCCACTGGCTCTGTAGTGTTTTCAGGAGCCCGGGTTGTGTTTGCAGGAGCTCCATCTTGTATAAGAATGACCCTATCCCCGCATCCACGTTGTCGAAGGGTTGGAGTGACATTGGTGCGCAAAAGACCAGTGACGGTACAGGTAAAGGGGCCTACGGGACTCAACTCCTCGGAAAAGTACGGCCCTACGATAAACGATGGCCGGATTGAGTGGCCGAGCGGTTCTAGGCGCTACAGGCTGGAACCGCGAGACCGCTAAGGTCGCAGGTTCGAATCCTGCCTCGGGCATGGATGTGGGTGATGTTCTTAGGTTAGTTAGGTTTAAGTAGTTCTAAGTTCTAGGGGACTGATGACCCCAGACGTTAAGTCCCATAGTAGTCAGAGCCATTTTTGATAAACGATGCCGTCAATCCGTACCAAACAGTGAAATTTGGAGAATGAAATGGTACCGGATGATGTGCAGCGGATGTTCAGTTGCCCATATTCGGCAGTTCTGCGTATTGACATGTCCTAGGCGGTGGAAATGGGCTTCGTCTCTCTACAGAATGTTCTATGGCCATTCATTGTCCACTTGCATGCAAGCAACAAATTCCAGAGCGAACGTTTGTCTTGCTGTCAGGTCAGCAGGAAGAAAATCCCGAAGATGGGTAGTTTTGCATGTATAGCAATGCAGAATGTTTCGTAGGATTTTATGCACAGTCACCATTCTTGTAATAGAGCTTTACCAGCAGCGTGCAATTCTTCATGGAGACAATCATACTGGGCATCTCGGATGCAAACTGATGAACAACCACGTGCCCCGTGTCTGTCGGTGTGCATATTCTGACGCTTACAGCACCATATACGGTATAATTTTTCTCAAATTTTTTATTCAGTGAAGCTTCCCCTGTGTCAATGATATGGTGTTAAAATTTGATTTCATTCTGAGCAGTGGTTCTCTTTCTACGGCGTTTTGGAACTGGAACTTTAAGAGTAATTGCACACTTGTATGTAATGCAGACTGGAGCAGTAGATGTCACGAGAGGCGGACACGACAATATAGAGGTTGGTGGCGAGTACTGCGCTGTCAGAAAAGAAGTGGTGCCAGCAGAATGGGTCAGCCAAGAGAGCTCAGTATCATTGGATGTCATCTGAGTAACAAATCCATCAGGGGCGTTTTAGCCCTTCTAAAGGTGCCAAAGTCAGTTCTTGGTGATGAGAATGTAAGGAACGCAAAGGAACAACGACAGCTAAGGCAAGGCCGGTTATATCTCATATATTGACGGAAGGGAACCGTCTTAAAATCGCATGAAATCAGTGTAAGGAATGACTTGTGAGTTCGTAAGTGCTATCATCATTCCAGCTAGCACAATTTCTGTGCTTTGAGAGTTAAAAACAACGGGGTAAGAGCAGCTCCTTACAAGACACAAAATTCTGTAGTGAGTGCTAAGGGACGCTTGAGGTGTTGTAAACAGCGACGGCACTAAGCAATGGAAGACTGGAAACGAGTGATTTGGAGAGATGAATCACGTTATATCCTGTGATAATCCGATGGAAGGGACTGGTTTTGGCTCATGCCTGCAGAATGATACCTGCCACCGTGTGTAGTGCCAAAAACGAAGCACAGAGAAAGTGGTTTTTCCGTATAGGGGTGTTGTTCCTGATTACGTACGGATCCCCTTATTGCACTTACTTGAATGATAATTACTGAAGGATGTGAATACATTATACAGCACTATGTAGTGCGTACAATAGAGGAACAATTTGGAGCTGACGATTGATTATATCAGCATGACAGTGCATCCTGTCATAAAGCAGCGTCTATGGGGCAATGGTTTGTGGACAATAACATTTCTGACACCCCATGAACCATGGACCTTGCCGTTGATGGGGGGGGGGGGGGGGGGGCTTGCATGCTTCAGCGATACAAATTGCCGTACCGTAGGTGCAACCACAACGGAGGGGTATCTGTTGAGAGGCCAGACAAACATGTGGTTCCTGAAGAGGGGCAGCAGCCTTTTCAGTAGTTGCAGGGGCAACAGTCTCGATGATTGACTCATCTGGCCTTGTAACACTAACCAAAACGGCCTTGCTGTTCTGGTACTGCGAACGGCTGAAAGCAAGGGGAAACTACGGCCGTAATTTTTCCCGAGGGCATGCATCTTTACTGTATGGTTAAATGATGATGGCGTCCTCTTGAGTAAAACATTCCGGAGGTAAAATAGTCCCCCATTCGGATCTCCGGGCGGGGAATACTCAAGAGGATGTCGTTATCAGGAGAAAGAAAACTGGCGTTTTATGGATCGGAGCGTGGAATGTCAGATCCCTTAATCGGGCAGGTAGGTTAGAAAATTTAAAAAGGGAAATGGATAGGTTAAAATTAGATATAGTGAGAATTAAGGAAGTTCGGTGGCCGGAGGAACAAGACTTCTGGTCAGATGAATACCGGGTTATAAACACAAAATCAAATAGGGATAATGCAGGAGTAGGTTTACTAATGAATAGGGAAATAGGAATGCGGGTAAGCTACTACAAACAGCAAAGTGAACCCATTATTGTGGCCAAGATAGATACGAAGCCCACGCCTACCACAGTAGTACAAGTTTATATGCCTACTAGCTCTGCAGATGTCGAAGAAATTGAAGAAATGTATGATGAAATAAAATAAATTATTCAGATAGTGAAGGGAGACGAAAATTTATTAGTCATGGGTGACTGAAATTCGTCAGTAGGAAAAGGGAGAGAAGGAAACGTAGTAGGTGAATATGGATTGGATGTAAGAAACGAAAGAGGAAGTCGCCTGGTAGAATTTTGCACAGAGCATAACTTAATCATAGCTAACATTTAGTTCAGGAATCATAAAAGAAGATTGTATACATGGAAGAAGCCAGGAGATACTGAAAGGTATCAGATAGACTATATAATGGTAAGACAGAGATTTAGGAATCAGGTTTTAAATTGCAAGACATTTCCAGGGGCAGATGTGGACTCTGACCACAATCTATTGGTTATGAAATGTAGATTAAAACTGAAGAAACTGCAAAAAGAAGGGAATTTAAGGAGATGGGATCTGGATAAACTGAAAGAACCAGAGGTTGTACAGAGTTTCAGGGAGAGCATAAGGGAACAATTGACAGGAATGGGGGAAAGAAATACAGTAGAAGATGAATGGGTAGCTTTGAGGGATGAAGTAGTGAAGGCAGCAGAGGATCAAGTAGGTAAAAAGACGAGGGCTAGTAGAAATCCTTGAGTAACAGAAGCAATATTGAATTTAATTGATGAAAGGAGAAAATATAAGAATGCAGTAAATGAAGCAGGCATAAAGGAATACAAACGTCTCAAAAATGAGATCGACAGGAAGTGCAAAATGGCTAAGCAGGGATGGCTAGAGGACAAATGTAAGGATGTAGAGGCTTATGTCACTAGGGGTAAGATAGATACTGCCTACAGGAAAATTAAAGAGACCTTTGGAGAAAAGAGAACGACTTGTATGAATATCAAGAGCTCAGATGGAAACCCAGGTCTAAGCAAAGAAGGGAAAGCAGAAAGGTGGAAGGAGTATATAGAGGGTCTATACAAGGGCGATGTACTTGAGGACAATATTATGGAAATGGAAGAGGATATAGATGAAGATGAAATGGGAGATATGATACTGCGTGAAGAGTTTGACAGAGCACTGAAAGACCTGAGTCGAAACAAAGCTCCGGGAGTAGACAACATGTTTAAGGTGACACCTGGGAACCCCCATCCTACCCATGCATTCTGCTACCCTTCTACCCTTCTCCATCCCCTTGAACCAATAGGAAGCTGGAAACCCGTGGACCAATTCGAATAAAGGTCTTCTCCCCCCCCCCCCCCCTCCCCCCACCTTTACTAAATTATGAATCCAGTTGTCGAAGCCACCATCATTTGAGTTTTGTGTGTCATGGTGGCAGGATCACCATTAAGCATCAGGAGGGACCAGCCAGTGACCCAGGCACAATAAGGAGAATAAGACTATAACATCTGAAAGTAAGTATTTGTCTGTCAATTATTACTATTATTAAACGTTTATAAACATATTATTTTATACTAAGATTTTTATTTTATTTTTATTCCATCAGCGCAGTGCATCCCAGATCTTTTGTTAGATGAACTAGTAGACCAGGACACTTAAGTGTTCAGTATACTACGGCCCATGCCACCACAGCAGGAGTAGTAACCTATGGGTGGTCTTCCCAGTTTATCTGACCCAGCGTTCAGAACTTCCTCAGCTCAGCTAGTCTCTGCTAAACACCAAAAGAATACTACTATTCACTAACACATGCAATGTGACTGCTAGTGGTTCTAAACACGTGAACGTGGGCCTAGTACCTGATGATTATTTTGAAGTAGTTACAGAAGTAGAAAACGCACAATGTGTCAGTGCTAAAGTGGGATATTTATGTTGTGAGTGGAACTATACTTCCAGCATGATAGGGTATATAGAAAAGAAGGTGATGACTGAATATGAACTATCACATATTCCTATTAGCATTCAAACGTTAGGTCCACGGTTGATATGTATGGAGGAGCAACGTTTGACTTAACCTCATGGGACAGAAACATATGCCTAAAGTATGCCAGTGTTGTAAGACTGATTGATCTTTATTGTGCCTTAACAATCACATCAGACAGACTTTACTCTTGTCACCTGCATGTAAGAAAGTGTACCACGATTTTGTTGACTATTTATGAAATAATAGTGCAGATATGAAGCAACTGGAACTGTGCGTAAATGCCAATATTCTACCGGCACCAAAACGTATGAGTGTAATCCTAAAGTCTACAGAGGCAAAGTTCATGGACTTTTGGAAATAATGTGCAATGCAACTACTTTAAAATTATGTATGTGCAAAGCAATAAAACACTGCGACATAGAGAAGATGTGGTCTAAGATCCCGATAGCCTGCCAGTTGAGCTGAAACACTTAAGAATGGTGTTCCAGCAGAACAGTCGGCAGCTGTGGCAGAGCGGTTCTAGGCTCTTCAGTCCGGAACCGCGCACCTGTTACGGTCGCAGGTTCTAAACCTGCCTCGGACTGGGATGTGTGTGATGTCATTAGGTTAGTTAGGTTTAAGAAGTTCTAAGTCTAGGAGACTGATGATCTCAGATGTTGTCCCATAGAGCTTAGAGCCATTTGAATCATTTGAAGCAACAGAACAGATATTCTGATAAACAGACACGAAATGGATTCCGATGAAAACGGATTCAATGGAGGGATGTATTTGAAGAAGCGGAGGCAGTCACTGCAACGGCCTTCTCGTCGCAATTTGGCGCCAGCTCTTCAAGAATCGAAAGAATCTTCGAGAAATATGACAGTAAGTGTTTTTTTTTTTCATCAGCATAACTGAGGAAACTGTTGTCTTTGGTAAAAGATGATCTTGTAAAAGACGTCTTGTATTGGGCAGACACGTCGCACCGTGCAAGAACGTTGTACTGAACACCACCGATCTACGTGGCTCGGCCAGTCTGACAAACAATGCTAGAGTGCTACCGGAACACGGTTCATGGCATGTTCTATGAAAAGACTGACATTTTATCCTCAGCATCATCGTTGTGGGATTATGTTTTTAAGGAGGTCATGTAGATCAATACGGCAGACAATCTTCTCTACAAGGCTGTGCGGTTTCATGCAAACACTGCCTGGATTCCAATACTGACTGCCACTAAATTAAAACGGAAGAAACAAGAACATTCGATTTTTGACCCAGGAACTAGGAATTGTCAATTTAGTTTTTAACCACAACATGCGGCAGCACAGTCACTGTCCACTGCGGACGCACTGAAGTCCTCTCCTCGGCTTCTGGCAGGGGCGATATGAGCGCTGCTTTATCCAACTGTGAATGCCTCTCCTTGCATGAGTAATTCGTGCTCCTGGCTCCTTGCCACGATAAATTTCGACGCCGTCGCGGTAGCAACAACAGTCGCGCCTTACAGCAATGAGCACAGAAACGGCTGTCCCTTGAAGATGGCGAACAGTTTTTTCGATGACACATTGTGAGACTTGCGCAATGTTATCCGGCTACTAACGAGAGAAGTTTATTACAACAGATCTGTCAGCAAAGCCTGAAAAGTCACATGGGCTCAGTACATAGTTTACAGACTGCTGGTTATAAAATTTATAAACAAATGATTAAAGAATTAATACATGTAAGAATTACTCAAGTGCATATCGTTTTTCCGTCTAGTGTTGCATGAATCTCTTCTTAATGAGTCAATATTATCAACAACAAATCCCACGCTGGAAAGTACGAGGGACGTTCAAAAAGTAGTACCACACATTTTTTTCTGAAAGCAGGTGAGTTTTATTCAGGTTGGTTTTATTCAGGATTACCCACTCTTTTGGCTAGAAAACCCAATTTTTCAACATAATGTCCGATCCGTGCGATAGCATTACACCACCTTACTGGGAGGGCTGCATGCCTGCGTTGTACCAGTGCTCTGATTGACGTCGGAGCCATCGCCTTGCTTCATCAATAACCTCCACATTACCCACGTACTGTTTCCCGCAGAGTGTGTCCTTCCTTGGCGCAAAGAGATCGAAGTCGGAAGGAGTGAGTTCTGGGATGTAGGGTGGACGAGAAAGAACACTCCAATGAAGTTTTGTGACCTCCTCTCGGGTGCGCAGATTTGTGTGAGGCTTTGAATGTCATGCTGAAAGAGAAATTCGTTTGCATTTTTGTGGTGACGAAGACACTGAGTTGGTTCTTCGTTTTGCTCAGGTTAGGACAATACACTTCAGATTTGATCGTTGCACCAGAGGGACGACATCAAACAGAATAATCCATTCAGAGTCCAGAAGACCATAGCCTTGAATTTACCGGTTGATGGCGTGGCTTTGACCTTTTTCTTTGGAGAAGAGATAAATAGAAATGAGCGTTTGGCGTCAATGGCCGGGAGGCCCTCACGGGGCAGGTCCAGCCGCCTGGGTGCAGGTCTTATTACATTCGACGCCACATTCGGCGACAATACGCGCCGGATGGGTATGAAATGATGATGAAGACAACACAACACCCAGTCCCTCAGCGGAGAAAATCCCCGACCCAGCCGGGAATCTAACCCCGGCCCCTTATGAAGACAGACCGTCACGCTGACCATTCAGCTATCGGGGCGGACGGAGAAGAGGTGATGTGATGCCACTCCGTGGATTGCTGTTTTGTTTCCGGCTCGAGGTGATAAACCCATGTTTCATTGCCTATGGCAATGTTCGATTAAAATTGTCAAGATCAGCTTCGTAACGCGCAAGATGTTCCGCACAAGTGGCCCTTCGTTGCTCTTTATGGTCTTCCGTTATGCGGCGAGGATCCCAGCGGTCACACCCCTGTGAGTACCCCAACTTGTGGTCGAGTGCCTCGGCACTAACAGCAGAGACGTCCAGTTGTGCAGCCAGTTGTTTGATTGTGATCCGTCGATCACCTCGAATGATTATGTCCGCACTTTTCCAACATAGCGGGAGTCACGCCGTGTGTGGCCGGTGGGCACTCGGGACATCAGACAGGTCTGCACGATCTTGTTGCAATGATGACAGACGCCTCGCACAACGACTCATCGTACTTTTATTCATTGTCATGTCTCTGTGGACATTCTACAAGCGCCTATATCTGCGATGCTCTTGTTTTCCACCAAAGAAAATCAATGACAGCTCCCTGCTTGGAAAGCACCTGTGTTACAGACGCCATTTTAAAGGTTAGGTATTGCGCCACCACCTATCGGAACTTCTTGAAACTATAGGGACTGAAGCGAGAACATTCCACAACGTCCAGCAGCAAATTAAGCATTTTTTTCAGTAGAAATTGACCGAGAAAGAAATGTATTGCATTACTTATTGGAGGCCATTGTATGCCAGGGATGGCATAGTTTGAATTGACATCTGAAAAACGGCCTACACGAAGTTTGCGAATTGACGCCGCAAATCGATGCAACCGTCCTTTTCTGGACTAAAAATATTCTTTGTAGATTTTCAGAGTTGGGCGAAATAATAAAGCGAAATTATGAGAAGTAGTGTGCAAAGTAAACATGTCTTCGTATTTCAGTATTAATGAGAGTGCAGGTCATTCTGTCTTCGATAGCAACATCTAGTTTCTACACAAAATCTTAAACGTGATACTTCCAACATTGCCTTCCTTCTATCCTTAGTCTTCAAGAATTTAAAATGGTCGACTTCACTGACTTTTTTTTAACACTGTCGGACAATAAAAGTTCCTAGTCAGTAACTGTATGCACTGGGTTTCCTTGCAGTTAATATTTAATCTGTTGTCGGAAAGCCATTTACCGATATTACAGTCAGTACTATTAGCTACAACGTTCATTGTTGGTCTTCTAGCATATTCGCATAATGTTGTATGCTCCATATACATAAAATGATTTCGCTAAATCAAAGAAAACAGCTAATGTCCTCAGCACATCGTTTAGTTCTGCTAGTGCTTCACACACAAAAGAATAAATAGCATTTTCCTGAAGGCAAATAGAGACTAAAAGCAAATTACCACTACTATTGCACAGATATATTCGTCAAAAACTCTTTAGAACACTGACAGAAAAGAAACTGTTGTGCAACTGTCTACGTTTTCTCATTCACGCTTTCATAAAGTGGTCTCACTAACCGGTATTTCAGTCTAACTGGAAACTGACCGTGGAACAAATGACCTTCATAGTCCAAATTGAAATTTCAACATGCCTATTGAGAGTCTTTACTTTTTAATGATGTAATAAATGATTTAGTTTTGTCTTTGCTTGTTTTCTCTACAGCATGTGACGTGGTGGTCCCAGAACACCAGCTTTCAAGAGTTTTATATATATTTTCCTGTACCAGTAACATTTACATTTATGTTGCCAACTATTGATAAGAAGTGATTATTAAAAAAAATTCCCAGCTGTGGTTGGTCACTTAAAAGCTTCACTCTCAAACAATGGAGGCGTAATATATTCAGCATCTACTTCCTTCTCTGATATGTCTTTCACAAATCACGGAAGGTTTCAATTTTGTTTTGAGAGCTTTATATTCTCTTCATTTGAAACATTGCTTTAGCCTATCTGATAACATTCCTCAGGACGTAACAGTATTCTCTGTAGTTAAAATCTGTTGCCTGGCTCTGACTGTCCTTCATATTACGACACAGTTCCCGTTTCCTCTCACATGAAATTCTAATGCCCTTAGTTCTCTGAATCCGTTGCTTATACTACAGCGTATCTGCCTGCATTTTTAATTGGGCAGAACTATTGAAGGAAGTGATAATGATATGAAAAAATGTATTTCATGTGTCGTTGAAGTCGTCTTTATGTAGACTTCTTTTCAAGTCAGCCTTTCGAGATTGTCTTTAAAAGTTTTCTTTAAATACCGCCTAATTTTTCACCTCATTCAAAATTCCGATTTTCTGTTGCCTGATAAAGAAAAGCTGTATATAGTCATGAATCTGCAAACGTCAGACTTGCCCGTAAAGACAAAACTTCACAAAAAGAACAAATCCATAATGCTTATATCTAACAAGAGACAAATTCCTTACGCTCCGATGAATACTATCTGGCACAGAGGTTAAAAATGCTGTACACATTTTAGGAACAATACAGTTTAAAACATACCTCTGGTTTCACAAACAAAGTTAAGGATACAGTCATCCTTGTTGTGGGAATTTTGGCCGCTCTATATGTGGTGAATTTATACACTAACGTGCCTATCCGCGAAACAATGTAATTAATCAAGAACTAATTTATAAAGCAAAAAAAAATTGTCAGACGAGAAATAACAGAGTTAATGTAATTTCTAGAGCTGACGTTATTGTTCAGCTGTTTCACTTTAAATGGCAAGATATATCACCAACCCGAAGGGCTAGCCATACGAAATTCCCTAGCCGGAATTGTGGCTGAGATTTTCCTTAATTATTTGAACATTAATATTTCACGAACAATTCTGCACCAGCCAGCAAATTTCTCTATTACTATCGCTATGTGAATGATAACATTTAGGGATTTGCAACAAACATTTCATCCAATTTCACACCTTCACGAAACTTGTCACTGACACCCAACACTGCCCCCCCCCCCCCCCCCACACATCAACAAAAGGAAGATGAAAGGAAAGAACTGTATCGCTTACTACGTTTTCTCTAGTCATGCAGTAAAGCTGCCCGATAAGGCATGCCATTCTAATTTACTACTTATTTCGTACAAACTATGTTTGAAATATATTTTGCAGGCTGTATTCCTTATACTGCTAAAAGTATCTACGGAATTCTATTGTACGACACATACTTCAGGAGACACGGCGTCACCACCATTGAGATGCGTGAAATTCTGACGTTCCGGGATTACATTTTAATTTCTTGCTTCTTTACTACTAAATCTACTCACAAGACATTTTTCATACAATATCCACATATAAGACTGATTCTAAGTATTATTTCATTGTAAGATACATAGTTCAGGAGATTGCCGCGCGGGGTAGACGTGCGATCTGAGGCGTCTTGTCACGGTTTACGCGGCTCCCCCCCCCCCCCCCTCCCCCCCGTCAGAGGTACGAGTCCTACCTCGGGCATGGGTGGTGTGTTGTCCTTAGCGTAAGTCAGGTTAAGTTAGATTAAGTAGTGCGTAAGCCCCAGGAGATTGACGTCATGAACGTTGTGGAAGCGGGAAAAACTTCCACATCATGCGTGACATTTAATTTATTTCATTTTTGCTACTAAGTATATTCGCAACATATTTCGCAGACAATATCGAAATATACCTATGAATGTACTTGTCAAATTACATCATTGTACGAGATGAGATATAACGCCATAAAAACTGCTATTCGCGAAAAATTAGATTTGGTTAAACGACCCATATATTACCCAGACCATATTCATCCAGTGTGAGAGCTTACAATAAACTTCAAAAATAATTACAAATCT
Source organism: Schistocerca gregaria (assembly GCF_023897955.1). NCBI lineage: Eukaryota > Metazoa > Arthropoda > Insecta > Orthoptera > Acrididae > Schistocerca > Schistocerca gregaria. The sequence continues at coordinate 279,475,305 of NC_064931.1, forward strand.
TTTTAAATTTTTTTCTCGCTTGCCTGCGTTGTCAATTACGCATTCAACAGGTGAATTCAGTTGTAAGGTAATCATAGGTTTGTATAGTGGAGTTCGAGTCTTTAAAGATTCAAGGGTTTGGGCGTTATTTACCATCTTGAAAGAAGTGGCGTGTCTTTAGAAATCACCTACATCCCATAGAAGTGGGAGTGAAAAGAGGGTGACATACACTCCTGGAAATGGAAAAAAGAACACATTGACACCGGTGTGTCAGACCCACCATACTTGCTCCGGACACTGCGAGAGGGCTGTACAAGCAATGATCACACGCACGGCACAGCGGACACACCAGGAACCGCGGTGTTAGCCGTCGAATGGCGCTAGCTGCGCAGCATTTGTGCACCGCCGCCGTCAGTGTCAGCCAGTTTGCCGTGGCATACGGAGCTCCATCGCAGTCTTTAACACTGGTAGCATGCCGCGACAGCGTGGACGTGAACCATAAGTGCAGTTGACGGACATTGAGCTAGGGCGTATAGTGGGCATGCGGGAGGCCGTGTGGACGTACCGCCGAATTGCTCAACACGTGGGGCGTGAGGTCTCTACAGTACATCGATGTTGTCGCCAGTGGTCGGCGGAAGGTGCACGTGCCCGTCGACCTGGGACCGGACCGCAGCGACGCACGGATGCACGCCAAGACAGTAGGATCCTACGCAGTGCCGTAGGGGACCGCACCGCCACTTCCCAGCAAATTAGGGACACTGTTGCTCCTGGGGTATCGGCGAGGACCATTCGCAACCGTCTCCATGAAGCTGGGCTACGGTCCCGCACACCGTTGGGCCGTCTTCCGTTCACGCCCCAACATTGTGCAGCCCGCCTCCAGTGGTGTCGCGACAGGCGTGAATGGAGGGACGAATGGAGACGTGTCGTCTTCAGCGATGAGAGTCGCTTCTGCCTTGGTGCCAATGATGGTCGTATGCGTGTTTGGCGCCGTGCAGGTGAGTGCCACAATCAGGACTGCATACGACCGAGGCACACAGGGCCAACACCCGGCATCATGGTGTGGGGAGCGATCTCCTACACTGGCCGTACACCTCTGGTGATCGTCGAGGGGACACTGAATAGTGCATGGTACATCCAAACCGCCCTCGAATCCATCGTTCTACCATTCCTAGACCGGCAAGGGAACTTGCTGTTCCAACAGGACAATGTACGTCCGGATGTATCCCGTGCCACCCAACGTGCTCTAGAAGGTGTAAGTCAACTACCCTGGCCAGCAAGATCTCCGGATCTGTCCCACATTGAGCATGTTTGGGGCTGGATGAAGCGTCGTCTCACGCGGTCTGCACGTCCAGCACGAACGCTGGTCCAACTGAGGCGCCAGGTGGAAATGGCATGGCGAGCCGTTCCACAGGACTACATCCAGCATCTCTACGATCGTCTCCATGGGAGAACAGCAGCCTGCATTGCTGCGAAAGGTGGATATACACTGTACTAGTGCCGACATTGTGCATGCTCTGTTGCCTGTGACTATGTGCCTGTGGTTCTGTCAGTGTGATCATGTGATGTATCTGACCCCATGAATGTGTCAATAAAGTTTTCCCTTCTTGGGACAATGAATTCACGGTGTTCTTATTTCAATTTCCAGGAGTGTATATCTTCTTGGTTAGGAAATGAAATCTATGTAGACCAATGATGACGCAGATACATAAGTACAAAAAATTATTTATGCTTGGATAGGATTCCTACCTACCGTGTTTTTTTCCTTGAAATTGTCACAAACTCACACACACACACAATACCTATCGACTGTACGTTCGTTTCCTCTCTACAGTAATGTTAGAACTGTCAGGATGGAGTCTTACATCACCAGCACAGCCAAGACCGCTCATATCATGATCGCTTCAACCTTGACCATCACAGTCACCTCAGCCTGGACAGCCGATGTCACGATCATCTCGTCTTGGACTGTCGACATCAGGCAGTTGTACTAATCCACTGGCTAACAGCAGTTAGCGTAGATGAGCATAAGATATCTTGCACCACAGTTTTGCCTTACTCAGTGCTTAGAAGTGCTTTTGAAGATCGGATCTCAAACACATGTATCGATAATTCTATAGCTGGGTACCAAGATGTGATCTGTTTCCTAAGCACATGTCTACCACGCTGAATAGGGAGCTTCCTAAAATCGTAGGTGATCCGCAGTATCCTGCCATTAAGTGGAGTGCACTGCTATACTGCAAACTCACACTTTCTTCAAAACAAGACAGCGATGGTGCAAAACAAAGCATTTCGCATATGTGGGGTGAAAATAGCATGATGTCATGCTGCACTTAATTGCTCAATGGTTTGAGGATTACATATTGAGTGTCAAACAGGCAAGAAAGAGGGCCTTGCGAAGCTGTAAGTAGAATCCTCCATTTGGACGTTCATTCACATGTCTTTGATGCATTAAATGGAGTCCTCTGAAATCCTATAGGGAATTTAGATAGAAAACCAGGCATTATCTATGTCTAAAATAACAATGACTTTTGTTTTGCGTGGTAGTTTCTGACTTGCAACAGAAATTACAAGAATAATCCATAGTCGATGACTTGATACCAACTGTTTAATGTTTGTGGACACTGTAAGTTTGAAGGTATCAGTTTCACTGCGAAACTGTGGGACATACCTAACATTCAAAGGCAGTTCTGTATTTGTCTGTTCGTTTTTGTGGTGTAGGAGAAATGAAGCGAGGATAGCATGAAGTTGTTCGCAGCCTTCACTTTTCCAATTTCGCTGGTCAGTGCCTGAAACGTTCCGATCTGTTGTTATCCTTCAAGGGAAAAACAACATTGCTTCTGTATCAACAACATGTCCCACGTTCTTCATTCCCAACTGTTAAAACATAAAGGTGCATACCATATTTACCCTAGAAGTTTGAACCCGCTTATTACAAGTGAGCGATTAACACAGTATCTGCTGAACTGCTGTACAGGGGAATTCGTAAGTGTGGATATGTCCAGTGAGACGTTCTTTATATTCCACCATCAAGAGTATGTACCCTTTGTTCATTACATTAACTTCGAGTGCCTTCTCGTTTCTGTGGCATGCTGCAGGGGTGACCCCACTGTCTCACATACCACCGGCACAGAATGACATGTACCAACTGTGTAAGAGGATAGGCTGTATACACATGTGACTCGAGTCTTAATCATTTTGAATCATCATGTATTTCTCACCGGAATTAAAAGTAATTTTACATTATGTAAAGCACAGTCTGAATCAGTGTTTCCTTCTTCATACTTCTGCTTAAGTCATCAGATGGTTTAATACCTGTATGATTCCAGCTTTTGAATTGCGGTCACCAGGGACTGTTTTTTAAACATCCTTGGGTTCCACCTTCTTCTTAAATGGGTGATGAATAGCAATGATAACGTATCAGAAGTTTATTCCAGCACCTAAGTTAGGTTTCCTGGTTCACAATAGTTATTTGAGGAAATGTGTAATTCCTCAGGATTCTTGCCCAGAGTATCACCACTGCCGTGTATGGTGCATGCCTTATTAGATGTGTTACGTCACTGAGAGTTTGTAATGAAGGGAAAGCAAGCATTTAAAACAAGAACTCATTTCTCCATCATGTTATGACACACTCTGTGAAACAAATAATTCTTCTGTGTAAAAACTACCTGTTATTTTACTACCACCATAAACGTTTAAGATGTAAGTTCTGATGTTTGTGTTGTACTTTCGAAATTGTAAATATCTCGACCAAATCACTGGATATGATTTCTTACTGCAACGTTCTATTTTGAAATGCGTCCTAAATGAACTACGTTACATTTCTGCATCTGTGGATCCACCATTTTAATACAATTCTCTACTTAGAAGCTCATTATCATGAAGTCCGCGGCTCCTGGTCTTGCTGTAGCGTTCTCGCTTCCCACGAGCGGGGTCCCGCGTTCGATTCCCGGCGGGGTCAGGGTTTTTCTCTGCCTCAAGATGACTGGGTGTTGTGTGTCTTTCATCATTATTTCATCCTCGTTCATTCGCAAGTCGCCGTAGTGGTGTTAAAGAACTTGTGGAGCTGCCCCCGAACCGCCCCGCGAGGGGTCTCCCGGCCACCAATGCCATACGCTCATTATTATTTATTATCATGAACATAATTAAGTTTGATTTTTATTGTTAGATGTACAGTCCAGTGATACTCTCAAATAATTTGTGGAAGTATATCCATCCATTTGTATGATAACTGAAAATTGAAACGCATCCACATATGGTATTTTATCAATGTGTTCAAATGTTCCAAGAGACTTGTCCTCATCTGTGCATCATGAGTAGTAGGGTATTCCATATTGCTCCATTACCGTGTTGAAATATCTACTGTAAAACTCACCATCACGATCACTTAAAAGGTGTAGAAGACATCGATCCATCCTCATCTCCACCAACTATTCAAACACCTGTCCAACTTCCTTCCTAGTCCTTGTTTCCACAGGTAGGAGCCAAGCAAATTCTTAATGTCTATCAAAGACTATTAAATTATACACTGAGGTGACTAAAGTTATGGAACACCTCGTGCTGGACCTCCTTTATCCTTGAATAGTGCAGCAACTCGATGTGGCATGGACTCAAAAAGGTGTTAAAAATCCCCTGCAGAAATATTGAAGTATGATGCCTCTACAGAACTGCGAAAGTGTTACCAGTGCAGAATTTTGTACATGAACTGACCTCCCGATTATATCCCAAAGTGTTCGGTGGGATTCATGTTGGGCGATCAGCGTGGCCAAATCGTTCGCTCACATGATCAGAACGTTCTTCAAACCACTCGTGAACAATTGCGGCCCAGTGACATGGCGTATTGTCATCCATCAATAGATCCATCATTGTTTGATGACAAGAAGTCCATGAATGAATGCAAATGGTCTCCAAGTAGCCGAAAATGACAATTTACAGTTAATGATCAGTTCAATTGGACCAGAGCACCGAGTCCATTACCTGTAACACAGCCACACCCTTATGGAGCCACCACCAGCTTGGATAGCGCCTTGTTGGCAACATTTGTCCATGTCTGCGTGGGGTCTATGCCACACTCAAACCATACATCAGCTCTTACAACTGAAATCACGACACATATGATCAGGCCATGGTTTTCCGGTTGTCTAGAGTCGAATGGTCATAGGCCCAGGATAAGTGCTGAGCGATATGTCACACTGTTAGCCAGGGAACTTGTGTCGGCCATCTTCTGCTAGAGCCCATTAATGCCAAATTCGCCACACTGTCCTAATGGATACGTTCACCATGTAGGTGTTTTTTTCACGCAGTGTTGCTTGTCTGAAACCCCACTGCTTTCGGTCGTTAAGTGAAGGCCCTCGGCCACCGCGTTGTCTGTGGTGAGAGGTAATGCCTGAAATTTGGCATTCTTGGCACACTCTTGGCAGTGTGGATCTTGGAATTTTGAATTTTCTAACGATTTCCAAAATGGAAAGTCCCAGGCATCTAGCTCCAACTACCATTCTGTGTTCAAAGTCCTTTAGTTCCCTTCATGTGGCCATAATCACCTAGGGAACTTTTTCACATGAATCAGCTGAGTGCAAGTGACAGCTCTGCCAATGTAGTGCCCTTTCATACTTTGTATATGCGATACTACTGCCATCTTTATATGTGAATATCGCTATCCCATGACTTTTTGTCGCCTCCATATATTTCAAACCTCTATTTGTTTGTGAATATTTTCTCACGGTTACATCTGCCTCCCATAAATCATCCAAATCTGGAGTTACAACGCATATGAGAACTTTTTACTTGCAAGTTTTTGAATTAGTGTCTGCGTAGGTATTATTCAATAACGTGTCTTTCTCGAAGCTCTGAAATGGTAGATAAAATTACATTGATGTGAGTTGTATTTTTCTGCAGTTGATGCTGTGAGCCGTTGTAACTGTTCTATTATTTCGTTGGGATCGGACTGATTTTCATTTTCTTATGCTGAATGTCGATATCTCTGACAGAGCTATATCTATCAGCTAACCTGAGTTTAATAATATTCTTGTATTTCTTACTTTTCGGGCTATTATTATTCCATCTACGGCGCTGTTTTCCCTGCGTACGTTAGCTATAGATAATATTTCAGCATGTAGTTGTACTTTTCTTAATAAATTCTTGATAATATGTGAAGTTTTTAAAAATATTAATTCAACTATATCTGGCGTTCTTTCAAAGTCACTATTTCCAGCTTGTATTACATGCTTCGTTAAATTTATAGTTTCCATACCCAGCATTTAAGCTTGTTCTCTGATGTTGCATATGTTCTCTCTACCACTGTGATAGTTAATGGAATTGGTAATAGTACATCCTTCTTTTTCTTCTTCTCTTCAGACTCCATCGGTCTTATCAGGTGCATGCAACAGTCATTTAAGACTTTCAGTCGCAGGCTTAAATGTTTGTCAAAGCGAGTGATCTTGTTCCAACTGTTCTAATTTCAGCAATCGTAATTTCTTCCTAATAGCCTTCTGCGCCTCAATAGCTGTGCGTTTTGTTGACATGCCACTGAGTACTTGAGTGCCTTCGAGATAGTATAGAGCTTATGCACTTTCAGACTATCTGTGCAGAGGACCTTCCTTCATACCTACTAGCGTTTTCTTTAGTTTCACGAACCTTTTCAGTTACCATATTCACGTGAACCAAAAGTCTTTTCCTACCAATGCTCTTTTTGAATATTTATAACTATAAGTCTTTCAGTGGTCAATGTAAACAAGCTAGAATAGGTTTTGAGAATTTCATTGTTCATTTGAATTCCTGTATTGTGACACATATTCATTGAGAGTTTCAGTCGTTCGAATCTTCGTGTTATATTATTCGACATTATCATGCAAACTTGTAATTCTCGCAGACTGGGTTTTCGGAAGTTCGTTGACTGTCTGAATTTTCAGATTTTTATCGTCAGTGATATCAGTAGTCTTTTGCGTTTCTACAGAATGATTTTTAAAACGTTTTTGGATAGGTTTAATTTTTGAGCACTGCATAAACATATGTTTGGGCAGTATGTCACCTCCCTGAAGTGAATGCAGTACATTCAAATGAGTATTTCCATAGTGTAGCGAACGTTAGTGTAATTACCTTTTACTTTTATACTTATATATGGATGGAGTTCCATGGTGTGCAATATGCTGACAAAGATACACATTAGTACATTGTCTTTCAAAAGGATACTCTTGCAAGTTTCAACTACAGCACTCATCACTCAGTTTGCTTGTATTATCGATAACCAAGAACCTCTACTGTGTGTGATTCCAGCGATCTCCATATATGATTATAAATTCGTTGAATGTCAGGTCAGTATTTCATATATATGAAAAACGTGTTTTAAATTCATATTTTCTTGCTTGAAAGATGTAATAAAGTTTATATTATCTTTTAGCAATTGCTTCAGGATCCTATAATATTTTTAACTTAAATAAAAGGTGTCAACCCCATATGACGACCGTAACAGAAATATTTTCGTATTTGATCCTACTTTTCCGTAGCAATATCATCAAATATAAACACAGTGGTGGGCCTTACTCTTTTTGGTGATGGGATATCTCTGCTTTCAATGAATGTCGTCTATATTAAATCATCAGTGCTGCACAGTATCTCCTGTAATAGCTGGTATTTGGGCTGAAATAATGTTTTTGAGAATACATAGGGATGCTCGAAGCGAACACCATCAGGGTGTGTTAGTTATCTGATGAATCAACACTTATTAATCGAATGTTGTCAGAAAGGGGTGTTCTTTGTTTCTTCTTCTTTTACTTCTTTCTACGCCCCGATAGCTGAGTGGTCAGCGCGGCGGATTGTCACGCCAAGGGGCCCGGGTTCGATTCCCGGCTGGATCTGAGATTTTCTCCGCTCAGGGACTGGGTGTTGTGTTGTCCTCATTATCATTTCATCATCATCAGAGGAAGGCAACGGGAAACCATCACTGGAATCACTTCCCAAGACGCTCATGTGGTGGACCTCTCAGACGTGGCTTCTCCAATGATAAGACCTGGAACACAAAACATATAATATTCTTCTTCTTCTCGTTTTCTGTACTATTGCAGGACCAATGAGTTACTATGAAGTAACTGACACAAACTGGTCACACTGTAGAACGCGGGACTTAGTGGAGGAAATGTTATCATCTGCTAGAGCCATCCAATCCAGTGTCTGCTAGTGGTCTGGTGGTAACAGGCGGTAAGAAGTGTGTTGAAGTCACTCATTGTACGGCATTTCTACTATATGGCTAAATTAAGTGTAATCAACATTTCACATTCTGAAGAGTCACGAATGGCAGTCTAATTCAAAATATTTTCGCGACAGAGTTCTAGGATGGATGTCTACTTCTGAACGCTTTCATGCTTCTGAGTCTGCCCCAGACACAAAGGCGCCAGGTGGTGGCTACGGCCACCAGCCCCATAGCTATCCATTTATTGCCTCCGTGTCGTAGTGACTGTTTGAAATTTGTTTCGTGTGGGTTTAGCTAGTATAATTTGATGCAATAGGGATTCCACTCTTTAGTGTCAGAACTACTCTTTTGGAGACGCTTAGTCTGGGGTAGTGTCAATACATAATAACTGATAACCGAACTGTGATAAAAATTGGACATAAAGGTGTCAAAGTCACTCATGTGAGAACTTCTTCTGCAGCATATGGCGTGAGTATCTTTGCGGCATATAATCAACTAACATGGTTAAAATATGCTAGAAAATGAAATTGAATTATGCACTTACCATGATTTAAAAATGAACGCAAACCGTCTCGACTGCAAAAAAAAAAAAAAAAAAAAAACAACATTTATTTTGATCGTCAAAGGTTTCGGTGAGTTTTTGACCATCTTCAGACCCTCATAGCATGATAGTAGACGGTGGATCAGTTGTTGTGAGTCCACGAATGTGTAGGTTACGTTCGTGGAGTTACAACGCCCGCTCCATTCACTGTTACCGCCTACCGTCATGGTATGATGGTCTGAGGATGGTCAAAAACTAACTGACACCGGTAACCACCAAAATAAATGTTTTTTCCGTCGAGACTGTTTGTGTACAGTTTTAAAGTACTTTTTTCCAGAGCGCTGTCCTCCACGAGAAATGTTCTCAAAAATTACTTACCGTAAGAATCTTACGATGAAAATTTGTTTTAATGAAAGGAATCGGAAAACAGATTATTTCGTTCAAAACTGTAGTATGATTGAAGTAGTCAGGCCTGTTTTCGGCCCCTAGAGCCCATCTTAACATATTTAATAGTTGGTTCCAATGGAGCAGTTGGCGTTACGTCTGCCCTTATAAACAGAAATACTGCTATATCAACTTACCCAAACGTCAGGAAGCAATATATACTACTCACTTTTTATATGTGTGGTAAGATGACATACATATATAGCATGTCAGAACTCCCGCCATTATGTGAAAAATGATGGAAGTTTACAAATTATTCGATATCACACAGTTATCAAAATGTGTATTCACAAGAACTATATATACCTTCTGATGGAGACACAAAAATGAATGTATGAAAAAGCATACAATTCTGCTATTGCATACTTCTTCATGCCGACGTTTACCATAGAGAAATATTACCCATAGTGTTCAATGCATACATAACCTTTTACCCATAGTGTACATTGCATACATAACTTTTTTCCTAGGGTGATGACTCTCTAAATGACAAAGAACAAAACACCATCACATAATGATCTCTTTCAGCCTTTTAGGAGCCTTTTTTCTGAAGTAATCTTACGAGGTTGTGAAATGGCTCCCCTAACTATTTCGTTACTGAATTTCCTTCTGGTCGCTACAAAGCTGAATAACGGAAACAAAAAAAATTCTGACAAATCGTGGCTTATCCCCAGTGTGATCTAAACCGACAGATAAAGCAACCAGCACTTCAAAAATCTAATACATTACGCCAGGCCAACGACACGATGATACAGCTTCTCTCATTACTACCACGTTGCGTAAGGCAGATATCTCGGAACGTCAAAGAAGACTGCAGTAGTAGCTTAAGGGCTGAACAACTATCCTGGACTCAAACAATGACTTTTTCTATCTCAGTGTCACATTTTAAATGAGAATCAGTTACAATATTTTATCCAGATGAGAACAAAGTATGAAGTGAATGTAGACGGATAGTTTAACGCGCAGCCACATCTAAGTGCAATATTACAGGTTTGCCATATATTTTCTGGGGGTGATCGATTCTCATCTTCACAGGGTTCAGTATACGAATTGCTTAAGCGCTTCCGAGAGCCCTGTGCCCTGGAGAGTAAGGCGCTGGCCATCCCTAAATAAATTGATAGATATATATATGTTGTTGCATAGGGTCCGCCTTTAGCAAAACACAGTTTTCTTTTTTAACCCAAACATGTTTCACTGCAGTTGCAGCATCCTCAGTGGGCTTTTATTTTCCATCTGTTAAAGATAAAGAACGTTCTTTGTTGTTTTGTACACATGTAGCTATTAGTTTAAAAAAAATGTAATTATAGATATTTGAAAAAACACATAAATTATGAAAATCCATACCTTTTTACCGCATGGTGTGGTTTTTCTGACGTCTTGTGTTTCTACAATGACCGACAGTTTGTCATCTGCCGATTTTCTGTTCGTTAGAGGTCAAGTTATCTTTAGATGAAATCATATGTATAATTCTTTGTTGTATTTCGAACCGTTTCTGCAGAGCTTATTTCTTATGAATATTCAGGTAGTCCTAAAAATAAATACCAATAAATATGGAAATTACTTGTTAATGGTTAACCTTCCCTATTCTTGTTTTATTTATCTCGTCTAAAAATAATCTCCAGCCTTAGATGTAGTTTGCAGATTAGGAATGAGGCTTCCAAATTTCTTGTTGCATGTATGTGTCTGTTACCCTCGAAGCCCTTCTCAGACTAGTCTGCTAAACCAAACACGAACAACCTGTGACTGAACTGAGGATCCTGCTTCCCCAGTCTCGCGAACGTGTTTTCGCTCAGCGATTCACGTAGGTTAATCCACATGCATATGAAGCTTAAGATACCTAAAAATTCTTCATTCTAACTACTATGCAGATTAAATCCGATCTGGGTCAGCCGTCATTCGATACAGCATCAGGGCACCAACCCCGTAAATAAACTTGTGAAATGTGAATACATTGTCAAAGAATAATGTTAATTATTGTAATCTGTTCCATATATTTGATGATCGTTAAACATATAACAGCACAAGAATTGTCTTGAACAACTTACAAGACACTATACACCTGAACCCATACTTCTGACATAAAATATTGAACACAAAAGAGGAATCATATGGTCGCGAATTTTTAGCAGACTACTCTGTGTTTACGAAAGTTATTGGAACCCAAGAAGCAATTATAGACAGAGGAGCTGGACGTGTCTTATGTTAGTAATATGGTAAAGACTTCGAGTAGTGTGAACACGTGAACTATTTTCTACCACTGTTTGGATCGCATTGATAGATGAATAAAATTTTTGAACTGTACAAAAATTAGGTATTTAAAAATATTGTAAATGTAATTAAATAGGAATATAAAATCAGCAAAGAAGTAAAGATGGGATGTTCTCTGTACCCGTAATTGTTGAGTGCCTCCATTTCAGAAGCCATGCAAGCTATGAAACAAAAAAACAAAAGGAAGTATAAAAGGAAGTATAAAAGAAGAAAATTAAGTATCGGCAGACACTATCTTTTTTAAAATCCATCTTTTATTCTACATGTTTGAAAGTTTTACAGCATGTAGATACATCCTTTAGGAACAATATTTTCATTTCTCCACATAATTTCCATCCCTCTCAACTGCCTTACGCCATCTTGGAACCAGTGCCTTTATACCTGCACTGTAAAATTCTAGAGCAACCTGTTGGAGCCACTGTTTGGCAGTGTGCACGCCGAGTCGTCATCTTCAAACCTTGTTCCACGAAGAGAGTCTTTCAGTTTCCCAAAGAGATGATAGTCACATGGAGCCAGGTCAGGACCGTAAGACGGGTGTTTCAGTGTAGTCCATCCGGGTTTTGTGATCGCTTCCATGGTTTTTTGACTGCCATGTGGCCGTGCACTGTCGTGCAACAGCAAAACATCCTGCTTTTGCCGATGTGGTCGAGCACCACTCAGTCGAACTTGAAGTTTCTTCAGTGTCGTCACATATGCATCAAAATTTATGGTGGTTCCACTTGGCATGATGTCCAGAAGCAAGAGTCCTTCAGAATCGAAAAACACCGTAGTCATAACTTTTCCAGCAGAAGGTGTAGTTTTGAAATTTTTTTCTTGGGTGACTTTGCATGATGCCACTCCATTGATTGCCTCTTCGTCTCTGGTGAAAAATGATGGAGCTATGTTTCATCACCGGTCACAGTTCTTCCAAGAAATTCATCTCCAGCATTCTCATACTGTTCCAAAAGTTCGGTGCATACCGTTTTTCTTGTTCCTTTGTGAGCCACTGTCAACATCCTGCGAACCCACCTGGCATAAACCTTTTTCAACGCCAAACCTTTCAGTATTCTGCAAACACTTCCTTCTCCTATCCCAACGTAGCGTGACAATTCGTTCACTGTGATGCGTCTGTCAGCAGTCACCAATTCGTTAACTCTGCACATTGTCTGGAGTGTGTGCAGTACGAGGCGCTGCGAGGACAATTCACAGTATTGCCGGGCCCGCTTTCATCACGTAACCTGCTTGCCCACCGACAAACTGTACTGCGATCGACAGCAGCATCTCCATACACCTTTTTCAACCTCTTTTGGATATTTCCCACTGTCTCGTTTTCACAGCACAGGAATTCTATGACAGCACGTTGCTTCTGAAGAACGTCAAGTGTAGCAGTCATATTTAAGACATTCTGTGACGGCGCCACTCACGGGAACAGGTTGAAATAAGTTTGAAAACAAGCGGGAAGGATGTATCTATACACTGTAAAACTTTCACATATGCAGAATGAAAACTGTATTTTTACAAAAATTGTGTGCATTTCTTTTGGAGTGATCCTCGTATGTTAATTACCATGGCATTTACATATTTTCCCTAAGTTTTGAGTCATCATTTAATATTCACTGCGGAGTTATACCTTGTTAAATTTGTCAGGCATGAGAGGATCCTAAAACAATTGTAAATAAGTACAGTTAAATGAATTAAACAATTTTGTGTAAGAATCATTACTAACTGTGCATATTTCACCACACTATGACATAAGTCACTTTTCTTTATCGACATACGTGGGTTAGGAGCATAAATTATTATAGAATCGCTGAATTTCTTCACAATGAGGTAGATAAGGATTGAATTTTTTTAAATCTGCCATTTTTTGTCACTAATCATTGGCACTTCTTATGGGAAAGCTGGTTATCATAGAAAATGTGGAATTTGCTCTCCATTTGCAAGTCTGAAGGTACATTTCTGCAACCCACCAATGAACGTTCGCGTTTTCACCACACCAGGAGTATGCTTGCTTCATGAAAATTCCATAAAGTCTGAAACTGAAAAATGGTGCTTTCTTTCTCGAGGAATTTTTCTTTCTTGTGATTCCACAAACACCACATTCTTCCTGTAATGCGGTGGCCACCATGACTTGGAGTCACGAATTTCTTCTTTATTCACCATGTGTACCGTGAAATCTGTCTTAGAGCAAGAACATATTATTAATTCTGTACACTCCACTGTAAGTTCACTCTATTAGTCTTTTCTCGTTTTTCTTCTGAACTCTGAAGTCCCTGTCACAAGACAGGTAGCTGTGCCCTCTGATAGGGAAATACTGCTGGAGCGAATCAAATCTTCCTTTAGCTATTAATGCCAACACTAGCAGGATTAAGGAATGATTTTTGTTTTGGCCAGCTCAGCCGTCATAGAAAATATGGAAATACCGGACGTTTTTGGCAACATATTCATTTATATGGCTTAAGATAAAGGAGAAACTGCAGTGGAGCTCTTCTTACCTGTTGTTTCATTATATGTGTAGAATACAGCCTTTCCAGATTGTAGATCATGTATGCAGAGACATTGTAAGTAAGCTCACGGAAGTAGATTATACCTTGAATGGGGATAACTGAAAGCATCAGATTTTGTATATAATCAGCGCAAATACCGGCGACATCTCTAGAATTTATGCACATGTTCTGCACACGATCAAATATTTCTGGAACTTTTCAGCTCATCTTTTATGAATGAATAGTTTCATCTTTGGTTGACGAGTTGTGCACATTCAGAACTCCCATAAAGATAAGCGTTTTTTGTGTAAGAACTATTAATTAAGGGAATATTCAATCATAAATAAGTAAATTAGTACCTATTGTAAGCCATCTATTGAAGGTTTCATTTTTATTTGCGTATTTTTCGGAACAATAAAACATTTCATAGACGCGAACTTTGGCGTAAGTTTTGTTTACATTATTGTATACCTTCAGTTACCGGGTTGTTTCAGTAATGTACAGTTTGTGTGGTTAGTCCAGCTGAGAAATAAGTGAAAAGTTCGTATAGTGTAGACGCGGTTCTTTGTTTTCGTTTGACTCGTCACGTAAACAGTACAAAGTTACACTATTGGCCATTAAAATTGCTATACAAAGAAGAAATCGAGATGACAAACGGGCATTAATTGGACAAATATATTATTCTAGAATTGACATGTGATTACATTTTCGCGCAATTTGGGGGTATAGATCCTGAGAAATCAGTACCCAGAACAATCGCCTCTGGTCGTAATAATGGCCTTGATACGCCTGGGAATTGAGTCAAACAGAGCATGGATGGTGTGTACAGGTACAGCTGCATGGGCAGCTTCAACACGATACCACACTTCAGTAAGAGTAGTGACTGGCGTATTGTGACGAGCCAGTTCCTCGCCACCATCGACCAGACGTTTTCAGTTGGTGAGAGATCTGGAGTATGTGCTGGCCAGGGCAGCAATCGAACGTTTTCTGTATTCAGAAAGGCCCGTACAGGACCTGCAACATGCGGTCGTGTATTATCCTGCTGAAATGTAGGGTTTCGCTGGCATCGAATGAAGGGTAGAGCCACGGGTCGTAACACATCTGAAATGTAACGTCCACTGTTCAAAGTGCCGTCTATGCGAACAAGAGGTGACCGAGACGTGTAACCAATGGCACCCCATACCATCACGCCGGGTGATACGCCAGTATGGCGATGACCAATACACGCTTCAAATGTGCGTTCACCGCGATGTCGCCGAACACGGATGCGACCATCATGATGCTGTAAACAGAACCAGGATTCATCCGAAAAAATGACGTTTTGCCATTCGTGCACCCAGGTTAGTCGTTGAGTACACCATCGCCGGCGCTCCAGTCTGTGAGCCAGACCGCAGCCATGGTATCCGAACTGATAGTCAATGGTTTTGCAAACGTCGTCGAACTGTTCATGCAGATGGTTGTTGTCTTGGAAACGTCCCCATCTGTTGACTCAGGGATCGAGACGTGGCTGGACGATCCTGTACAGCCATGCAGATAAGATGCCTGGAATCTCGACTGCTAGTGATACGAGGCCGTTGGAATCCAGCACGCGCGTTCCGTATTACCCTCTTGAACCCACCGATTCCATATTCTGCTAACAATCATGGGATCTCGACCAACGCGAGCAGCAGTGTAGCGATACGATAAACCGTAATCGCGATACGCTACAATCCGACCTTTATCAAAGTCGGAAACGTGATGGTACGCATTTCTCCTCCTTAAACGAGGCATCACAACAACGTTTCGCCAGGCAACGCCGGTCAACTGCTGTTTGCGTATGAGGAATCGGCTGGAAACTTTCCTCATGTCAGCACGTTGTAGGTGTCGCCACCGGCGCCAACCTTGTGTGAATGCTGTGAAAAGCTAATCAGTTGCATGTCATTGCATCTTCTTCCTGTCGGTTAAATTTCGCGTCTGTAACATGTCATCTTCGTGGTGAAGCAATTTTAATGGCCAGTAGTGTAGTTGTTAAATATACACATTTTGGTAACTATATGATATGGTATAATTTGTTTCTCGAGTTTCCTTATGCCTCTACTTCCATCACCATGTTTTCATATTATGGCAGCAGCCTTGGAATGCTGTATATATATGACACCTGTAGGTAAAAATTTGTAGTTCATGTTGCTTTCCTACGTTATGGTAAGTTGGCTTTGCATTATTTCTCTTTATCAGGGCGTATGTAATGTGCATTTCATTGTAATGATATGGCAACTGTCACAGCGACAAATTACTCTGATTCCATTGGAACCAACAAGTACATTAGTGAGGATGGCCTCTAGTCGGCGGAAACGGTCATGTCGACTTGCATCATAACACAATTGTGACTGAAAAAATCTGTTTTTCAATGCCTTTCATTACAACAAATTTTCATCGTAAGGTAATTGTGGTAAATGTATGGTTCAACAGCATTTTATAATACAATTTATCATCCATAATTACGAAACTGTTGCCGGTGCAGGATTTCGTGCACGAACTAACCCCTCGATTATGTCCCATAAACTTTCTATGGGATTCATTTCGGGTGATCGGGGTGGCCAAATCATTCGCTAGAATTGTCCAGAATGTTCTTCAACCAACCGCGAGCAATTGTGGCCTTGTGCGATGGTGCATTTTCATCTATAAAACTTCCGTCGTTGTTCGGGAACATGAAATCGACGAATGGCGGCAAATGGTCTCCAAGTAGCCAAATATAACCATTTCTAGTCGATGATGGGCTCAATCTAACCAGAGGATCAAGTCTGTTCCACGTAAAGACAGCCCACACAATTATGGAGCCACCACTTGCCTCGTGCCTTGAAGACAACTTGAGTCCATGGTTGTGTGGGTTCTATGCCACACACAAACCACACCGCCAGCTCTTACAACTGAAATCGGGACACATATGACCAACCCACGATTTTCCAGCCGTCTAGGGTCCAACCGATATGACCAAGAAACCAGGAGAGGCGCTGAAGACGATGTCGCGCTGTTAGAAAATGCACTCGCGTCGGTCGTTTGCTGCCGCACTGCCCTAACGGATACGTTCGTCTTACGCCCCACATTGACCTCTGCGGTTATTTCACGTAGCGTTGTTTATCTGTTATCACTGACAACTCTACGCAAACGCCGCTGCTCTCGGTGGTTAAGTGCAGGCCGCCTGTCACTACGTTGTCTGCAGTGAGAGTTAACGTCTGAAATTTGGCGTTCTCGGCACAGTCTTGGCACTGTGGATCTCGGAATGTTGAATTCCCTAACGATTTCCGAAGTGGTGTCTCCCATGTGTCTGGTTCTAAAGTCTGTTAATTCCAGTCGTGTGTCAATAATCACGTCGAAAACCTTTTCACATGAATCACCCGAGTATAAATGACAGCTCCAACAAAGCATTGCCCTCTTATACCTTGTGTGCGTGATACCACCACAACCTGTTTATCTGCATGTCGCCATACCATGACTTATTTGACGTCAGTATACAGCACGACGGGAGTTTAAAAGTACGTGCAAAGTCCGAGAGATAGCACCACCGGCGCGTATCGAGGTCATGTTTAGTTAGTAGCATCTTTGGAAATAACGCACAAGTTTCAGCCATATTGGTCTATTTCTTTGCGTTTGGCGTTTGTGGGAATCAAGGAAGTCGAGTGATTGTCAAAACATGGACGAAAAAGAATTTCGTGTGGTGATTAAACATTACTTCATGAAAGGCAAAACGCCTCAGGAGACTAAAGAGATGCATAATAAACATTATGGTGACTCTGCACCTTCGATTAGAACAGTTTATAAGTGGTTTCAAAATTTTCGGAGTGGCCACATGGGCACAAGTGATGCTGAACGTTCTGGACGCCCTGTGGTGGTTACGACTCCAGAAATCATTGATAAAATCCATGATATGGTGATGGATGACAGAAGAGTTAAGGTGCGTGAGTTTGCTGGTGCTGTGGGCATCTCTAATGAAAGGGTACATAATATTTTGCATAAACATTTGGACATGAGAAAACTATCTGCAAGATGGGTTCTGCTTGACCAAAAACGGAATCGTGTGAAGTGTTCCAAGGATTGTTTGCAGCTGTTCAGAAAGAATCCGCAGGACTTTAAGCGCCGTTTCATCACTGTTGATGAAACATGGATACATTACTACACTCCTGAGACCAGACAACAATTTTAACAAAGGCGTACCAAGGGAGAAGCTGCACCA
The DNA here is from genome assembly GCF_023897955.1 of Schistocerca gregaria. Classification (NCBI taxonomy): domain Eukaryota; kingdom Metazoa; phylum Arthropoda; class Insecta; order Orthoptera; family Acrididae; genus Schistocerca; species Schistocerca gregaria. The sequence goes on from NC_064931.1 coordinate 279,493,394, forward strand.
AAAAAGGTGAAGACCATTCCTTCGGCCGCAAAGGTTATAGTGATTGTCTTTTGGGATTCGCAACAGATAATCCTCATCGACTATTTGGAAAAGGAAAACTGTTACAGGTGCATATTATTCATCGTTATTGGACCGTTTGAAAACCGAGGTGCAAGAAAAACGCCGGCGACTGGACCGCAAAAAAGTTCTTTTTCATCACGATAATGCACCAGCATACACCTCAGCAGTTGTGGTCGCAAAATTAATGGAAATATGATTCCAACTCGTTTCACATCCCCCCTATTCTCCAGACTTGGCTCCCTCGGACTACTATTTGTTCCCAAATTTGAAGAAACGGCTGGCGGGACAAAGATTTTATTCAAACGAGGAAGGCGCTACAGTCTGGAACTGCGCGACCGCTACGGTCGCAGGTTCGAATCCTGCCTCGGACATGGGTGTGTGTGATGTCCTTAGGTTAGTTAGGTTTAAGTAGTTCTAAGTTCTAGGGGACTGATGACCTTAGAAGTTAATTCCCATAGTGCTCAGAGCCATTTTTTTGATACTTGACCGTACGGCATTCAAAAAAAAAATTTTTGGTCACCTATTATAGAACACCTTTTCTGTCAATTATAATAGTCAAATCGGGAGCAGTAGCATAGGCCATAAGCCACAAGCACTCTCCGTGACATGCAGGGACACCTGGGCGGCTAGCGGCTCAATGGCTGTAGCCACTACCCACGCTTACTGTGTTGGGGGCGCATTCTGGAGCTTGGAAGCTTTCACAAGTAGACGTCCAGCCTATAACTCTCCCACGAAAATATTTTTAATTGGACTGCCATTGGTGGTGCCACAGAATATGAGAGCATGATTGCACTTTACTTGGACATAAAAGTTAAGTATACAGACGAAACACAATACAGTGACTGGACTTCAACCCACTTCTTTGTGCCTTTTACCACGAGAGAACTGGCAGACATCGCAGTGTATAGCTGTAGTAGATGAGAACATTCCTCTAGCAAGTCGAAGGTGATCCTGTTTATTTCCGCTTAACGAATCGATTCGCTCTTAACAGCTCTGACGGCTGCTGAGCGGTCTGCTGTTTTAGTGAAAGACGGTACTATTTCTCTCGGAGTCACCTACATCAGACGAAATATATATTTTCACGTAGTGTTTCAGGCTGTGTTCCTTCCACTCTTCGTTTTTTTTCGAAAGATGTTACGTCACAGACAATTCAGTAAAATGAGGGTATATGGGTGCTTCATTAGCGAAGTTGTTAAAGAGGTAAATGTATCATCTTGTGAGTGTGCTAGATGTTAACTGTTTGTAAATAACGAATTATCAGCTTACGAGGACAAAAGCCGGCCGCTGTGGCCGAGCGGTTGTAGGCGCTACAGTCTGGAAGCGCCTGACCGCTACGGTCGCAGGTTCGAATCCTGCCTCGGGCATTGATGTGTGTGATGTCCTTCGGTTAGTTAGGTTTCAGTAGTTCTAAGTTCTAGGGGAATGATGACCTCAGATGTTAAGTCCCATAGTGCTCAGAGTCATTGGAACCATTTGGAGAACAAAGGAAATTGTATATGCCAACTTATTCATAGTACTGTAACCATTTCTGTACTGACCTCCGATCACTCGATGGGGAAGGGGAAGAACAAACACTGCCTTAACTAACTTCAGTATTTTAAATACCCCTCAGTTTAAGCGTAACCTTAACCTTAGGCTGATAATCGTTCCAAACTTTTTATGCCATAACCTTAAATGTTAAACATGGCTTGGAGTAATGATTTCTACACCTACACTGTTAAGATATAATTATGGAGCCCAGAAAGTTACCGTGTATTGTGAGCATGGGGTTGATCTGAGATTCTGTTATTCTGCGCAACGGATTAATCTGAGATGTACCCTTTACCCTGTGGCTCCTGCAAGATGCAATTTCCACACCCACACTACTACGGAAGTCAGACAGATGCTCCTAACGTTCTAAAGAGAAATGTCTGAAAAACTTTCAGCAATAAATATCTTCTGGAGTCATCCACTGTAAGGAAATGACACAAAAATTCACAACATTTTTTACGTAACTAGTGGGATACTTGAATACTGGAGTAGTGCTAGTTAGTGTAAGAAAAACATGAAACTAACGAAAGTTATTATTTATTTTGCAAAAATTCTGAGAAACCACAATGGCACTTTTAGTTATGAATTGAACAAATTATATCCTGGTTCTTTTCGGAATGTCAAGTTACCTCTCAAGGATAGGATTCGCTAATGAAATTTCTATACAAAGTTTAAGATGGTTGTTGACTTGGCAGAAAGGCTGAGAGGCGCACCTACTCAACTTAAATAATTATCCTTTAGAATGTTGCTAGGTACAGTCGAGGCTGTCCCGTGTGAAATGCAGTGATGTGTACTGTTGTGGAGGAAATATGGTGCTCGCAATAGCTGTAGCGCACAATACCGTAAGCTGTGATGACTGCTGTCTGTGCCACTCGCTGCTGACAAATAAGATAACTCTTGTTCTATCTGGATTGACCTTCACCAATCAAACTCTCCCTATGCCTTGATGAAGTCAAGGATTCCTATTCGCCCCTAGTCCAACTATTGGCGTGGTACACCGGTCAGATAACCAGTCCACCGCGATGCCACTCAAAAATTCGCTCGCAGGCGTTTAACTATAACTCTGTCCGTTCACACCGCCCAATAAGTGTGTCACCCAACACAGTGAACAACGCTTAATCGCAAGGACTCAATATCGAGTCACACTTCGATTATCTCTCGACAGAGGTGCTCTCCCAGTTAAGTACTGAAGAGAGACTTGTTCCTCGCTTCAAGAGCGACAACGGAACGGCGCCTCTCAACGCCAGACGTGAAGGGGTATATCTTTCGGTCTCTTCCATTACCCGTTCAGCTCAAGACGTCAGAAATATCGTCTGCCAATCAGCATTGCTCTTCTAAAACGGGAGAATGACGTTCCGTTTAAAGCGACCAATCCTGAAATCCGTAGCATTGGCGTTTGACGTTTGCTGTCTCCCTGTGAAAAACTCTGAAACTGTGTGCTATGTGTAAAGAATGCGTAGGCTGGTCGCTCCCACACAATGTAGTGGAATTTGCTTTTAAGCCGAACACGGGGGCGTTCCCCCTTTCACTCGGGCATGTGCTGTCCACTTCACGGGCGGTCACCACGGCGTTTGGCGTTGACTCGTCCTCTGAAGGGACTGGCGTCCCGTTGTGCGGTTTGCGTCTCCTGAACTAAAAGCTCCTGTGACCGTCGTGACTGGAATGTATGTGTGTACGCCAGCCTCGAGTATTTCAATCCCAGTGCACTTACTTGTTAAGCCGGCCGAAGTGGTCGTGCGGTTCTAGGCGCTACAGTCTGGAACCGAGAGACCGCTACGGTCGCAGGTTCGAATCCTGCCTTGGGCATGGATGTGTGTGAGGTCCTTAGGTTAGTTAGGTTTTAGTAGTTCTAAGTTCTAGGCGACTGATGACCTCAGAACTTACGTCGCATAGTGCTCAGTGCCATTTTTAGCTTACTTGTTATTTTCATATCGTTTACATGAATTCATACAACATTGACTTTATCTTATCGAGTTTCGGTTCGAATGAACCGTCTTGATGTCTTACAGTATGTTCCAGCGAGAAACAGCACCGAAAATCACAGTTTTCGCTAAATATGATTATTGAAACTGTTGTTCCACAGAGTTGGAGATTTTGGTTGGCAACTAAACCTGCCATACAATGTGTAATTTCCAAGTGAGCAAAGATTTTCTGCATTGTTGATGTGGATTCTTATTGTAAACTAATTCCACGACAACGTGAACATAGAATACGTGAAATTCTAGAATTTGAATTTGCTGCCACTAAAATAGCGTTTTTTTGCAGTGTTTTCCTCCTTATACCAGTAGACCAAGTCGAATAACTTGTCTGGAAAGAATGACAATGATATTTAGGGGAAGATATTAACATATTTTGACTTCTGACTTATCGTTTACCGACAGTTTTCACTATGTGAGTTTCACATCTTTGTCGAACTGACGAAAGACACGCGTGGACATTGGTTTTAGTCGGACGATGAAATGCAAGAATGGGTGCGGTTGTGTATTCGTCTGCGGCCAACGGCATTCTATGAAACAGGAATTGATCATCTCGTCTCCCAATGAGATATATGTCTTAATGTGTGTGGTGATTACTTTTGAATGGAACCATTACATGGCCCCATTGTGGTGGATATTCGGTTTTCATTTGACTAGCTCTTATATTAATGGAATTATCTGGTGATATCTTACTTCGATATTGATTTTTTCGAACTAATAAATTTGTCGAAGTAGTTGAAATTTTCCAATCGTCTTCGAATAGGAGCTATGATATCGAGAAGCGTCTTTACCTCATGCTAACAAGAGGCCAGCATAATTTCCGTATCAGAAGACTGGAAGTCAGGGCCAGAGAGAGCCTCTGGCTCGGACCCAACGCTCTTTGACAGCAGTCAGCACCTGACACGCAAAGAATGCATAATGGGCAGGTTGTCAGCAGATCACATTCCACAGGTAAAAACTATCTCTGTTGAAACCACAGTCCTACATGACACATGAGTCACAATGAATCACAAGAAATTATTAACATCAAAAATTCGAAGTAACAATCCTAATGTCTGTGTGAGCTGCACATATTATGACGCTATATCTATAGTCGAAGAAACGGTACGTAGCGAACGTTACCACTGCAAGTTACATGAGATCAAATGCGTGCCGATGAAGAAAGCCAAAATAGTCTTTAACAATACACAATGAAACAGAGCTCCAAATCAAAGCCCAGGTCTGGAAAACAGATTCAAATGTTCTGTTCGTGAATCAGTATAGCAAAGGTTTTTACGATGGGATAAGAACTACCGACCTACGTGCAGCGCGGAGTATTTGTTTTTCTCAGCAGTCTAATGGCCAGCCCTATGTGAAGTGTTTGTCACGACCGCTGTGGTGGCAGCAACCGAAAGTGGAACTATCTGCCAAATTGTGTGGTTGCCACTCGCCGGGCGTCTCCATATCGCTGGAGTGGAGGGATAATAGAGAAAACTATTAAGCAAGCTTTCGATATGGCATGTAGGAACATCGCATGTCAGGTCCTGCAAGAAATCAAGTTACCATATTTTGTAGGGATTCGGATGGTTGTAAATTTTTATTACCATGATATAATAAATTAAAAGAAAAATTTCCATGAAGTTTTTTGAGGTTTCCTAGAACAGTGCTTGTCTATACGTCTATACTGCCAACAACAGACCTGAGTTTATTTCTAGGAAGACGTTGTCAATCAGATTGTATGTGAGCAGGCCACATTGCTATTTTTAGCACATAAATGACGAATTAACATATTTGTTTATGTAGTTTTACTACATACATTGATTTATTTTTATTCATATTAAAGTTATTAAAGTGCGTCGGCTATCGTAACTCGTGGTGACATATTATCCTTGTTGACGGCCACAGACAATATACAGTCGTATCCACACATACAATACTAAAATCCTACGCATTTCTCTTTGCGTACATTAACTTGTTTCGTTAATCGCGGTCCAGGGGTAAATCAGAAATGCCAGAGCTAAGGTACAGTGAATTTTTTACAGAAACACAATTTTCTGCTTGTTTTTGTAGCAACTAAAGGCAGTGCTGCTGCGTTTTTTCTCTGCATCTCTGTTCTGCCGGCTCGCGAGATGTAGACGCTCCAAGATCAATGCCTCTGAATGCAAAATGGACTCCGTTTCCATATTCTAACCGCGCTTGCTGTGGTCTGTATGCATATCCGCTTTACTAACTTACAGTGCAACCGTTTCTCATTCTTTGCAAACCTCTGCTACAGTATTTGCTTAACGAATAAACGTGTTTGTTGTCTACTCCAGTATCTAGCAAATAATCCAGCTGCTGCTGCTGTTCGTCGTGCTAGACTTGAGTCTTTGTTCTCTTACTGCGTTACTGCATTTTCGCAGGCGGTTTGCGAGCCTTGCTTCTATTTTCATTCACATAGACATCTTTTTTCCTTCAGTGTGTAAAGTTTTTGGGAAGTCTCTCCTATGTTGAGATCTACGCTAATGTGGAATACTCGCGATAAACTCAACTTTCCGACACATATTGTGACGGATCAAAAATACCCTTACGAAAAGACATATTGTGTCGTTACCACGCGCTACGTGAGTGCTCGATTACGTAAAAAGAAAGAAAAATATGTTGGACGTCTCTCATTGCCTGTCAAGCGCATGTCCTTATAAGAAAGTGTCGTCTATTTTAGGCTCTTTTTGGCTAGTTTTGAAAACATATGCTCCGCATCAGCCTGACATGGAGAGTTGGTGTCAGTCTGTTGCAGACGGCGAGCAGTGAAAGACGCGAATAGCACGGACTCGTAGTTGTCATTGTGTGGTTTAATCAGTAGTCACTCCCTGAAATCAAGTGACAGCACGTTACATTTTTTTATTTATGATTTTTAAGACCAGTTTCATCCATGAATGTCATTTTTCAATGTTTATCTTACAAATATTGAAAAAAATTACGATGGTATATGTTATATGAAAAAGAATGTGAAAACAAACATCAAAAAGACAGCCTAGTAACATAAATAATGTTGTATAGCACCTAGACAACTATTTAAAAAGCAGCAAATACGGGATGTAACTAAATTCCCTTTGCATACTTTGAGGACACGTTGAGGGCTCGTTACACAAAAACAATAAAAAAAAGGTAGTAAACTTGGGCTCTGAAGAGCTACGAGCACTTGTTCAGTTTAGACACTGTGAAATACATCTCTTCCGCTGCAAGTTCGTTGCTTTCCATATTTTGGGAATAGATGGTATGGGTGGAAACAAGAAAAAAAATACCAGAAAACATTGGCTGTAAAATGAATACCTTAATAGCTATGAATACTTTTTTTTTAATAGAATAGAGATGTTACACATTAGCAAAGATGAGCAAGTGCTCATAACTCACAAGTATGCACTTTAGAACCCAAGTTTACTAGATATTTTTTTCTTGCTTTGGTCCATACTATCTCCTCCAAAAATATTGAAAGCAAAGAGCTTGCAATGTACTTCACAGTGCCGAAGAGAAACAAGTACTCACACCTCTTAAGGTATGCATTTTAGAGTCCATGCTTACTATATATACATATTTTTTTGTTTTAGTGTAAGGATGAAATGAAGTCGGAACTCATCAAATATAGTGGAACGTCAGATCTTAAATGGCTACACAGGGTAATTGAAATGGTCTGGGAGTCGGGACAGGTTCCATCAGACTGGACAAAAGCAGTAATCGCACCAATCTTTAAACATGGGAACAGAAAAGATTGTAACAACTACAGAGGTATCTCTTTAATCAGCGTTGTGGGTAAAATCTTCTCAGGTATTGTTGAAAGGAAAGTGCGAGTATAAGTTGAGGACCAATTGGATGAAAATCAGTGTGGGTTTAGGCCTCTTAGAGTTTGTCAGGACCAGATCTTTAGTTTACGGCAAATAATGGAGAAGTGTTATGAGTGGAACAGGGAACTGTATCTATGCTTTATAGATCTAGAAAAGGCATATGACCGGGTCCCTAGGAGGAAGTTATTGTCTTTTCTACGAGATTATGCAATAGGAGGCAAACTTTTGCAAGCAATTAAAGGTCTGTACAAGGATAGTCAGGCAGCAGTTAGAGTTGACGGTAAATTGAGTTCATGGTTCAGAGTAGTTTCAGGGGTAAGACAAGGCTGCAACCTGTCTCCACAGTTGTTCATATTATTTATGGATCATGTGTTGAAAACAATAGACTGGCTGGCTGAGATTAAGATATGTGAACACAAAATAAGGAGTCTTGCATATGCGGATGACTTAGTTGAGATGGCAGATTCGATTGAAAGTTTGCAAAGTAATATTTCAGAGCTAGATCGGAAATGTAAGGACTATGGTATGAAGATTAGCATCTCCAAAACGAAAGTAATGTCAGTGGGAAAGAAATATAAACGGATTGAGTGCCAAATAGGAGGAACAAAGTTAGAACAGGTGGACAGTTTCAAGTACTTAAGATGCATATTCTCACAGGATGGGAACATAGTGAAAGAACTGGAAGCGAGGTGTAGCAAAGCTAATGCAGTGAGCGCTCAGCTACGATCTACTCTCTTCTGCAAGAAGGAAGTCAGTACCAAGACTAAGTTATCTGTGCACCGTTCAACCTTTCGACCGACTTTGTTGTATGGGAGTGAAAGCTGGTTGGATTCAGGTTACCTAATCAACAAGGTTGAGGTTACGGATATGAAAGTAGCTAGGATGATTGCAGGTACTAGCAGATGGGAACAATGGCAGGAGGCTGTCCACAATGAGGAAATCAAAGAAAAACTGGGAATGAACTCTATAGATGTAGCAGTCAGGGCAAACAGGCTTAGATGGTGGGGTAATGTTACACGTATGGGAGAAGCAAGGTTACCCAAGAGATTCATGGGTTCAGCAGTAGAGGTTAGGAGGAGTCGGGGCAGACCAAGGAGAAGGTACCTGGATTCGGTTAATGATTTAGAAGTAATAGGTTTAACATCAGAAGAGGCACCAATGTTAGCACTGAATAGGGGATCATGGAGGAATTTTATAAGGGGGCTATGCTCCAGACTGAACGCTGAAAGGCATAATCAGTCTTAAATGATGATGATGATGATGATGATGATGATGATGATGAGTGTAAGGAACTTGTCCTCAAAGTCTGTAAAGGGAATTTAGTTACACCCTACACAAGAGTTTACATACCCATCGTCGTTGGAGTACATAAACAAATTGGTGAGACATCTGAATACGCTGTGCTTAAGGAGGGGAGGGGCTTGTAATCAGTCTGATGACGTACAGGGAATAATATACATAGCAAGAGAAAGTTTGTTTTGTAAATATTTAACAAAATTTAGGCTCCAAAACTTCTGCCGGATTTTTAGTTTTTTCCTGCAAGAAGTGAGTTTGTGCCAGTTACTAACGAAATTTATATTCGCAAAATGCTTCTCAGTGCCCCTACGATTCGAAGGTTCAACAAAATTTAGGCTCCAAAACTTCTGCCGGATTTTGAGTTCTTTTCTGTAAGAAGGGAATATGTTCCAGTTCAGTTACTAACGAAATTTATATTCGCAAAATGATTCTCAGTGCCCTATGATTCGAAGAAAAATGAGGCCACAAAATAAGAAGTTTGCCTCATACGTTCGCATACAAATTCATACATCCTCGCCTGTAATATCCCTGCTGATCTATAGAGTGTTCTCCCTACACACTCCTGGACAAGAAAACTTAGTAAGCAGTTTTACTTCTTGCGGTCAAGATTGACAATTGTGCAGAATGATAAAAAACAAAAGCTTTCGGGGCAGTCATCTGCTCTAAAGTTCCTTCTAGGGGATGACTGAAACCCTCTAATATTTATGTCAGAATTTTAATATTGTGCTTTTGTTCCAAGGAGCTGAAGGAAGAACAAGTGAATTCGCTGTCATACTCTGCATCAAAAAAATTGGTTTTGCGATGTAGCAAACCTAATTTTTTTGAAATCATGTTAATACAACTCATTACTTTATTGTATTTTGTAAAAGGCTGTATTTAATATACCAAGAGAATCACTTATTTTAGATAATCAACTCGCAACCTTTCTACACTCGGTAAAATAGGAAAGACTTCGTCCTAACGTATTTATGCTAACATATTCGAAGAAAGGATCCTTTAAACACCTCTGCAATTGTTTTTAGTAATAGTTATAATGAGAACTTCTAGACGGCTTGTGCACTAGAAATTCAGTATAGTTCACAGATTGAAACAGCGTATTATCACGACAATTTTTTTTAGTAGTGTAAATTTTGGAAGTAAATATGTCTGTGATATCACCGACGAAGAATGGTGACGCCACAGTCGTCCTCCCCAGACCGATGTACTTAAGCAAGATAAACCAGTTATTGGACAGCTCTGCGTATCACGTTCCAAACAAGGACCACTGGAGCAAAATGCAATGAAGAACCTTCGAGCTTCTCAAGAATAGCGTGATTTCCGGTATTGTGCCCAAGAGGCTTCGTACACTGGCACTCTTTCCTCGCAGGATATACAGATTGTCTAAGACTAAATAAGAATAGCATGCCACTTCGACCAATTGTTAGTAATATTAGGATACCAACATACAATTTAGTACAATATGGGTCAGCTCAGTACAGCTCTTCGGTAGATAAATATGAGCAACACATCCGCAACTCAGACGAATGCGTTCGGCGGCTCAAGAATGTACGACATGCACCATCAGATATCCTTTGACACAGTCTCACCTTTCACTAGAGTGCAGGAATCATTAGTGCTCAGCGGGAAGCTGGAAGAGGAACTTGTTGATTTGTTTAAGCACTAGCTCACCTGGACTTAACTTTTTATTCAGTGATTAATACTTTGAAGAATTTGGTGGTGATGCAATAGGCCACTCATTGTGGCTAAACTTTTTATGCAAAAATTTTAGGAGAGCACTGCAGTCAGCAGAGTTACAACGTACGTGTTTTTGGCGATATTTAGATGCACCTCTGGATACATTTTTACAGCATCTAAATTCTCTTCATTCGAACATCATGTTTACGATGGAGATGGAGCAAAACAGCGAACTGCCGATGCTAAACGTTTTAATGTGTATAAAAGAGAATCGCAGCTTGGGTGACGCTGTGTACCGTAAACCTACACACACAGATCTATACTTTCAGGCGATCACCATCCCGCACGACGAAGTGGAGTGCTTAGGACGTTGATCCAAAGAGCACGATCCATGGATTCAGACAGGTTATCGGATGAGGTACACCACCTCCAGACCGTTTTGTTACAAAATGGGTGTTCCGAACGGAAGATTCCCCGTACCTTACATCCGCCACGTGTTAGACAAAATGAGGAGCTTGGAAGACAATGTTGGCCTGAGAAGGCTTGGTGTCTGTAAGATACGCTGTAGCTGTGGGACGTCACAGATTGGACAAACGTATCGCACGTGGAAGACAGATGTGTTAAGCATCGACGATTCACACTGCTGAATCAGCCAGAAAAATCTGCAGTGTTCAAGCATAGTCTCAGTACGGGCACAATATGGACTACAAAAATAGCAAAATTCTCTCGCCGACTCTTCGTACTGGGATAGCTTTATTAAACAAAGCGGTGGAAATTTTCAGCTCCACATTTCTGCTGAACAGAGACACAGGATACCAACTTAGCATGGCATGGGATCTATCGATGACCATATTAAGAACACAGCGATCACAAAGGGGAACTACAGGTCATAGAATGACGCTTCGGTAGCTACATAGATATTCGGATGACAACGGCGAGGATGGGCACACGCAAGCGCGGACACATACATCGGCATGTGGCTGTCGACAGAGGGCGCTTGGGGGGCCGACGGCAACGAACAGTGTGACTGACAGGCTTTGTGTTTGCGCCGAGATCCTGGCTGATTGACGACAGTTGGCTTCTGTCTCTCCCTCTACCCATCGCGAAATATTCGCTATTCATAGAATGAGGCAGGTGCAGACTTGCACATTTTCTTCTTAGACTGACATAAATAGGAGGCTTAGGGCACAGCTCATCAGTATGCTCGCCGCACCTGAAGATGTCGGTCAGCTGTGCCGATGAACTATTATGGAATTTCAGAATGACATCCGAAGTCTCATCCGAAATCCGTTTCTGCAACTCAACCAACACAAATGTGTCTCTAGCTTATTAGGGATTTAAAAGAGCTCAAAATGTTGCACAGAGTACCCCACAACGAACAGAGGAGTTCTCAGTTGTTTTAGAACATTAATACTTTAACATTAATTATTTAACTTTGGGGGTTATCATTTGGGTGTAAAACATAACTGAAAACAATCCCAAATGTTTTAAATACAGTTAAATGTCCGTTTTAAAATAACACCAGTACCCTTTTGCATTCATATTTCCCACTGGGCTACATATTCCAAACAACAACTATTGATAGGTATCTAGAAAACTAACGGAGAAACGCATAATGGTAAAATTAAGTAAACTTTTACGCAGTACTGAAAGAATTTTGACTCATACGGTGACCTCATACGCGGCCCAAAAGTGATGAGTCGTATCCAGCATTTTCAAAGTTTTATTTATGAACACGAACAGCAGGCCTTTCAGCAGAGTAACAGCCCTCTACCGAAATTTACCACTCATCCGATCTACTGCATTCAACAAGTTATAGACGGAGAAGACGAAATGCTAAATTATGAAAAAAGCTTCCTGATTTGATTTTCATTATATGTTGGGGTTGCCAAGAATCAAATAAAAATTGCTATCAAGCTGTTCCAGAACTCCCGTGCAGTACACAGTACAAACAAATATGCATCTAGCTGTGTGTCTCTAAGTGACATCGTCACGATGATGTTATCACCATATACTGCAGCACAAGTAACTAGATTCAAAAACTAAAACCGTTTCCTATAATTCGCAACTATGAAAAATTTCAAAGTTGAAACGTTTTTGACTTATATTCAGTAACACTTAGGCAAATCATACAGAAATTGAGACATAAATGCACATCTGAAAACGACGCACTACGAAGGGACCGAAATCAGTTGACGTTATTTACATATATATGCAAACAAATGCTCACAATTTCAGAAAAATGGGATGACTTATTCACGAGAAAGAGCTTCACAAAGTGAGGAAGTCAGTAACGAGTAGGTCCACCTCTCGCCCTTATGCAGGCAGCTACTCTCGGCTTGGCATTGATTGGTAAATTTGTTGGATGTTCTCTTGATGAATATCGCCACAAATTATGTCCAACTGGCAAATTAGATCCTCAAAATCCCGAGATGACTGGAAGGCTCTGCCCGTAATGCTCCAAACGTTCTGAGTTGGAAAGTGATCCGGTGACCTTGCTGGACAAGGAAGGGTTTATCAGACACGAAGACAAGCAGTAGAAACTCTCGCCGTGCGCCTGTGGGTATAATATCGCTGAAATGTAAACCCTGGATGGCTTCCCATGAAGGGCGACAAAAGGTGGCGTAGAATATCGTCGATTTCCCACAGTGCTGTAAGTGTGCCGCGAACGACAACCAAAGGTGTCTTTCTATGAAAGGAAATGGTACCCCAGACCATCAGTCCTGGATGTTGGTGAGCGGTTTGCCATTCCCCCGCTGTTTGGGGCGTCTACAGGCCCGTCTTAGGCCTGGAATCTCATTGACTGGAATAGAATAGTCTTCATTGATGAGTACTGCTTCGAACTCAGCCCCGATGACCAGCGAAGACGTGTGTGGAGACATTCCAGACTGCGGAGGAATACAAGCTGATTGCCTCCCATCATATGGGCCTACAGCCAGCCAAGAGTGATAGTCTAGGGTGCCACTTCTTTCCATAGCAGAACCCCTTAGCTTATCATCCTTACAGCACAGAGGTAAGTCCACGGTATTCTACAACCCCTGTTGTTGCCCTTCATGGCAGTCCATCCTAGGCTTGCATCTTAGAAAGGTAATGCAAACCCGCACATGGTGAGTGTTTTTACTGCCTGTCTTCGTGCTTGTGAAACCGTACCTTGGCCAGCAAGGTCACCGGATCTCTCCCCAATTGAGAACGTTTGAAGAATTATTGGCATGGACCTCCAATCAGTTCGGGATTTTGACGATGTAATGCGCTAATTGGGCAGAATTTTGCACGATATCCCTCAGGAGGACATCCAACAACTCTATCAAAAGTATCAATCAGTGCCAAGCCGTAACTGATCGTATAAGAGACAGAGGTGGACCAATGCGCTATTGACCAGCTCCATTTGTGAAGTACTTCCTCTTGAATTTTTCTGAAATTGTAATCATTTGTTTGTTTGTACATGTGCGTAACATCTACTGATTTCCGTCGCTTTCTGATGATTCCTTCTTGGTGCGATTTTTTGGTCTTAAAGTGTAAATCAAATATATACTTATGGCACATGTTCCCTCATAAAAGACCATAAATGCATCTGAGTGTACTACTTTTCAAAGCACGGCATGTGGTACAAAGTGAAAATAATAACTACATTTGGCTCAAGACAATAATTACAATATAATTATGTAATGGTGATTGTCTAGAAGATATTGCATTTGTCGCTTGCAAAATAGAAGTGCACCCTAGAGTCACTCTGTTATCACAGTTGACTTCATACGGGCTCTTCAATCGTCTTTAATAAAGAAGCGATCACTCGTCACAGTGTTATAAAAAGATTTCTTTAGGAAACCAGTGATACAATCATTCATTCTGAGTCCAATACGGGCTTCGGTGCCGATAAGAACATGTACTGTAAGTTTCGTTCTATGACACCCTACGAGTGTTCTGTATGACTGAGCTTCTGAGCGTCCAGGCAACTTACGGTGAGGAACGTCTGAGCTGTATTCTCCTAACCGTAGCTCTTCCGAAAGTGCATAATTGCAAAAATGAGTTGTCGTCGTGAAGTATGCCATCACCGTTCGCGATAAGCGAAACATTGACCAACGGGTCTTGTCTGCAAGCAGATCATAATCTATCATCAGTTCCTCTACGACCACCAAAAGTGCAGCTATTTAAATATGTCCTACACCACACGCCAGCCGTCAACAATCTACGCTGTGGAGACATTCACGATGGACCTATAGTCCAATGCCATTCCCTCCAAACAGGAACTTGTACATCTATGAAACCGACAAATAGCCTTGCAAGTTGGGAACAACTTTCCATATTCCAGGTTTCAACTATGACATGTCCTTTGTAAGAGGCGTGTCTGATACAAATTGCACGGAACTGTATAATGTACACTTCTAAACGGTTCTGTGAGTCTCTGCACGTGTGCGTTGAATGTGCGAGAAATAGGTGGTAAGGAGGCATAATGAGGAAGAATCGGAGTGGAGATGAGTGGACAATGGAGAAAAAGGTAGAAATAGCGAGCGAGAGAGAGAGAGAGAGAGAGAGGAAGAGAGAGAGAGAGAGAGAGAGAGAGAGAGAGAGAGAGAGCTAGAGCTAGAGAGGTGAGCACAGACTGGTGATTATAATGTAAAGGCGACATTTAAGCTTGAGCAATGAAAGGCACATTGTAGTTTGCAGACACTATTGGTTGCAAAGAAAGTGGTTGCTACATTTTTAGTATTGTGGTTAAAGTGGTACCACTGATCTCATTTTTATCGGGTATATAAGCTATACATCAGTTGTATTCGGCATTTTAGACAAATAAGGTAACAATAAATGGGTCCTCGTAAAGAGAGTTATGACGCAGTGACAGCAATATTGGTGGCCTGTAGTATAATAAATACCATCTGGTAAGCAAGATGTATGAAACAGGCGAAATACCCCCAGACTTCAAGAAGAGTATAATAATTCCAATCCCAAAGAAAGCAGGTATTTACAGATGTGAAAATTACCGAACTATCAGTTTAATAAGTCACGGCTGCAAAATACTAACGCGAAGTATGGAGTGTAGCCATGTATGTAAGTGAAACATAGACGATAAATAGTTTGGACAAGAAGAGAATAGAAGCTTTTGAAATGTGGTGCTACAGAAGAATGCTGAAGATTAGATGGGTAGATCACATAATTAATGAGGAGGTATTGAATACAATTGGGGAGAAGAGGAGCTTGTGGCACAACTTGACTAGAAGAAGGGGTCGGTTGGTAGGATATGTTCTGAGACATCGAGGGATCACCAATTTAGTATTGGAGGGCAGCGTGGAGGGTAAAATTCGTATAGGGAGACCAAGAGATGAATACACTAAGCAGATTCAGAAGGATGTAGGCTGCAGTACGTACTGGGAGATGAAGAAGCTTGAACAGGATAGAGTAGCATGGAGAGCTGCATCAAACCAGTCTCAGGACTGAAGACCACAACAACAACAACAACGACGTAGTATAATAAATCCAGTGGATGGTGGAGTGCCAGAAGAGTAGATTCGAGCATACTGTAATGGTATGGCTATATATTGGTTGTTCAAATTATGGGTAATCTAATTTTATCATAAATAGAAGAAATATGAATAGAGCGATTGATATACATAGCAATCACGATTACGTCTTACATCAAATTTCACAATAAAAGTGGTCATTGGAAAAGCAAAAGTTGGGGTTGTCGAAGGATGACAAACGGTAGTAGCCGCAGGTTGTTACAGAAATTACCCCGGTATTTGCCTATTCTGATTTAGGCGATTACAGAATTCATAATTGAGTGTATACGAATTCTTAAAGTTTACTAATGCACTCTTAGTAATTTGTTTTCCCTAAGAATGACTTTTTGTCGCTGAACTACGCAGTGGAACTCTTTCAATTGTGCGCCACTTCGGTGAATTGCGTGTCCCTCACCTACACCAGCTATCGACGAAA
The DNA here is from genome assembly GCF_023897955.1 of Schistocerca gregaria. Classification (NCBI taxonomy): domain Eukaryota; kingdom Metazoa; phylum Arthropoda; class Insecta; order Orthoptera; family Acrididae; genus Schistocerca; species Schistocerca gregaria. The sequence continues at coordinate 279,509,661 of NC_064931.1, forward strand.
GGAGACCTGTGGTTTACCGTGGCATCCGAACCATGTGTCACTACTGGTGACTCCTAACACCGTTGACAGCTGTAGGTTAGTTTAAACACAGACTGAAAATTCCCGTGGTCCGACAGGCATTCTATCCTTCGACGGCTCGGACAATTGGCACGCCTTTTACCAATAGACCAGCAGGCCCGAATTTTTCCCAGTGAAAATTAACTAAATAGAAGGGACGAAGAATGACGTCAACACGTTATTTACGATCTGTTACCATCACTTTGGACTCTATACAGTAAACATACGGCATAGGTGCATACAAATTTCATGAAAAGAAATCATGCATAGTAATGGCAAGCGGAACAACGGCAGTGTGACTACCGAAAGAATTAACCTTGTAAGTTACAAATAAAACAATTCACGTGATTTTTAGCTTCGTGAAGAAAAGCTCTACACTTTTCGCTGAATCGCTGGTAGCAACAATAAAGTATGTTCTTTTATGTTTGTACATGTTGTGCTACAATTGAAGTTAAATGCCAGTTTGATTTGTGGATCACATTTGTTTTCCTGCAGTTTAAAGTCATCGAGCTGTGCGTTTTGTTCACAGGGACAAACAAAAATACCACTCCGTGAGTTAGTACCGATAATTTATCGCCAGCGGAAATTCATCCCACGTTGAACGTTTCTAAGTAGTATATTCTTTCAATAATTAAGAAATAGATGTCTTGATACACATGAAGGACATCCAGAATGTATAACAACACATTAAGGAACCAGGAAAGTACACTGTGTGGTATTAGACGATCATTGATTAAAGGTGAATGCAATAGCTGACGTAACACGCATTCCACAACGAAGAGGTATGTACACTTTACATAATAAAGTTTATTATGAGAAAGTTTAGTGCACACCAGATGTTGAATAAGGGAGCAGGTCTTAAACTCCACATTGTTACTGAGCTTGAGGCGTGTGCCTATCGCTTCACTCCAGGAACGGAACTGCAATGAAGACAGAGAGTGTGAGCTGGTGACCTTTCACCAATGAGAAATTAAATTCATTTCATCTGATGGAAATGTTGTACTCAGCGATTACTGAAACAAAAAAATATTATTCTGATGAATTGCCTTCCAAAAGGTATAAAAAGGCTGGCAAATGCTACAGAAGTCTTATGGACCAGATAGATGGGAAAAAGTACGTGAGAAGAGGCCTTAATTATAAAAAAAATCGTGTTTTAGCAGGAAAGTGTCCTTGACCACAAATAAAGCTTGGAAAGTCAAAATTTGCAACTGCGAAGTCGAAGTCAAAAAATTTTCATAATGACCTCGTACTGGGTAACGTATGTACTAATTCAACGTGTAGCATGAGAAACTATTTCAAGAGAAGTTGGTGCAAAGCTTAGGGCACGCACAATCCGTAACCCGTTGGCAGAAAGCAGCAGTGAGCGGTGAAGCGCAGTTGGTCTGGTCACTCGGTCGTCAGCGATCAAACAGCTGAGCACAGAGGCGGTCGAACTGGCTGTCTGCTGACTGCAGCCGCTCCGCGCACGGTGCACCGGCCTAGCTCCCAGAGGTAGCGAAGCACACGTTCTCACTGCAGTACCAGTTACGGAGATACGAACAAAATAACTCACTGTTGAAATGAGAGACTTTTTCAGTTCATTTACTGCAAACTACAGCGAATGCTTCTTAGTTATTAGCGACTTGCGCAGAACGAACTGAATCACTGCTGCTTTATGATCCGCCCACCACGTTAATTTTTGATTTTCAGTAGTGGAATAGTGGCTGGATAGAAAGACATCATCCGTGTTCAAAGTGAACTCCACTGCATACAACAGAACGCTCGAGGGAAAACAAAAGTATTTTATCTCGTGCGTAATTAAATATTTTTGACATCATTAACGTTGGGAAAAACTGAATTCACAATGATGTACAACTTTTCAGATATAGGTATAATAACACTACATCTGTTTGCGGGCTATATAGCGTAATTGCTCTCGCTGCTTGGGAAGAGTGCTGCAGACTTTTTCTTTAATGCAGAGTACCAGATTCAAGAGTGTTTACTAAATTCTCAAACTAGTACACGGATATCTTCTAAACGTGCAATGGCTACCTTCTTCGAAGATGGGCAGCTCCACAGTATATTCATCATGAGGATGCAGAAGAAAGGACAAGACCTGTCTACCGTTTGCAGCAAACTGGCCCAGGGCGAGCTGTAATGTTGCGCAATATGTTTTAAGCTCTACTGTTGGGTAGCATATTGCGTTGTTATAATGTTGCGGTCGCGATTGACGGGTGACAATTCACTTAGACACACCGCTTCATTCGCTGATCGTAGCATTGTCTTATACGGTAACGTTGACTTTTCTGGCCGCTGATTGGTCGAACGCTACGACACAGAGACTCCACTGTGGCTGACAGTGACTTCAATGATATCCAGCGATTTAAGCGGTGGTGAGTGCAAGGTTGCGTCCGACAGTAAATAGTATTTTGAGCAGAAGTGTGTTCATTACTCAGAAACGTTATTATTTATTGTTATTTTTGATTCATTAAAACTGTGATCTACGTCACAGTTAACGAGTTTAAGTTCGTGACTTACGAAGCAGTCACTAATGTGGAATGATGCGTAATATTTCGTGAGTATATTTTTAAGAGTGATGTGGCATGACTTGAAACACTGAAAAAATTAATGACATCTCTTCAAAGCATTTTACATGCTCTTTACTGGAAAACAGACCTTCATTTTTCCCATAATAGTTTCAGCACCAAATCATAAATGGAATCATGAACGTGCATGATCTTCTGCAAGAGGTACATTAATTTTACAAGAGACAAGATGAGCAAATAGAATTCTGCTACTTGTGCGTGTTATACACATACAGCTGCATTTCTCACGTGATTTGTCCTGCTTTTACCACCAGCCACACTATCACGGCTTTTATAGTTGTGGTGCTGGTCTTGGGCACTGAGAACGTTGAAATAAATATCCTGCTTTATGTTCAGAGTAACCTGCACGAGTGAGCCTAAGTGAACGTACGAAAAATCCTCCAAAACAGTACAGAGCCACTTGGGGCTTGAACTACAAACGCCACATATTGCTGAGTAAATGTCTCTTAGTGTAGTTGGTGCTCTCGATTCCTTGTATCATTTCCAAAAAGACAGCGTTGCAACTCGGCAGACCACACTATGCACAGCCGCTCAGCTACTATAGAGTTTCTATATTATTTTATTGAAGACATGCAGCCTTATGCGCCACTGTGAGCAATGGCCTTTACTGAGACACTGTGATTTAACGAGCATTTCCCTGTCATCTAAGTGTATGGCCGCCAGAGTCAGCCTTCAGGAACTGTGGAACAAACCCTGTCATCCAGGACCGGGTGCCACAAAGGGTGCAGATCCACCACAAGATGGGAAACTCACAAACGTCTATTGTCTATTGAGGCCTAAGCACTGTAGTCTGCGAGTGAGACAGACGAGAACATACGTCATAGGGAAATCCAGTAGAAGTCGTTTGTGGCCAAGGAGATGTAGCAGTGTTAAATATGGCAGACCTAAGATTGACGATAAAGGGAAACATTTATAAAAACTATTTAACTTTGTAGTAATGCAGGGAATGAAGCTACAGTAATTTTAATCTGCCATCCTCCATACATTTTCATGGTGATCTCAATAAAACTTGAATATTGATCATGTCTAGAATAGTTTAGGATTCACTGTTAAAGTGAAATTCACAAGTTTTGTAACAAAGATCTGAATGCTAAATCTGAACGTTTTAGTCGATCTTAACGATCGACATTTCATATAGAAGCGCATCATTAAAATGACAAATGTTTTAAGTATCAACTCTGTAACTTTATTTGTTTAAAAGATATAGTAAATTCAAATTATCAGTATTTTCAGTTAAGCATCAGGTCATCATTTCCTCCACACAAAACACACTGAACGATGACAGCATGACACCTTATTGTTTCATTAGGTAATAGAATATTTGTTGTAAAGTGTAGTGCATAATATTTACTTTAGTTCTTCATTTATTCATCAGACAGCAAATTGGTACAAGGTTACTGGCGTGATATTCAAAGTTAAGAAGGAAATTGTATTGGTTTTACGTAAAAGAATTGAACGTTTATTATGTAATAGATATTATTGTTACTATAGTTAGAACCTGGAAGTGGTCAAGCTTTGATTATTTAAATATGTGAAACTGTAAAATAATGTAGAATAAGCTGCAGAAAACCAAATAGACGACTTCAGGAAAGGGAACTGCCCTAGTCAGTTGAGCGAGGGTATTCGGCGTGCTGGTGTAGACGCGAAGGCGGACAGTTCGGCAGGAGACACCAAAGTGTTCAGTTCGGATTGAGACGCGAAAGCGGAGAGTCGGTCTTTAGGCAGCTAGGAAGTGAAACGACTTAAAAAAATTGCTCGTTGTGTGATATTGCGGGACTTAGTCTCTGAACGCGCGTCTGGAGTTAACTTTTCGCGTAAGTAACTTGTATTTCGCGACATCGTGAATGATCGAACTGTGTCAAATGCATATGCGCTCGAATGTAACAGTAATTCTAAGTACGATCACTTTCGCTATTAGTTTGCTTTCTGAATAAACACTATTCTAACCAAATTGCAACTGTATGGCCTACATCATTTATGGGTCGTTAATTTAGTTGCCGATATTATTATTACTGCTATTATACGCTATATTAACTTTGTATTTCGCAAACTTGCCATTAGCCAGACAATTTAACCAAATGGTCGCAAGTGTCTAATTTAGGGCGTGTAATGCGACACATGCAGTTCAACCCGTAGACGAGTCTGAGCTAAGATATTTCGACTAAGAGGAACCGCATGTGAGCCCGAAAATGTTTGGGATGTGAGCTCGCAACACACGACTCCAAATGTCCATTGTATGCAGTTCTCTCTCAGTGTTTCTCGGAATCTGGTTGACATGGATCTGCATTCACTGATAGTAACAGTTTGGATTTTAAACTGATTGTTGACAAGGCGTGACACTCGTCTGCGGTCTCCTCAGTTGGTATCTTTTCACGACTACTGTTCTTGCGAGGTGTTATATGTCTGAGGGGGTATACCATTCCTTGTCCTCGCTGATACACCAATGAATCGAGGACTTCATTCGTGGTGTGGCCATGTGCATGTTCAATCACGCCATTCTAGCACGTCTCCACGTCACCCCATCTAATGGTGTTGATTCCATACAACTGTCTGACACACACGAGCCACTTCACTGCCATGACTTATGCCAGCGGTGGAGGGTCACACGACCACATCTTCGACACTGCAAAACGACCGGTCACATCTTTTAAAGGGTTGATTAATATTTTATCCTAGCAGTTTACTTGCAATATCTGTTCCGCACTTTACGTCACATGACGTAGAATGGAATTAAAATTGCACCACTGTGTAGACGGCTTGCAAGACACGCCAAGTTGGCGTGAAGTGTAGTACACACTTGGAAGTGCAAATTATTAACAATTCACCACAACCGCACAAATGGTTAGGGTAGTGCAAATGACAATCTGCATACAAGGAAATATTACGCAGTGCGTTTCTAAATCAGAAATAGCATTCGAATGTTATTTGTTTGTGAGAAGACCATGTTATGCCTCGTGCAAGAAGGAAAAAATGGTTCAAATGGCTCTGAGCACTATGGGACTTAACATCTATGGTCATCAGTCCCCTAGAACTTAGAACTACTTAAACCTAGCTAACCAAATGACATCACACACATGCATGCCCGAGGCAGGATTCGTACCTGCGACCGTAGCGGTCTCGCGGCTCCGGACTGAGCGCCTAGAACCGCTAGACCACCGCGGCCGGCGCAAAAAGGAAAAATGTCTATCAGCACGTGTCGGAATTCGACTGTGACAAGGTCGTGACCAATCGATATTGCGGTTTAATGATCTGCGATTATGCTACTCTTGGTGGTTGTCATCTCACGACTATCACAAGAATATGGGATGTGAGTACCTGCTGAAAAGTAATGCCTCCGAAATTTTTCTGTGGAACTTTCAAAGATTTTTAATTAAAATAAACCTAATTAACAGTTCACTGTTTATTTTTCGTGTCTACATATTTATTTCTCAACATAGACATTTCTCCCCAGGAAAGACCAGTTTCTTGTCACTGTCACTGCAGAATGACTGACTTTGTTGATAGAGCCACAACCTCACCCCTCGAAAGTGTGCTTCCAGTTATGGAAATAGATGAAAATTGGATGGGAACAAGACGGGATTTTATGGAGGATGATCGATAATAGTGAATTCGGGGCGTCGGATTTCTGCAGTTGTCGCAGCGCTCGTGTGTGGTGTGACATTGTCATTCTGATGGAGAGGGGGCACCACGTATGGAGGAACTTTTTCTGCGGTTAGAAACTCAGTTACAGCACGCTGTTCTCACGCACCGACATAGTTACTTTACACGCCGCTATGTTACACCCTACATTTCGGAGCCTTTCAGCGGCAAAGGGTTAGAAGTTGCGTCATTTCACAAAGTACAATACTGCCCGTTAAAATTGCTACAATAACAAGAAATGCAGATGATAAACGGGTATTCATTGGACAAATATATTATACTGGAACTGACATGTGATTACATTTTCACGCAATTTGGGGGCATAGATCCTGAGAAATAAGTACCCAGGACAACCACCTCTGGCCGTAATAACAGCCTTGATACGCCTGGGCATTGAGTCAAACAGAGCTTGGATGGCGTGTACAGGTACAGCTGCCCATGGAACTTCAACACGATACCACAGTTCATCAAGAGTAATGACTGGCGTATTGTGAAGAGCCAGTTGATCGGTCACCATTGACCAGAAGTCTTCAGTTGGTGAGAGATCTGGAGAATTTGGTGGCCAGGGCAGAAGTCCAACATTTTCTGTATTCAGAAAGGCCCGTACAGGACCTGCAACATGCGGTCGTGCATTATCCTGCTGAACTGTAGGGTTTCGCAGGGATCGAATGAAGGGTAGAGCCATGGGTCGTAACACATCTGAAATGAAACATGCACTGTTCAAAGTGCCGTCAATACGAATAAGAAGTGACCGAGACGTTTAACTAATGGTAGCCCCTACCATCACGCCGGGTGATACTCCAGTATGGCGATGACGAATACACGCTTCCAATGTGCGCTCACCGCGATGTCGCCAAACACGGATGCGACCATCATGTTGCTGTAAACAGAACTTGGATTCATCCGAAAAAATGACGTTTTGCCATTCGTGCACCCAGGTTCGTTGTTGAGTACATCATCGCAGGCACTCCTGTCTGTGCTGCAGCGTCAAGGGTAACTTCAGCCGTGGTCTTCGAGCTGACAGTCCATGCTCCTGCAAACGTCGTCGAACTGTTCGTGCAGGTGGTTGTTGTCTTGCAAACGTCCCCATCTGTTGACTCAGGGATCGAGACGTGGCTGCACGATCCGTTACAGCCATGCGGATGAGATGCCTGTCATCTCGAGTGCTAGTGATACGAGGCCGTTGGGATCCAGCACGGCGTTGCGTATTACCCTCGTGAACCCACCGATTCCATATTTTGCTAACAGTCGTTGGATCTCGACCAACGCGAGCAGCAATGTCGCGATACGATAAACCGCATTCGCGATAGGCTATGCTCCGACCTTTATCAAAGTCTGAAACGTGATGGTACGCATTTCTTCTCCTTACACGAGGCATCACAACAACGTTTCACCAGGCAACGCCGGTAAACTGCTGTTTGTGTATGAGAAATCGGTTGGAAACTTTCCTCATGTCAGCACGTTGTAGGTGTCGCCAGCGGCGCCAACCTTGTGTAAATGCTGTGAAAAGCTAATCATTTGCATATCACAGATTCTTCTTCCTGTCAGTTAAATTTCGCGTCTGTAGCACATTATCTTCGTGGTGTAGCAATTTTAATGGCCAGTAGTGTAACATGCATGACATGAAACATCTCAATTGATATTGAGAACAAAATAAAAAATTTTGTGTGTATTAGTTTTCACCAAGTCCTCGTAGATCGATTGGGAGTACCATACTCAACCCTTTGAAGGATCTCAGCAGCGCCACGGCTAGCGCTCGATACGACAGACGCACCGTTCCCTCAGCCGTGCAGGCTCGTACAAAGACGCTACGTATTTTGAGACAAGGAAAAGGCTTGTTTGCAGCAAGACAACAATCTACACGGCCAATGAGACGTCTTGAGCGCCGTAGACTGTTAGCAAAGTGAACACTATTGCGACTTCCCTTTTCGTGGCAGTGGAGAGAGGCATACGCAACGACACCACTGGACACAAGTATGGCACCACATCATCTTTTCAGACGAATACCTGTTGTTCGCACAACATCGCTATGTACGTATCAGTTTTGGAGGCACCAAAGGGAACGAACGTTGACAGAATGCATTCGTCTTCATACGAGCCGAGCATCTGGTGTGATAGTACGGGGTGCCTTTGGATACACAATACCATCTGTTTCGCATTGCCAGCAGTTTGTACAGCAGCCATTAAGAAGGTAGGTAGTTGTGCACTCTCTTCGAGATCTCTATGACAGAATCTTCCTGCAGTATAACACACGACCGTATGTTGCACCTGCTGTCCTAACCTACCCCGATACAGATGGTTTTCTTCAGATCTCTCATCCACTGAAAACATTTGCTGAGGTAATGGCACCACACCTTTCACCAGCTTCTCTGGTAGATTAACTCTGGCACAGAGTTCAAGTTTTATGGGATCACCTACCAGAATCTGACATTTAAACTCAGTTTAACTTGATGCCCAGGCAGGTCAGAGCCATCGTTGTTGCCAGAGGTGGCAGATTTGTGCAGAGCCGTGATTTTCGTCACATTTACAAGCCGGAGCCCGCTCCGTATCGTTGCCCGCACCGAAGACAGTATCGAAAACAGAGTGTGCGAGACAGGATGCACCGTCGAAGCACCGGCGAAGCCTGCGAGTCAACAGGGCTCGGAGCAACACGAAAACATACAGCACTAAGAAGGTGGGAATGACAGGCCACACACGAAAGGATTTGCTTCCTGAATCGTTGGCACTTCTTTGAGAATCTTGAAGGTTTGATATATTCTAAGTTTTGATTCTATCTAAAGAAAAATAACTCGCGATACTTGTGAGATAATGGATCTAAAACATACTGCGTAAAACAATAATGAACATAGTACAATAAATTTTTATTCCTTTATACAAATCCTTCTTTCCTTTTCCCCTTCTTTCTGATGCCTCCACCTTTCTGAACTCCTTCCTGAAACCTGACCTCAAACTTTGTCCATAGTTGTGACATCGTGTATAAATGTTTTGACCATCTCTTTCTGCGCCATGTTTTTATATTGTTGTTCCTGGGTCATTTTCCAAAAAAGAAGTCTTCTGCGGCCGAATTTTTTTTCGAGGTGGTCCACTCCTTCCCCATACTGGAGGAAACTAGAAACTGAAAACAAGTGCAAACCACAGGAAAACTCAGGGACTTTTTGACTGTGGCCTGGCCCATTACTGCAGAAATATGCACGTGTGTGCCCAGCGAGGCAGGGTCTCCGGTTCGAGAACTGTAGCTGACGGCGTCAACGTCGTCTCTCCACTAATGCGCAGGTGAGGACTGGGGGATTCGAGAAACCATCGGAAACAACCGTTGCTAAAATCCGTTCGTGTTTGACCAGCTGCTACAGCCCTACGAAAACAGTTCAGTGCAAGACAATGAAGCGATCATAGTGTTCATGATTCCCATGATAGCGTTTTTGGGTTACCGTACAGATATACACACTGAGCATCAATCGTCCTCCAAATGTCCAAGGATTTTAAAAATGTGTGGAGGAGGAGAAAAAAGTGTCCTTCAAATTGTAGGAGGGAGCGTACACCCACTTGAAGAAATCAGAGATTATAATGGTTTGGCAAAATTTGACATAGGGTGTAGATAATCAAAATAAATTTGTAGATTTTGCAAGGTGTAGTGACTGTTGTAAGTTTTTAGTTTCTCGTGATGGCAGTTGTAGTACCTGTTGCGACATTTGAATACCTGATCTTCTTCTAATAGTCAGATCAGTATCAGTAGCAATCCTATGGCATCAACAAAATCCATTGCCCTGCAGAAACGTGTAAGAATATGTGCAAGAGATCTGTGGCCTTTAGTCACAGTTAGGCCAGTCAAAATATACTAAAAAAGCTGAAATTGCGAAGCATGATTAAATTCTAATTTTCATATGTTCTTAAGATCAGTTATGGTACTAGAAATCCAAAAACTTGCACTTCCTGAGTAATATGTGAAAAACTGAGAATTTTTGGACCCTTTTTAGGTGTTGCCTTATAACTCATAAACTATGTGTTTTCTGATGTTAGTCGTTATTGTTATTTTTTAAGTATGGACTTAGACATATAACCTTGCCGTCAGCCAGGCGCCACACAGATGAAGTCCGAGTCATTCACTTCAGGCAGTCACTAAACCCAGCCCCCCCTCAGGAATCTACGTCCAGCCATATGTGCGATATGGCAACACTGTAGGATGTGGAAGCCTCTGGAGGAAGTGTTGTCTTCTTCTCGAGCTGTTATAGTGCTGAATATCAGCTTGTAATCTAGTGACAAATGTCAGGAAATGTAGACACAAAGTCGTGAGTTAGAGCCCAGTTCTTCTTCTACTTTTAAAATCCATTTCGGCTGTTTGCTGAAATTAGCAATTTCCTGGATCTTCAAAGACATTTCGCGTTAGTTTCTAGCCCACCAGTAATTTACAGTCCTCCACGAAAATTCTCGCAATGTAATTTTTCTTGGGACCGAGAGTTGGCTGAAACCCCAAGTAGAAAGCTCGGAGATATTTAGCAAACCATGGAAAGTATATTAGAAAGACAGATTAGACACCATAGGAAAGGGAGTGCTTATTGTCGATGACAAAACCATTGCCTCTAGTAAGGTCTAAACTGAGTGTGAGTGAAGTTATCTGGATGTGTATGACAGATCTAGGCGAAATCAGATAAATTGTTAGATGATTTTATTAGACACCTGATTCCACTGTGACATGTTTAGAGTCATTCAAGAAAGTCTATGGTCAATAGCGTATAAATACCCAAATCATGCAATACTAGTTTTAGGTAGTCACCTAAAACCTAACCTACTGAGAACAGACTGAGATGTCAATGGACCCACTGAAGGGGGCACAGACAAACAGTTTTGTAAAGTGATTTTGAACTCGTTTTCTCAAAACTGCCTTGAGCAGTTGGTTCTGCAGACCATACGCAATGGAAATATTTTTAACCTTGTAGCTACGAACAGGCCATACAATACCGACGGCGTCAGTACAGAGAATAGTGATCTTGATGTCATCAGAGCAACTAAGATTAGTTAAGTTAATACAGTGGCCAAGAACGCTAGGAAAGTGTTTCTACTAGAAAGATCAATTAAGCAGTTGTTAGTATCTCAGTTAGACAATGAATTGACATCATTTAGTTCCAGAATGATGAAAGTAGAGGAATTATGGGCAAAGTTTAAACAGATAGTAACTAGAGCTCTGGAGACATATGTGCCCAGAAAGAGGATTAAGGATGGTGAAGACCCATTGTTGTTTAACAACAAAATTCGGAAAATGCTGAAGAAGCGAAGGCTGTTGCACCCACGGTTCAAAGGAGAACGCGCAAACGAGATTCGTACTTCTGTAGGAAGATCGATGCACGAGGCACTACCACCATCATACAGCAGCATACGATCTGGCCGAGAACTAGAGAAAATTCTGGTTGTGTGTAAAATCACGAAGCAGGGCTGATGCTTCTAGAATCGCCAACAAACAAATGACAGATGATAAACACACTCTTAGCACCGCGACGCGGCCGCCTGATGGTACGGCGCCAGACGTCAGGCCGCGGGTGGAGTATGGCCCGTTGCTGGTAGCCGCTGTCCGGCGTAGGGTGAACAAACACTCGAGCGTGAACTGCTCTGATCTTGATGCAGCTGCGCACTTTTCTGCAGAATTGTTTCTGGAAGTTTTTGCTGTTCTACATGTACATCTACATACATACTCCATAAGCCTCCATGCTTTGCGTGGGGGACAGTATCCTTTACCATTGATAGTCATTTCCTTTCCTGTTCCACTCGCAAATACGGCGAGGAAGAAACGACTATCTCAACACCTCTGCGTGAGCACGAATTTTTCGTACCTCTACCAGTCACTTGTTGGCAAGTCTGGTGTGACAGTAGAATATAGAAAAAGGAAAGCCGAAGTCTTAAATTTATCGATGAAGAAATTGTTCACGTGGGAGAATCGGACAACCATACCGACTTTCGTTTTGGCATTGTACAGATTCCCGTATGGATGATATACACTACTGACCACTAAAATTGCCACACCACGAAGAAATGGACAACTATACTAACGCTGACATGTGATTCCATTTACACGCAATTTGGGTGCATAGATCCTGAGAAATCAGTACCCAGAACAACCACCTCTGGCCGTAATAATGGCCTTGATACGCCTGGGCATTGAGTCAAACAGAGCTTGGATGACGTGTACAGGTACAGCTGCCCATGCAGCTTCAACAAGATACCAAAGTTCATCAAGAGTAGTGACTGGCGTATTGTGACGAGCCAGTTGCAGCAGTCGAACATTTTCTGCATCCAGAAAGGCCCGTACAGGACCTGCAACATGCGGTTGTGCATTGTCCTGCTGAAATGTAGGGTTTCGCAGGGATCGAATGAAGGGCAGAGCCACGGGTCGTAACACATCTGAAATGTAGCGTCCACTGTTCAAAGTGCCGTCAATGCGAACAAGAGGTGACCGAGACGTGTAACCAATGGCACCCCATACCATCACGCCGGGTGATACTCCAGTATGGCGATGACGAATACACGCTTCGAATATGTGTTCACAGCGATGTCGCCAAACACGGATGCGACCATCATGCTGCTGTAAACAGAACCTGGATTCATCCGAAAAAATGATATTTTGCCATGCGTGCACAGGTTCGTCGTTGAGTACACCACCGTAGGTGCTGATGCAGCGTCAAGGGTAACCGCAGCCATGGTCTCCGAGATGATAGTCCATGCTGCTGCAAACGTCGTCGAACTGTTCGTGCAGATGGTTGTTGTCTTGCAAACGTCACCATCTGTTGACTCAGAGATCGAGACGTGGCTACACGATCCGTTACAGCCATGCGGAGGAGGTGTCTGTCATCTCGACTGCTAGTGATACCATGTTCTGCTAACAGTCATTGGCACTCGACCAACACGAGCAGTAGTGTCGCAATACGATAAACCGCAATCGCGATAGGCTATGCTCCGACCTTTATCAAAGTCGGAAACGTGATGGTAAGAATTTCTCCTCCTTACACCAGGCATCACAACAACGTTTTACCAGGCTACGCCGGTCAACTGCTGTTTTTGAATGAGAAATCAGTTGGAAACTTTCCTCATATCAGCACTTTGTAGATGTCGCCACCGGCGCCAACCTTGTGTGAATGCTCTAAAAAGCTAATCATTTGCATATCACAGCATCTTCTTCCTGTCGGTTAAATTTCGCGTATGTAGCACATCATCTTCGTGGTGTAGCAATTTTATTAGCCAGTAGTGTAATAAGAGTGATCCCTGGCGTCGGGAGAAACAAATGAAAGCGTAGAAAACAACTAAGTCTCAGTTCCAGATGGAATTCCAATCCGGTTTTACGAAAAGTTCTCTACGACATTACTCCCTTACTTAACTTAATTACGAATCTCTGGCCCAGTCGAAGCTACTGGTAAAAGCACAGTTGACCCCTGTGTGTAAGAATGGTAAAATGGGAGAAAAGACCACCATCCCTAGCATCGCTTTGGTGTAGAATCCTTCAATACATTCTCAGTGAAAATATAGTAAGTTTTCTTCAGATCGAGAAGCTTATGTCGACAGATCACATGGTTTTAGAAAGCATCGCTCCCGGGAAACGCAGCTTGTCCTTTTCACACGTGATATACTGTGAATTGTGGATGAAGGGCGATAGGCTGATTTCACGTTTCTCGATTTCCGAAAAACATTTGACATGGTGCCCAACTGCAGACTGTTAATGAAGGTACGAGGGTATGGAAAACGTTGCCAGATATGTGACTGGCTCGAAGGCTTCTTAAGTGATAGAACCCAGTATGTTGTCCTCGACGGCGAGTGTTCATTACGAACAAGGATATCGTCAGGGGTGCCCCTGGGACGTGTGATAGGGCCATTATAATTTTCGTTACTTGATCTGGCGGGAAGGAGCAGCAACCTGAGTTTGATTGTTGATGATGCTGCTGTGTGCGAGAAGATGTCGTCATTGAATGACTGTAGGAAGATATAAGATGACTTAGACAAAATTTCTAGTTTGTGTGATGAATGGCAGGTTGCTCTAAATGTAGATAAACGAGAATTAATTCAGGTAAACACTCCCGTAATGTCCGAATACAGCATTAGTAGTGTCCTCCTTCAGACAGTAACCTCGTTTAAATATGTGGACGTAACGCTGCAAATCGATATGAAATGGAACGAGTATGTCAGGACTGTGGTAGGGACTTCGGCTTATTGAAACACTTTTGAGGAAGTGTGGTTCATCTGTAAAGAAGACTGCACATAGGATGCTAGTGCGACCTACTCTTGAGTACTGCTGGAGTGTTTGGGATCCACACCAGGTCAGATTAAAGGAAGACATCGAAGCAGTTCAGAGGCGGTTGCTAGATATAATGCTGGTATTTTCGAGTAACAGGCAAGTACTGCGAAGATACTTTGGGAAGTGAAATTGGAATCCCTGGTGGAAAGGCGACGTTCTTTCGGACGAACAATGTAGAGAAAATTTAGAGAACCAGCATTTAAAGTTTAGTGCAGAACGACTCTATTGCCACTAGCATACAGAGAGCGTAAGGTTCACGAAGATAATATACAAAAAATTAGAGCTCATACGGCGGCATATGAACAGTTGTTTTTCCTTCGCTCTATTTGCTAGTGGAATAGGAAATGAAATGACCAGCAGTGGTACAGGGTACCCTCCACCACGCACCGTACGGCGGGTTACGGGGCGTGTATGCAAATGTAGATACACAGCATCAAAAACTTCCAGAAACGGTTCCGCAGAATAGCTGGCGGTGCGCCGAGATCGGAACGGTTCACGCTCGTGTTTCTTCGCTCTACAGTGGCCACTGGCTACCAGCATCTAGCCACACGCCACCCACCGGCTGACGTCTGACGCCACCCGATAAGGTGATTCCAGCACGGCGCTATAAGTGCACTTATCAACTGTTATTTTCTTATTGCAAGTACTAGTACTTATCTTGCAGTTACGTATTGGATTTTACATAACTGAAACTTTACAACGTTGTTTAATCTTTGTAAATAGAGTCACAAGAGAATAAAGATGTGATATTTATGACATATTTTCACTTTGGGTTTAATAGAAGGGCAAAGAGTCTCGTACAGATTCCCGTATGGAGGACATAGTGATAGACATCCCTGGGGTTGTGAAACAGCTGAATGGGTTGAAAATAAATAAATCGCCAGGTCCTGATGGGATTCCAATTCGGTTTTACAGAGAGTACTCTACAGCATTGGCTCCTTACTTAGCTTGCATTTATCGCGAATCTCTTGCCCAAAGTAAAGTCCCATGTGACTGGAAAAAAGCGCAGGTGACACCTGTATATAAGAAGGGTAGAAGGACGGATCCTCAAAATTACACACCAATATCCTTCACATCAGTTTGTTGCAGGATTATCGAACATATTTTCAGTCTGAATATAATGAATTTCCCTTGAGACAGAGAAGTTGCTGTCCATGCATCAGCACGGCTTTAGAAAGCATCGCTCCTGCGAAACGCAACCCGCCCTTTTTTTCACATGATATCTTACGAACCATGGATGAAGGGGATCAGACGGATGCCATATTCTTTGACTTCCGGAAAGCGTTTAACTCGATGGCCCACTGAAGACTCCTAACTAAGCTACGAGCATATGGGATTGGTTCCCAAATACGTGAGTGGCTCGAAGACTTCTTAAGTAATAGAACCCAATACGTTGTCCTCGATGGTGAGTGTTCATCGGAGGTGAGGGTATCATCTGGAGTGCCCCAGGGAAGTGCTGTAGGTCCGCTGTTGTTTTCTATCTACATAAATGATCTTTTGCATAGGTTGGATAGTAATGTGCTGCTTTTTGCTGATGATGGTGTGGTGTACGGGAAGGCGTCGTCGTTGAGTGACTGTAGGAGGATGCAAGACGACTTTAACAGGATTTGCGATTGGTGTAAAGAATGGCAGCTAACTCTAAATATAGATAATGTAAATTAATGCAGATGAATAGGAAAAAGAATCCCGTAATGTTCGAATACTCCATTAGCGGTGTAGCACTTGACACAGTCACGTCGATTAAATATTTGGGCGTAACACTACAGAGCGATATTAAGTGGGACAAGCATGTAATGGCAGTTGTGGGGAGGCGGATAGTCGCCTTCGGTTCATTGGTAGAATTTTGGGAAGATATGGTTCATCTGTAAAGGAGACCGCTTATAAAACACTAATACGACGTCTTCTTGAGTACTGCTCGAGCGTTTGGGATCCCTATCAGGTCGGATTGAGGGAGGACATAGAAGCAACTCAGAGGCGGGCTGCTAGATTGTAGGTCTGATCATCACGCGAGTGTTACGGAAATGCTTCAGGAACTCGGGTTGGAGTCTCTAGAGAAAAGGAGGCGTTGTTTTCGTGAATCACTACTGAGGAAATTTAGAGAACCAGCATTTGAGACTGACTGCAGTACAATTTTACTGCCGCCAACTTATATTTCGCGGAAAGACCACAAAGATAAGATAAGGGAGATTAGGACTTGTACAGAGGCATATAGGCAGTCATTTTTCCCTCGTTCTGTTTGGAAGCGGAACAGGGAGAGAAGATTCTAGTTGTGGTACGAGGTACCCTCCGCCACGCACCGTATGGTGGATTGCGGAGTATGTATGTAGATGTAGAAAGGCAGAGGAGGCAGTTCGAACCTTTGTACTGCGTGCGGGGTGAGTGCTTCTGAGCATAAAACAGTGGAAAATGACCTTTTTGTTTGAAGAAAGATAATTCCACCCAAGGAATGATTTTCCACATTCAGGAAGTCTTGATAATTGACATATGTTACAAACTGCAACCATTTAACCCTTGTGCGACATTTGTGTTGAATAGGCAAGTTTCATAAGATGGGTGCTGGGGTGCTCCATGCTCTAATTAAAACTAACAAAATTAAAAGGGATGAATATTACTACATTTTTGCTTGAACGTCATCAGTTCTCTCATTGCATTCCGATGCAATATTGTCACTGGTGTCAATATTGTTATGAGGCTTTTATGATAATTTCTTAAGTAAAGATTAGCGGATGAACACCATCAAAAGACATATACTCTAGGAAACCTCAGAGTAACATAGTGTTTTTCATATGGTGGCCCAAAACGAATGTTGTGTTCTACGAACTTCTCACCAGGGGTGTGTCCTTCGCAGCTAGTATTTATTGCCAACAGCTGATACACCTCCCACTCTCAGTATAAGAAAAATGGCCTATAAAACTGCATTGCTAGTTGCCCCTACACAATAATTCATTCTGATTATTAGAAAAGAAATAAAAGAGAAATCCAGGAGTTTGTTTGGGAAGTAATACCCCACAGATTTATTCTTCTGATCTTATCTCCTCAGTTATTTACCTTTTCCACACCTTACCGAACAACTCTCGAGAAAATCGCTTTCCAGGAAAAAAATGCACTTTAAACCAGGTGTGATGACATATTTCACGAAAACCAATACGTCTGTATAGGCATGGAATATGTAATCAGACTGTTTTAGATAATGCGAAAGAATATATGGCTTATGATTAACTTCTCTTTTATGTCTACCATTGTGTTCAATAAACAAATGGAAAACGCTATTAAAATAGGCACTGCACTAGTACAAATGAAATCCTACTCAACAAGATAACCTTAACGAAAAAATATTTCCATAACACGAATTAATAAGATAATACTCACTTCGTACTTCGAAAGGAATTGCGTTTTCTTTCTGTCTTGAGTCATACACAAGTAGTATGGAAATGTGGCATTTCATTAATGAAGTTACATATTCATGAAAACCAAACATTATGTCAGCAGAAGTTGGAAGAATCGTCATCAGTTGTGCAGAATCATACTTTTTTCCCTTACACTATGAGATACTGGAAGTAGCAAGACGATTTTTGATGGGAAAATTTCTTAAGAATTGCCTACTTAATTTTGATATGACTGCTTGTAGCCCAATCAAGAACAGCTAAAAATTTGGATATCAGCGAGAGTGGGACTGCAAGCCACGCCAGCGTTCACTTAACAAGTAGCCACGTTACTCAGAGATAGCGAAGAGCTACAGTAGTTGTCTTTCAGTTATTGACGCAGTTGTGGGTCAGACTGATGAAACACAATGTGAAACATAAGATTAGTTGCAATATCCACGTGGTATGACTTCCTTGATCTCTAAACCATAAATTGATAATCTTAGATCACACTTTAAATGACAATCACGAAGATTATTCAATGGAAATCACACAGTAAATCAGTTGAATTTAGCAAGATACTGCTGTGCCATCCAGGAATAACTCATTGGTCATAGAGTTGCCATATTTACTATGCATTGTTGCCGAGATGCAGTTGTACTACTAGTGGGAAGGATAAGAGCCGGTATGTACTTAAATGGATTCAGAAGTGACTCCAGCTTGCATTTTAAAGACTTGGCTGACGAGGTTAGAATACCAGAAGAATATGTAACTAAAGTTTTATTCCCATTTCTGCAACCGGGTTTAGGAACTGGACTGTAGTTGCGAATAACGCTCACTGCAAACTGCTGAATTCTGCTGCTGACTGGAAACTAAATACAATAAATCAATAAATGTAACAATTCTTTTTGTTTCTCTGTCTTAATCACGCTGGAACTCAAGAGTCCGTTAACAAGAGGGGATTAACAATTTTGAAGCGTTTCATTGGTTATGTTGTAAACATTATGCGTAGGCAACATATATATTGATTGTTATAGATTCTGAAAAACTTTTTCTGACGTCTGCTGTTACTGGCACTATTCCCAGCCCAAGAACACGAATGAATAGTTAAAAAAAAAAACATTGATTACAAAATGCGATCATCCACAAAGGGAGTTAGTAAACTACGAATAACACAAAGTTACTAATCAACTAAGTTTGCTGTGCATGTAAACCATACACAATGAGCGAGATAGCAGGAGCAAAAAAAGGTGTGGGGAAAATCAAACCAGATAGCATACAGGGAAAAGCAGTTGTCACCAGCACATGGAAGAAGGAACACAGAAAACTGACAGTAATGTCTAGTATAAGTCATACTTAAACAAAACTGTTGTTCAATCTATAAATTCTGAAAGAACGACTTGCGATGATTACAATATTACCATTTTTGACGCTTTGTAAATAAAAGTGAAAAGTATCTGTATAGAAGAGCTATATAACTTGCAGTCCACTTAAGACAGAGAGAACCAAGCTAAGCATGCTGCTAATTTTCGCTGCAGCTCTTCACAGTCGGCTCAGAATGTTATTAGTTTAGCCCCTGGTAGTTTCATACGGGCGAGGCCTCTAGACTTCCACTGTATTCATATGAGAATTATCAATGTGAACTGTAACGATTATGGTAGTGTGTGATTCTCTCACTATCCCAGTGGGTGCAGCGTCATCTCAGGGAATGGCGATCCTGCCCCATACCAGCATTTCTTCTTCTTCAGTTTCATATCCTGAGGGGAATATGCCCTAAAACCCTTATCCATCCAAATCTCTATTAATTTATCTACTCTCCTCCACCCCTTCTCAACTCATGTTGCACCAGCATTATAAGATATGGTCCAAATCGTCCATGAAAGAAATTGTCGAACTTCACAAGAAGCCCACCCCAGGCGAATAGAGCTGTAAGCTCGAAATCTCGCACTTTGATGTCAGTCTACCCCTTGGATTCTAGTAGAGGGGAAGGGAGTTGCAAAAAATCGTAAAATCAAACTAAACAACAAAATAAACTCAAGAAAATAGAAAGAACTTGAACAAAACTTTCTATGCTGCAGCATGTAATATTCACTTGAGACTTCAAGAACATTTCTGCTTTTTGGTACACGCATTGCAGAACATGAAATGGGACTTACTCAGAATCAGTGAGATAACTCTCAAAGGCGAAGTGATTACTATCTTCAAGTCCGGGCACCTATTTCAGAATAACTCGGATAGAAATTTGCATATCAGTGGGGTAGTTCTGCTAATTCGAAACAAGAGGGAACGCCTTATCACCAAAGTCATGTCCATGTCGAAAATAGTGATCCTTGATTTGAATGCTAAAATTAGCCTTCAAATCTATGCACCTACTTACATATCAATCAATGAATAACGAGAACAGTTCTGTGAAGATCTGACTACAGCAAAAAAACTCAAAAGCTACCACATTTTCCTTAATTTAATTGCCAAGATAAGAATGAGGTATACAAAAGACCATCCCTCCATTGGAAATTTTGGGCTTTCGACGCGAAACCTGAGAGGGCAAATGATGATGAAGTTTCTTAACAAAGGACGTTTGTACTGCATGAATACATACAGCAAGAAAAATCTGAAAAAGGAGAGGACCCGGAGAAGCGTTGACGGCACGGTTAGAAATGAACTACGTTACAGCTTCACATCGAACAACCGAACGTGCTTGGATGTGTTACACATAGATGGCTTCAACACAGGTAGTAACCGAAGGCTAGTTAGAGCCATAGTAGGCACGGATACCTGCAGAACGACTACACCACGAGACGATCGCGGAATTGTTCCACTTATTCCCGTGAACAGACTAATGACAGCGGCTTAAATCTGGATAGAAGCTGCAGGCAGAGTGTCACCACGAATGACCAGTAACAGGTTACTAGAAGCTCCGATGATGTATCTAGTTACGGAACACAGTTTACCACTGTTCCCCTATTACAGTCGACAATAGAGACAGCTAGAGTCAACTGGAATACTTAGTGGCATTCTGTGATTTTCACTGATGAGTGTTTTCTTGTGGTGCTCAGGTAGACTCCAAATAGCCCAAGAAACTTGTGCAAGGCGGACGAAAGCAGGGATTCTCAAGACCTATACCTCTCGAACTCCTTGAACGATGGTCTCGTGATTTATTTGATATGAGAACTCTACTTTGAAAGGTTGAATGCTTGCCAGTATGTGACACGAATGGTAAGCCCTATTGTCATACTCATGACCAGAGCACCAAATTGCATATTCCGGCAGAACACCGATCGAAATAACGCAGTGGTTAGCACACTGGACTCCGCATTCGGGAAGACGACGTTTCAATCCCGCGTCCGGCCATCCTGATTTAGGTTTTCTGTGATTTCCCTAAATCCCTCCAGGCAAATGCCGGGATGGTTCCTTTGAAAGGGCACAGCCGACTTCCTTCGCCGTCCTTACCTAATCCGATGAGACCGATGACTTCGCAGTTTGGTCTCTTCCCCCAAACAACCCAACCCAACCAACCCAGCAGAATAATGCAAGATACAACAATGCAGTTCATACTAAAAACGCGTTGATGAATATACGGGTCTTTGACTGGCTTGCCTGGTCCACTTATTTGTCACACATAGAACATGTGTAGGATGTGATAGGAAGGCGTGTATTTTCATATGGGTCTCCTACCAGTAATCTGCATATCCTCATGACCCGGCGCAGCACATATTTCAAGCATGGCGAGAAAATCCCCCAAAATGATATGCAACAACGAATACAGGGTGTATTAGTGCCCGTCATGGCCACACCTTATATTGACGTTAATGATGAACATAAGTTCCAAATAGAATGCAAGTTAGTGCCCGCCAGAGTCACACAGTATCTAGTGATGAACCTTAGTTCGAAACAGAATGAAAGTTTAATCATTTAATACCCACTGTGTGATGATAATCTCCACAAAGTCTGATAAATATCGGACTGTTGTCTCATGGCGTAATACTTTCCATTTCCGTCATTGTCTTTTCCTTTCCCATCACTGCAGCAGTTTATCTCTCCTCTTGATAGTGTTACTTAGATAGCGACCTGCTCCATAGATCAAATTACGATCTTTATGATGTCAAACTTGTTAACAGAACAAATATAGAACACTTACATCTACAACTAAATATAAAATGATGTTTCTTTCTCCACATGCTGCCCATTTTCAGTGCTTTATTTTGATTTAATCATCTCTACTCGTGAATTTATTTTCCGTCGTAATTACATTCACACTTACATTTATTGATGAGTGCCTTCTAACAATGTTGATTTTTAAACCAAGACCTGTATTTAACACTTACATCATTGTAGTTTAAATGTAAAATAAAAACTATTACAAAAGTGTTAATGTTTATGAAGTTTTCTGCGAGTTCAAGTGCCCAGATAAACGTAGCAATGACTCATCTTAAAAAAAAAAGGAATATTTCAGGATCGACCTCTCCATCATACACACAGACTGCAATAACCATTCTGACACCGACAACAGCAACTGACTTTGTGAGTTGATGAACAACCGTTACTTTGTAAGGTTTCAGTTTGATTTGTATACAGCTCTGTTAGCAGGTGCTGCTAGCCCACTAGACTGAAGCGCTTAACTGTCCAATGATTTGTCGGATGCCTTCCCAAGACGGCTCCTAGCTCTTCTACTTGAACCAAAGGCGATACATCATCTGCCAGAGTACGCCAGTGGACAAGAACGTATCCGGATATTGGCAACTGCCTCCCCGATGTGGGTTCCCGTGGAACACTGGATTCAGTGCTTGCGACTCACGAGAAACGTTTTTATTGTTGTTGTTGTTGTTGTTATTGTTGTTGTCTTCAGTCCAAAGATTCCACGGTAGTCGATTCTGTGCAAGTCACTTCATCTCTAAATAACTACTGTAACACAAATCCGTTTAAATTTGTTTATTAATCCCTTGATTTCCCTCTACAATATTTAGCTCCTGCCCCACACATCCCTCCATCACGAACCTGACGCTCCCTTTATTCTTCAGAATGTGTCCTATCAGCCGATCCCTTCTTTTTGTCAAGTTGTGTATGTATTTCTTGTTTCCTTCAGTTAGAATCAGTACCTTTTAGTTAATTTTTGGATTCACCCATTTCATCCTTGCCATTTTTCTGTAGCAATTAATGTCAAACGTTAATGGTCTCTTCTTGCCAGAACTACTTCGATGTCACTTCCCTGCAAGGCTGCACACCAGACAAATACCTTCAGGGAACACTTCGCAAAACTTAAATTTTTATTACTAGTTAACGAATTCCTCCTTTACGGAAACGCATTTCTTGTTACTGTCAGTCTGTATCCTATAGAACCAGTCACTAACTATTGCCACCTAGAATAACTCCGGAAGTATGATAGTAGCTGAAACGTTTGTGGAGCAAATGTTGCATGGGACAACGGGGGCCGTAATATGACGTTGATTTTTTGGTGCTAGGTGGGGTCGGGTAAGAGATAAGAAGGTCAACTTTGTTTTTTTAAATGGGATACTATAGTTTGGTACTTATTTTCTGATAGTGGCTATCGAGACGAATCCAGTGGTGTGTAATAGTAAGGTCTTTGAAGGCCAACGAAGGTAAAAAAGGTGGCATAAGCGTCCATTCACAGAAGGGTTTCGAAGTGATGACTACTGGTATCAATGCGGTGCTGCAATCTTCTTATCATGGATTGAGTGGTATTCCTTGTCACTTAGGCACTTATCGAAGTACATGCTCTGACAATTCTCTCTTTTATATCGTGCAAATAGTAAATATTCGCCGAATACGACGTATCCATCTAACGTGCCATTGACATGTAAACACCATTCGACAGCTTCGCAATACAACACTAATAGGAACGGTAAGACAAGTATCGTCGAATCAAGCGAATGTGAATGATCTATTACTTCGAAGTAAAAGTCGATATGCTTCTCATTCAAGGAGAATGCCAACGAAATTCAGTGAGAGCTACAGACATACGCTGAAAGATATTCTCAGCGTATTCTGCCTATACATCGTACATCTAAATATGTGTATGATAAATTGAGAACTACGGGATCTTTGACGCATCGGAAACACATCTGGTAAAGGTAAGTTACCAACGAAGAAACAGAAATTGGTTCCCTTGTCACTGTGGTTTGAGATCCTTGTGTTAGTTCACGTCAAATCGCAAGGGAATTTGGCATGAGCTAGAGTAGTGTTGTTCGTGTTCTGCATCGCCATAAATATCATCCATACCATGTCAGTCTCCACCAAGAATTAACTAGTATGGATTGTGTGCGCCGCATTGATTCTGCCGATGGGGTCAACTTCAGATTCAGAGGGATGACACATTTATTAATTTGATTTTATTTACTGACGAGGCTACATTCACGAACCATGGAATTGTCGATCTGCATAACGTACATTATTGAGGAACTGAAAATCCATGTTGGATGTGGAAAGTTGCACACCAAAATGTGTATCGGATAGAACGTCAGAGACAGAGCACCTCGTGCTCCTGCTGTTAATAAGGCGAGTACACTGTTCGTTTGTTATATATTTTTAGGAGCTACCAACAGGAGCGACTTATTTACTGATACTTGTGTAGTTACTAGATTACTTTTGTAATTTCTTGCGTGTTCGAGTGCTTACTAGGCACAACCGTTTATTTTAATAACAGCGTAGCATAAGGTACCGCCGTTGTTAACGATCCTTGTATCGTATAGGCTTTTCTTTGTTTTGGTTAGTGTAGCTCAGTGTTGGTTAGATCGTCAGTGAGAGAGCACTTCGAATTCTTGCTGCTACTAAGCTAAGTACACCATTCGTTTGTTACATATTTTTACGAGCTTCAAATACGAGCGACTGCAGTAATGGATAGGAACTGTGATTGCTGTGTACAGATGCGAGCTGAGTTGGCGACACTTCGCTCCCAGCTCCAGGCTGCGTTGGCTTCCATTACACAGCTTGAGGCTGCTGCCAAGGGGTATCACTCTTGGGGTCGGATGTGGGGATGCGAGGGACGTCGAACACGTCCTATGTGTCCCCCAATCGGTCCACTGCTGTGGCTGCCCCAGGTACTGCCTGCTCTGAGGTTGACCCCTCACCCGTGGTCAAGTGAGAGATCATTTCAAAGTCTGGTAGGCAGTGAAAAAGTTTCTGATGCGTCGATCGTTGATTCTCCCCAGTTCATTTGACGAACAGGTTTCGGGCGTTATCTGTGGTTGACGGTGTCTCCAAGCCATATGCAGTAGTCCACTCTGTTCCAGAGGAAGCTTCTCAGCCTGCAAGGTCTGGGCATTCACAGAGAATGGGTTTGCTGCTAGTAGGGAGCTCCAGCGTTAGGCGCGTAATGGATCCCCATAGGAACATGGCTGCCAGTGAGGGGGAGGAAGCCAGTGTGCACTCCATGTGCATACCGAGTTGAGTCATTCCGGATGTGGAAAGGGTGCTTCCGGATGCCATGAAGACTACAGGGTGCAGCCAACTGCAGGTGGTGACTCACGTCGGTACCAATGTCGTGTGTCGCTTTGGATTGGAGGAGATTCTCTCTAGTTTCGGGCGGCTAGCGGAAATGGTAAAGACTGCCAGTCTTACTTGTGAGATTATGGCGGAGCTCACCATCTCAGCATCGTCGATAGAACCAACTGTGGTCCTTTGGTGCAGAGCTGAGTGGAGGGTCGGATTCAGAGGCTCAGGTAGTTATGTGACTGTGTAGGCTGCAGATTTCTTGACTTGCGCTATCGTGTGGTGGGTTTCCGGGTTCCGCTTAATAGGTCAGGAGTACACTACACACAGGAGACGGCTACACAGGTAGCACAAGTCAGCTGCTGCTAGGCTCAATACCGTCACACCTAGAACCATCAAAAAAGAAACGCAAAGTATATCTATTTAAAAAGCTGATAAAAATGCCCGTATCGCCTTTTTAAGAGACAGTGTTCACTCCTTCCGATTTGATCTTGTAAGACTAGAAAAGTTGTGGTATGATTTCAAACAGATAGTATCGACAGCAATTGAAAGATATATACCACATAAATTAACAAGTGATGGTACTGATCCCCCATGGTACACAAAAAGGGTCAGATCGCTGTTGCAGAAGCAGCGGAAAAAGCATGCCAAATTAAAAACTGCAAAATCCCCAAGACGCAATGTTTTGCAAAAGTTCGAAATATAGCGCTACTTCAACGCGAGATGCTTTTAATGATTTCCAGAACGAAACTCTGTCTCTAAACCTGGCAGAAAACCCAAAGAATTCTGGTCATACATAAAGCACACCAGTGGCAAGACGCAATCAATACCTTCACTGCGCAATAACAACTGTGATGTCACTGATAACAGTGCCACTAAAGCAGAGTTATTAAACACGGTTTCCCAAAACTCCGTCACTAAAGAAGACGAAGTAAATATTCCTGAATTCCAGTCAAGAATAACTCCCAAAATGAGAAACATAGAACTAGATATCCTCGGTGTAGCAAAAAATGGTTCAAATGGTTCTGAGAACTATGGGACTAAACATCTGAGGTCATCAGTCCCCTAGAACTACTTAAACCTAACTAACCTAAGGACATCACACACATCCATGCCCGAGGCAGGTTTCGAACGACCGTAGCGGTCGCGCGGTTGCAGACTGAAGAGCCTAGAACCGCTCGGCCACATCGGCCGGCTCTCGGTGTAGCAAAGCAGCTTAAATCACTTAATAAAGCAAGGCATTCGGTCCAGGTTCCTCTCAGAGCATGTTGATACAATAGCTCCGTATCCAGCAATTATATACAACCGCTCGCTCACAGAAAGATCCATACCTAAAGACTGGAAAATTGCTCCAGTCACATCAATACCCACAACAGGAAGTAGGAGTAATCCACTGAATTACGAGCCCATATCATTAAAGTCGATCTGCAGTCGAATGTTGGAACGTATACTGTATTCGAAGATTACGAACTACCTCGAAGAAAACGATTTGTTGACACATAGCCAGAACGGATTCAGAAAATATCGTTTTTGCGAAACACAACTAACTCTTTATACACGTGAAGTTATGAGTACTATCGACAGGGATGTCAAATTGATTCCATATTTTTAGATTTCCAGAATGCCTTCGTTACCGCTTTTCACAAGCGCCTTCCAACCAAACTACGTGCCTATGGAATATCGCCTCAGTTGTGCGACTGGATTCGTGATTTCCTCTCAGAAAGGTCACAGTTCGTAGTAATAGATGGAAAGTCATCCAGTAAAACAGAAGTAATATCCGGCGTTCACCAAGAAAGTGTTATAGGCCCTCTATTGTTCCTGATCTAAATTAACAACACAGGAGACAATCTGAGTAGCCGTCTTAGATTGATTGCAGATGATGCTGTCATTTACCAACTTATAAAGCCATCAGATGACCAAAACGAATTGCAAAATGATTTAGATATCTGTATGGTGCGCCGGCCGGTGTGGCCATGCGGTTAAAGACGCTTCAGTCTGGAACCGCGTGACCGCTACGGTCGCAGGTTCGAATCCTTCCTCGGGCATGGATGTGTGTAATGTACTTAGGTTAGTTAGGTTTAAGTAGTTCTAAGTTCTAGGGACTGATGACCACTGATGTTAAGTCCCATAGTGCTCAGAGCCATTTGAACCATTTCTGTATGGTGCGAAAAGTGGCAATTAACCCTCAATAAAGAAAAGTGTGAAGTTATTCACGTGAGTTCTAAAATAAATCAGCTAAATTTCGATTACCCGATAAGTCACACAGATCTGAATGCTGTAAATTCAACTTAATAATTAGGAATTACAATTACAAGTAACCTAAATGGGAACGATCACATAAATAATATTGTGGGTAGAGCAAACCAAAGACCGCGATTCATTGGCAGAACACTTAAAAGGTGCAACAGGTCTACTAAAGAGACTGCTTACACAGCGCTTGTCCGCCCTATTCTGAAGTATTGCTGTGCAGTGTGGACTCCGCATCAGTTGGGACTGACGGATGACATCGAAGAAGTACAAAGAAGGGCAGCTTGTTTTGTTTTATCACGAAATAGGGGAGATGGTGCCCCAGACATGATACGTGAATTGGAGTGTCAATCATTAGAACAAAGGCGTTTTTCGCTGCGACGGGATCTTCTCATGAAATTTCAATCACCAGTTTTCTTCTCCGATTGCGAAATTATTCTGATGGCACCAACCTACAAAGGGAGAAATGATCATCACGATAAAATAAGAGAAATCAGGGCTCGCACAGAAAAAATTAAGTGCTCGTTTCCCCCGCGCGCCGATCGAGAGTGGAACAGTAGAGAGAGAGCTTGAAGGTGGTTCACTGAACCCTCTGCCACGCACGTTATTGTGAATAGCAGAGTAATCAGGTAGATGTAGATGTAGAAAAACAGTGGTGGGATTCTGGACGACAGAAGTATAGGCCCCTATTTCATCGAAGGAAATCGTAATGGTAGGTAGTACACCACATTACTGCATGAAACATTAACTCTGTTATTGGAAGAAATACCTTTAGGAACAAGGAACAGGATGTGGTATCAACACGATGGGTGTCCGAGACATTTTTCGCTGGTAGCTAGAAATGAATCGCAGAGACAATTCCCAAATCGTTGGATTGGACGGGGAGGAGATGTGACGTGACCGGTTCGTTCGCCATACTTGATAACTCTGGATTTTTTATTGTGGGGATTCGTAAAAGACATTGTTTATAGAGACGTTCTAACTACACCTGAATATATGCGAGAGAGAATTGTCAGAGCCTGTGCTTCGATAAGCGCTGATGTGATAAGAAATACCACTCAGTCCATGATAAGAAGATTGCAGCACTGTATTGATACCAATGGTCATCACTTCGAACATCTTCTGTAAATGGACATTTATGCCATCTTTGTTACCTTCGTTGACCTTTAAAGACCTTACCGTTACAAATCATTGGAGTCGTCTTGATAGCCGCTAACAGAAAATAAGTACCGAACTATGGCATCCATTTTAAAAAGACAAAGTTGACCTTCATATCTCTTAAGCGACCCCACCTAGCAAGAAAGAACTAACGTCATATTATGGCCCCCGTTGCCCCATGCAAATTTCTCCCATAAACTTTTCAGCTACTATCATGCTTTCGAAGTTATTCTTGGTGGCAATAGTTAGTGACTCACCTTGTATATCTTACATACTTCCGGCATTAACAGATATTTTTCTGCTCAAATAGCAAAACTAATCTACTACTTTTAATGTCTAATTTCCTGATCTACTTTCCTCAGCATCGTCTGATTTAATTAGTCTACACTCTGTTACCCTTGTTGTACTTTAGTTGATGTTCGGCTTACTACCTTTTTTTAAGATATTACCCATTCCTTTCAACTACTAATCCACGTCCTTTACTGTGACGCAGTTACAATGCCGTGGGAAAACCTAAAAGTTTTTGTTTCTTCTCACTGAATTTTAATTTCCTGTGCAAATTTACTCTCAGTTCACTTCGCTGCTTCCTCAATGCATGGACGGAATAACATCGGTAATGTGCTACAAACTTGTCCCACAGCCGTCTCAACCATTGCATCCCTTTCGTCTCCTTCGACTCTTATAACTGCAATCTTCTTTCCGCAAAAGTTATAAATAACCTTTATTTTATCGCCGCTACCTTCATGAATTCAAAGACTTTATTCCAGTAAACACAGTGAAAAGCTTTCTTTAAATCTATAACTGCTGTAATTACAGATTTTCCTTTCTTTAAACTATCTTCTACAATAAATCGTAGGGTTGTTATTCCTTCAAGTGCTCTAACGCTTCTTCAGAACCGAAACTGATCTTGCTGGAGGTCTGCTACCACATTTTCCATTCTTATGCAAATAATCGATACTAGTATTTTGCAACCATGACATATAAAATTGGTAGTTCGGTGATATTCACTCCCTTCAGGTAGTGCTTTTTTTGCAGTTGTAATTATCACATTCTTCTTGAAATATGTGGGTATTTTGCCAGTCTCATATCTTGCACAACAGGTGGAATGCTTTGTCATGGCTTCCAAGGATCTCATTAATTCTGAGGGTATGTCGTCTACTCTAGGAGCGTTGTTTTGAGTTAGGTCTTTTAGTTCTCTGTCGAATTCTTCTCACAGTATTATATCTCCTAACTCACCTTCATCTGCTTTTTCTTTCCTTTCTCTAACGTGTGTGTAGTGTGTGGATTCACTGGGAGTGACAGAAGAATGAACAGATGTAAAGTATGTATGTAGAACTGTAAACGGATCCTACCCAAGGATCGACATCCGTTACGTACAAAGAACAATGAAGCTGTAACTCTTGTGCACAATTTCTGGTTAAGCCGCCTCACAAGGACAATTATAAATTTAAAAATTACAGGTACGCCACCAGCCCAATCCCTCCCTATCAAATAAGATAAGACCTAACTGTAAATTACCAGTTCAATTAAATTAAGAATTTAATTATAAGAATGCAATTTTTTTAAAGATACTAAGAAGATGAACAGCATTGTATGTCGTATATCAATGAGCTTGTTTAATTAAATTGATTATTCTCTCCCATTTTTGTCGACCACAAGCAA
Source organism: Schistocerca gregaria (assembly GCF_023897955.1). NCBI lineage: Eukaryota > Metazoa > Arthropoda > Insecta > Orthoptera > Acrididae > Schistocerca > Schistocerca gregaria. The sequence goes on from NC_064931.1 coordinate 279,540,089, forward strand.
GCAGATGAACTTAAAAAAATCCGGGAAAAGAAAATTAATTTGAAAACTGGCATCAATGAGAAAGATAAAGGACGCAGAGTTTATCTTTTACGTGGCACATTTATTTCATTACTGAATTTGATGTACATTCTATGAATAAACATGACTGGTGCCTGAGTGAAAAAGTGAACTAAATAATTCGCCAAAAAATGCTAGAATAGCGCAAATAAAAAAGGAAAAACATACAAAAGAGAAGTGGAACACAATAATTCAATCATTCCATCTACATACCCATCTACATACCCACACTCCTGGAAATTGAAATAAGAACACCGTGAATTCATTATCCCAGGAAGGGGAAACTTTATTGACACATTCCTGGGGTCAGATACATCACATGATCACACTGACAGAACCACAAGTACATAGACACAGGCAACAGAGCATGCACAATGTCGGCACTAGTACAGTGTATATCCACCTTTCGCAGCAATGCAAGCTCCTATTCTCCCATGGAGACGATCGTAGAGATGCTGGATGTAGTCCTGTGGAACGGCTTGGCATGCCATTTCCACCTGGCGCCTCAGTTGGACCAGCGTTCGTGCTGGACGTGCAGACCGCGTGAGACGACGCTTCATCCAGTCCCAAACATGCTCAATGGGGGACAGATCCGGAGATCTTGCTGGCCAGGGTAGTTGACTTACACCTTCTAGAGCACGATGGGTGGCACGGGATACATGCGGACGTGCATTGTCCTGTTGGAACAGCAAGTTCCCTTGCCGGTCTAGGAATGGTAGAACGATGGGTTCGATGACGGTTTGGACGTACCATGCACTATTCAGTGTCCCCTCGACGATCACCAGAGGTGTACGGCCAGTGTAGGAGATCGCTCCCCACACCATGATGCCGGGTGTTGGCCCTGTGTGCCTCGATCGTATGCAGTCCTGATTGTGGCGCTCACCTGCACGGCGCCAAACACGCATACGACCATCATTGGCACCAAGGCAGAAGCGACTCTCATCGCTGAAAACGACACGTCTCCATTCGTCCCTCCATTCACGCCTGTCGCGACACCACTGGAGGCGGGCTGCACGATGTTGGGGCGTGAGCGGAAGACGGCCTAACGGTGTGCGGGACCGTAGCCCACCTTCATGGAGACGGTTGCGAATGGTCCTCGCCGATACACCAGGAGCAACAGTGTCCCTAATTTGCTGGGAAGTGGCGGTGCGGTCCGCTACGGCACTGCGTAGGATCCTACAGTCTTGGCGTGCATCCGTGCGTCGCTGCGGTCCGATCCCAGGTCGACGGGCACGTGCACCTTCCGCCGACCACTGGCGACAACATCGATTTACTGTGGAGACCTCACGCCCCACGTGTTGAGCAATTCAGCGGTACGTCCACCCGGCCTCCCGCATGCCCACTATACGCCCTCGCTCAAAGTCCGTCAACTGCCCATACTGTTCACGTCCACTCTGTCGCGGCATGCTACCAGTGTTAAAGACTGCGGTGGAGCTCCGTATGCCACGGCAAACTGGCTGACACTGACGGCGGCGGTGCACAAATGCTGCGCAGTTAGCGGCATTCGACGGCCAACACCGCGGTTCCTGGTGTGTCCGCTGTGCCGTGCGTGTGATCATTGCTTGTACAGCCCTCTCGCAGTGTCCGGAGCAAGTATGGTGGGTCTGACACACCGGTGTCAATGTGTTCTTTTTTCCATTTCCAGGAGTGTAGTTCAGAGAGATACCTATCACCATTATGCTCACGCACTAGCTTGGAAAGAGGTTTATCCGATTCGCAAGGTTTGTATAGTAGATATACGACATGGAGTCCGCGCCTGCCGCTTACGAGCGGCCGAACTTCAGCACGTGGTAAACTTGATTAAGAGTTAACTGTTCAGAAATTAGACATTAAACCAGGCACAAATGTAAGAAATTTTAATGGTGCAATAGCAGAATGATTTTGCCGTCACGAAATAAAATTAACTCGGCAAGGCAGAAACCCTCTCTAGGAGCTACGAACTGTACTCACCAACCGCTAGTTGCAGAGTGTCGTTTCTCCACCGAGCTTCGCCTAATTACCGGTGCAACGGAAGCTACCAGAGGGGTACGCTTCCACCACCAACCTCACAGACAAACCAACCTCAGACTAAAAGGGGTAAACATCTCTGTCTAGGTACTGGGATCCTAAGTTGGTCATGCCGTGCAACCCTCCAAATGAAAAGCAAACATCACCTGCTTCTAGCAGAAGACAACCAACTCAGCGTTCCCCACAAAATAAACCCAAAACCACTCGTAAAAACACTTTTTCACTCACATTCACGCACACATTGGGTAGGGTGAAGGGAAAAACGTAATAAATACAGCTCATGGTTTCCTATGGAACACGAAAAAAAAATCAAACATAATATCATTTAATAAGCTTTGATAGCTCAGTCTTTCTGGAAGAGTTAATAAATTAAACCGCAATCAGGCAGTGGACAGAACAGGAGGATGCACAGAATCTAGTGAGACAAGCGTCTTATGAAACGTCTCCACTTTTACATTATTATACACTGAAGCACCAATGAAACTGGTATAGGCATGCGTATTCAAATACAGAGATGTACACAGGCAGAATACGGCACTACGGTTGGCAACACCTATAAAAGACAACAAGTGTCTGGCGCAGTTAGATCGGTTACTGCTACTACAATGGCAGATTATCAAGATTTAAGTGAGTTTGCACGTGGTGTTATAGTCGGCGCACTAGCGATGGCACACAGCATCTCCGAGGTAGCGATGAAGTGGAGATTTTACCGTATGACCATTTCACGAATGTTCAGTGAATATCAGGAATCCGGTATAACATCAAATCTCCGACATCACTGCGCCCGGAAAAAGATCCTGCAAGTACGGGATCAACGATTTTTCAAGCTGGTGGAGGCTCTGTAAAATGTGGGGCGTATGCAGTTGGAGTTTATGGGAAGCCCGATACATCTAGATACGACTCTGACAGGTGACACGTACGCAAGCATCTTGTCTGATCACCAGCACTCATTCATATCCATAGTGGATTCCGACGGACTTGGGAAATTCCAGCAGGACAATGCGACAACTCTAACGTACAGTGTGGGTCCAGGGACACTCTTCTGAGATTAAACACTTCCACTGGCCACGAGCCTCCCCGGGCATGAACATTATTGGGCATATCTGAAATGCCTTGCAACGTGCTGTTCAGAAGAGATTTCCACCCCGTCGTATTCTAACGGATTTATGGACAGCCGTACAGGATTCATGGTGTCAATTCCCTCCCGCACTACCTCAGACATTAGTCGAATCCATACCACGTCGTGTTGTGGCACTCCTGCGTGCTCTTGGGGGCCGTACACGATATTGGGCACGTGTACCAGTTTCTTTGGCTCCTCAGTATATAGCTTCATTGTAAAACAGTGTGGTACACTAGGGACAACCCAAATGCGGTTGCACTCTTGTACACAGACTGGCGTTGTATCCGGGTGGATGGAGGATCCATTTTTTATCCGGCCATCCTGATTCAAATTTTACGTGGTTACTCTGAAATACGTCAGGCAAATGGCGGGATGGTTTCTGCTACAAGGCTACGGCCGACTAACTGCCTCATCCTTAAACTAGACCTGTAATGTCTGTATATATGAATTATGTTATTTTTGCTGTTCTTAAATTATAATAAACTGGTGTGGAAAACTTATGGACGAAATGAATGTTAGCATGATATTATCGCTACCAAGTAACATAGCTCGATGAATCTTGGACCATACATAGAACGAACTGCCACAGTTCAGTAGATAAGGTAACTGAAAGAAATAAACAGTGAGAAGAGTGGAAATGACTTTTTTTTCAATGTCAGTAGTTACACTGAAGACACCTCGATTTCAGAAGATCTCACGGACATTAAAAAAGACAGGACATACTTCTTTCGCAGGATGTGTGATCACCACGGACGGCTATGCACGTTTTGCAAGACGCTCCAATAATGTCCACAAGGTTTTTAGGGAGGTGTAGTGGTAGAGCGTTCCATTCCTCCACGAATACGGCTGACAGCTGCTGGATGGTTATTGATGCATGTGGACGTTGCAGTACATCTCCCCATGTGATCGATGATCGGAAGGATTTAAGTAGGGGGAACGACCAGGACAGTTTATTCTCCGAATATTCTCTTGTTCCCAGAGCTTCTCCACCCGCTGTGTTCTATGCGTTGCGCATTGTCATCCACAAAACTCTACCCCGGTTCCAATGCACCTCTGAATAGGCTTAATCGGGAAAGGAATACAGTGTCACAATATCGTTGACGGCTGAGTGTACCGTGATCAAAGGATTCCGAAGTAATTACGCCTATGGTACAATATGCCCGCCACACCGTAACACTTGGACCACCAAAACAATGTTCGACAATGCTGGACGTACCCTCACGTGGCGAGAGGTGGGAACACGTAATGCAACCGGGAACCTTGGCTTGCCATCTGGTATTATAATTTCTCTTTTCATTAATTACATGTAATATCTTGTGGTTGTCCAAGGATTTTCACTGCGTTTTGTCTTTTGCCTATTTGATTTCTTGCTTCCCTTACTATTTCATCTATCGTCTTCTGTTGTGTTTCATGACCCTGTATCAGGCAGTCGTTGCCTAATGCGGAACTGTTAACAAACTCCGGTTCTTACAACTTATCCAGGTCCTATCTCCTTAATTCAAACTTTTCTGCAATTTCTTCAGTTTCAATCTATAGTTCATGACGAATAAATTATTGTTAAGGATCATACATGGCCCTGGAAAAATTTTGTAGTTTAAAATCTGATTTCGAAATGTCTGTGTTACTATTATGTAATATATCTGAATTCCTCCCGTGTCTCCAGATTCTTTCACGTATATGGACATCCTTCATGATTTTTAAGCCAAGTAATAGCAATGATTAAACTACGCTCTGATCGAAGTTCTACCACGCGGCCTCCTCTTTCCTTCCTTTTCTCCATGTCGTCAAAGGGCGTTTGGTATCTGGTGTGTCAGATATTGGCTTTTCTCACACGCACCACTCCAGACAGGATAACGACACGCTCATTTCTTTTCCCAGATGGGGTGTATTTCCCAAGAGCAAAACCGAACTCTGTGACGTGGATTAGCAGCCACGCTCTTCACTACCTATTCGGTAATGGCGAAAGGACAGTACTCGGTTTTTGGTATTATCTCAATGAACGACATTGTGCGATCGTCAAGAACCCTAAATACATACAATGTTTTTCTAATTTCTTTGCAGCGCATTCCATAACTCGCCTCACAGCTGGATTATGCATGACACGAGAAGATAACCTTCGAACCTCTTTCCAGTTTCTTTTTTTAATGAGATTGAACAAACAACGGAAACAACAGAGCGACGAGACGACAGTCATAGAAAAATCCGCAGCAGGCTGTAGCATGGAGCATCCTTGTGTCGTAACGGGACGACTTTTATTATTCTGGTTATATAGCCGGAGAGGAACGGCATTCCATTATCCATTTGTGAAAAAAAAGCATTTTCTACGTTGCTGCCTCTACAGGTTAATTTGATATATTGATTATTTTCTCAGTTCAACGTTTATCACATCAGCCATACATTTATTTTAAGGGGTTTACTATTACGTTTTTTTGTAGGTTGTAATTAAAATATTATTTTGTATTCTTCATTTAGGAGAAGTACACAGAATGTATATTGATTGTTTAATCTATTTCGTTTTTGTACAAAAAACCGGTTAAAAAAGAGGTTCTAAACAAAGAAAAATGTGTTAATAGTCGTGCAAAAAAAAAAGCGGTTCTAGGCGCTTCAGTCCGGAAACGCGCTGCTGCTACGGTCGCAGGTTCGAATCCTGCCTCGGGCATGGATGTGTGGGATGCCCTTAAGTTAGTTATGTTTAAGTAGTTCTAAGTCTAGGGGACTGATGACCTGAGATGTTACGTCCCATAGTGCTTAGAGCCATTTGAACCTTTTTGAACCCAGTGCACGTTCTCCTACTATTTTTTCTGCTCTTCCTTTTCCTACTGTCATATTCCAATCACTCAGTACAATTAAATTTTCGTTTCTCTTAACCATATGTTAATTTTTTCTGTCTCCTCATACATATAATCAGGCTCTTCGTCTGCTGAGCTAGTTATCATATAAACTATTGTGGCACATGTTTGTTTCGCATCTGTCTTAGGTGTGATAATTCGTTCACCATGCTGCTCATAAAAGCTTACGCTTATTTCTGTATTTTTAGTCATTATTAAACACACTCCTGTATTACCTGACCAGAAGTCCTACTCTTCTTTCCACCACACTTCACTAATTCCCAACATATCTAACATCATAATGTTAGTTTCCCGTTTTAAATTTTGTATCTTAATCACCGGATTTAGAGATCTAACATTCCGCGTTCAGACCCGTCGAATATCAGTTTGTTTTTCTGATGCCGATATTCTACTGAGTATCCCCTGCTGATATTTCCGATACTGTTTTACTTCTGGAATATTTTACTTAAGAGGATGCCGTCATCATTTAGCCATATAGCATAGCTGCGTGCCGCCGGGAGAAACAGCTGCTGTAGTTTCTTCTTCCTATCAGCCGTTCGCATTACCAAAACAGAAAGTATATTTTGGCTAATGTCACAAGGCCACATCAATCAGTCATTCAGACTGTTGCCTTTACAATTATTGAAAAGGCTGCTGTCCCTCTTCGGGAACCATAGACTGATCTGTCCTCTAGACAGGTACTCCTCCGATGTATTTGCACCTGCGGTATGGTTATCTTTCTCCTTGAGGCACGCACGCAGCCGCACGTTAGGATGCTCCATTTTTCACGTAGAAGTAAAAAAAAAATAAAATAATATACCAGTATCTGCATTACAATCTGTGTGTGAAATCTTATTGGACTTAACTGCTCAAGTCATTAGTCCCTAAGCTTATACACTACCGAACCTAAATTATCCTTAGGACAAACACACACACCCATGCCCGAGGGAGGACTCGAACCTCCGCCGGGACCAGCGGCACAGTCCCTGACTGCAGCGCCTTTGACCGCTCGGCTAATCCCGCGCGTCTTACAATCTGCGTCGTACTATTCGAACAACTTGAATGCTGATGTAGAGTGTGATGTACTTTGAACTTACTGTCTCAATTTGGGAAACAGAATAAAAGTTTAATATTGTGATTTCACACCAAGAAAGAACACCGTTACCAGGTGCACATTAGAAAGTATTATCTGTATATCATAATGTCATTTTAGCAAATTTGTAAAGTTAAATTCATAAAACTGCGTCGACATCTACATGGAGGTCCTTCGATAGTCATCTGGCACCTTGAAGTGGAAGTTGTGCTTCGAAATAAAGAATGGAGAATGAAATACGCTGTTCTAAGACAACCGACAGAAATTATCATCCATCTTCGCATTCAGGAATCATATACAGTGTTTGGTTCCGGAAGCATTTTGTGTAGCTCAGATTGAGTTGTGTTAGAACAACGCGGAGACGCTGTGGCGCGGAGGCAGGTGGAGCTGGCGCTCTCGAGTGCTGAGAGGGCGCTCTGCAGCCCCGCAAAGGAGATGAACTGAGAGCCCGGCGCTGAGGAGGCCTGAGTGGCCGGCAGCCAGCCAGCACACGGAACCACGAAATACACCATGCAACGTCTATTCGCCACATTACATTGTTCACTTCTCGCCAAACACTAGCCCGTACCAAACAGAGAGCGTGTGTTTGTGGACTTACGAAGCGAACATGAAAACAATGGACAATAATTATCGGTGGGAGCCTCATGTATAAATAAGAAGAAACGTCCGGAAACGACGATGAGGGGTAGTTATAAAGTTTTAACTACAACCTCCAAAACATTAAGTTACGTAATTCAGTTTTCTTTTGTTCGCAGATATGTGTTTGCAGTCTTGATACATACTGAAATCTCCGCACCTCAGTACCGTAGCACGGCGTTGTGTTTAAAGGAGAAGGCGCGCAGTCCGGAACCGCGCGACTGCTACGGTCGCAGGTTCGAATCCTGCCTCGGGCATGGATGTGTGTGGTGTCCTTAGGTTAGTTAGGTTTAATTAGTTCTAAGTTCTAGGCGACTGATGACCTCAGATGTTAAGTCGCATAGTGCTCAGAGCCATTTGAACCATTTTTTTATAACACTTATATCTTCAGTGAATGGGAGGAAGAACTGCTGAACCAATCAAACGGAATAAATTTTCTAGTGACTGTACACTATGATTTGAAAGTAAAGCGAAGAAACACATAATTAGAGAGGAGTTGCAGAAACGAGATTTGCGATAAACTGAACGTAAAAATCTAGGACCCCGAAGCAGATGAAATGTTACCATGGAAGGAAAATAACATCTAATGAACGAACCAAGGAAGACATAACAAGAGGACTAGCAGAGGCAAAGAGGGTACTTTGTTGTCACTAGTACCAAGTATCAGTATTAATTCGAGGAAGAAATTTCTAAGATTGTGCATTTTGGAGAACAGCATTGTAGCAAAGTAAATCACCGATTGTGGGAATGCCGAATAGAAGATAATTGAAGAGTTTGAGATTTGGTGCTATAGAAGAATGTTGCAAATTGGGTGAACTAATAAGAAAGTAAACAAGCAGGTTCTTTGCAGAATCGGCCAGAAGTAGAAAATGTGTAAAAGACTGACAAGAAGAAGGGAAAGGATCATAGCATAGGTGTTAAGACAACAAGGAACAATTTATATGGTACTTGAAGGAAATGTAGAGGGTAAAAATTGTAAGGGATGGCAGAGGTTGGAATATATCCAACAAATAATTGAGAACATTGGGTGCAAGAGCTAGTCTGAAATGAAGTGGCTGGCACAAAAGAGGAATTTGCGGTATGCCGCACCAATCCAGGCGAAAGACTGATCACCTAAAGAAAAAGACACGGTTAGGTGCCCCAGACGCTTCCGAATCGGTCGGAAAAGCCTACATGACGAAGAATGAAATGGCGGACCATCTCTCTGTGAAGAACCGGGAGTCACAAGAGGAGTGGAGGTCCTGGTACTCGAAGACCGGCGAAACACAACCGACGCGAAAGTTGAAAAAGTCAAAATCACACATGAATGAGTTTCGAAACACTGCACGAAATTTTTAACATTACTAAATACGCTCACATTGACTGAAAAAGCACTCCGAAACGAAGTAGCAACGGAAATGTTTTAGCTGTTTCAGATCGCTTCCTTAGCTGGGTTACCAGCATAGGTGAGTGTTGGGCGTATTACAATGGCCCCGAGATAAGTGAGCAACGTAAGCAGTCTAAATACGTGGATTAACCACCGCTGAGGAAGGCGAAGACCCAAGTATCATCGGGCAAGTTGATGCTGAGTGTATTGTGGGACTGCCGCGGTCTGGTACTAACAGATTATGTTCGCCAGGGGTAAACCGTTGCAGGAGCATGTTGTTGAAGTCTCTTGATGAAGTTACTGGAGGCTGTCAAGCCGATGCGTTACGAGAATCTATACGAGGAACTACTTCTACTCCGCGGCAAGGCCTGAATTCATTCCGCACTTAACGCAGTCTCACACGCTGCTTCTTCGGGCTGTTGGAATTTGCCTCACTCCGCTGTATTCTCCTGAAATGGCATGCAGTGACTTATTCCACTTTGCTTAGATGAAGAAACCATTTCATGTGAGGCATTTCCAGAATGGTGACAAGCTGATTTACGAGGTTTCTTGAACAACAAGAGTGTAGACTTCTATTCTGTCCAGTCACATGAATATGACCACCTGTCATAAGCTTGAATAACCACCTTTTGTAGGGCGGGCAGCTGCGGGACATGCAGGAAGAAAGTTAATGGCGTGCTGGGAGGTACCGACGGGGCTGTGGAGTCAGGCCGACTCCACTGCCGTGGCCATTTGTGCTACGTTTCTCGGTCGACGATCGATGGCCCGAACACCCCGATGGAGGTGGTCTCATAGATTCTCGAAAGGGTTTCAATCCCAAGAGTTCGATGGACAGAACAGTGCGGTAAACTGATTCTGGTGCTCTTCGAACCACGCAAGTGCAATGTGAGCTGTGTGATGCGTTTCATTATCCTGCTGGTGGATGCCATCGTGCCGAGAAAAATCAGACTGCGTGTTGGGGTGGACATAGTCCCCAAGGATAGATACATAGCTGTGTTGAGCCGTTGTGCCTTCCAGACTGACAAAATCATCCAGGGGATTTCACGAAAATGTTCCGCAGACCATAACGCTGCCTCCTCTGGCCTGGACCCTTCTGAGGATTGATGCAGGGTGTTTGGTTTCAGGGTTTTCACGCTAACGGCCATCTGTCTGATGGAACATAAAACGTGATTAATCGGAAAAGGCCTCCTGTTGCCACTCGGTGGACGTACAGTCAGGTTCGTCACCGATGAACAGCAGTCAGCGTAGCGTGGCTGCGTGAACCAGACACCTGCTGCGAAAGCCCATTCGCAACAACGTCCTCTGAACAGTCGTTGAGGAGACATTGTTCGTAACGCCTTGGTTTGTCTGGGCGATCAGTTGTTCAACAGTTGCAAGTCTATTCGACCGTACATATCTCCGCACCCATTGTTCATCTCTGTTGTCTATGCCCGTGGTGCATCACACTTGTCTCGCCGCCGGTTTTGGATAGCGCCATTTTGCCATGCATGGTATACCTTACCCACAATGGCACGCGAATAGTTTTCTAACTTAGCCGTTTCGAACATGCTTCTGCCCTTTACCGGAAAGCCAATGATTGTACCCTTATGAAAAACGGATAAACCGCTCCGTTTCCGCACTACAACATGGACTTTACTGTTTTCCGCGTTCCGCCGGACACTTTTTTATACTCTCCACTGCTAATGCTGCCACCTGCTGTCTGTGAATTGTTATTACACGTTGACCTCGAACATAGGTGGTGGTCCCATTAATTTGGCTGGGCTGTATAAAAAAAGGTATCCCTAAGTCATCCATCGTTAGGAAAAGTATGTGTCATTGAAGTATGCAGATGGGTCCATACCATCTACTACTTTAATAGTCGAATCTTGATTTTTGAGGTGATAATTATTACGAGACAAACAAGGTTAACTCTTTCGTGCCAAGGTCAAAAGATCGAAGCCAACTCCGTGATTATACCTAAACTAACTGTAGATTTGATTATAGGTGCAGATTTTTTTAATGAGAGAGGAGCAATAATAGATACGTGGAAAGGTAGCGTAACATTCGGGAATGTCACACTTCTCTTTGAGCAAAAGCTAAAAGTAGAAGAAACACCAGCTATAAACAAACAATTAAGAATGACGCTAGAAAAAGAGGATGAAGAATTAGAATGGTATGCACAAAAGAAGGAATCGCCTCAACTCATGTTAGAAGTCCATAAAGAAATCGACGAAAAATTGCAAGAAGTTCAAGGCATTTCGGAACACAGTAAAAGAGAATTGGAGGGTATTTTACGAGATAAAGCAGAGGTATTTTTACCTAAGGCTGGCAGTATTAAACACTTTCAGTACAAGTTTGAAGATTAATTTTATTGTTGATGTTGTTGTTGTTTTTGTGGTCTTCAGTCCTGAGACTGGTTTGATGCAGCTCTCCATGCTACTCTATCCTGTGCAAGCTTCTTCATCTCCCAGTACCTACTGCAACCTACATCCTTCTGAATCTGCTTACTGTATTCATCTCTTGGTCTCCCTCTACGATTTTTACCCTCCACGCTGCCCTCCAATACTAAATTGGTGATCCCTGGATGCCTCAGAACATGTCTTACCAACCGATCCCTTCTTCTGGTCAAGTTGTGCCACAAACTTCTCTTCTCCCCAATCCTATTCAATACTTCCTCATTAGTTATGTGATCTACCCATTTAATCTTCAGCATTCTTCTGTAGCACCACATTTCAAAAGCTTCTATTCTCTACTTGTCCAAACCATTTATCGTCCATGTTTCACTTCCATACATGGCTACACTCCATAGAAATACTTTCAGAAATGACTTCCTGACACTTAAATCTATACTCGATGTTAACAAATTTCTCTTCTTCAGAAACGGTTTCTTTGACATTGGCAGTCTACATTTTATATCCTCTCTACTTCGACCATCATCAGTTATTTTGCTCCCCAAATAGCAAAACTCCTTTACTACTTTGAGTGTCTCATTTCCTAATCTAATTCCTTCAGCATCATCCGACTTAATTCGACTACATTTCATTATCCTCGTTTTGCTTTTGTTGATGTTCATTTTATATCCTCCTTTCAAGACACTATCCATTCCGTTCAACTGCTCTTCCAAGTTCTTTGCTGTCTCTGACAGAATTACGAAGTCATCGGTGAACCTCAAAGTTTTTATTTCTTCTCAATGGACTTTAAAACCAACTCCGAATTTTTCTTTTGTTTCCTTTACTGCTTGCTCAATATACAGATTGAATAACGTCGGGGAGAGACTACAACCCTGTCTCACTCCCTTCCTAATTGCTGCTTCCCTATCATGCCCCTCGACTCTTATAACTGCCATCTGGTTTCTGTACAAGTTGTAAATAGCCTTTCGCTCCCTGTATTTTACCACTGCCACCTTCAGAATTTGAAAGAGAGTATTCCAGTCAACATTGTCAAAAGCTTTCTCTAAGTCTGCAAATGCTAGAAACGTAAGTTTGCCTTTCCTTAATCTTTCTTCTAAGATAAGTCTTAGGGTCAGTATTGCCTCACGTGTTCCATCATTTCTACGGAAGCCAAACTGATCTTCCCCGAGGTCAGCTTCTACTAGTTTTTCCATTCGTCTGTAAAGAATTCGTGTTAGTATTTTGCAGCTGTGACTTATTAAACTGATAGTTCGGTAATTTTCACATCTGTCAACACCTGCTTTCTTTGGGATTGGAGTTATTATATTCTTCTTGAAGTCTGAGGGTATTTCGCCTGTCTCATACATCTTGCTCACCAGATGGTAGAGTTTTGTGAGGACTGGCTCTCCCAACGCTATCAGTAGTTCTAATGGAATGTTGTCTATTCCCAGGGCCTTGTTTCTACTTAGGTCTTTCAGTGCTCTGTCAAACTCTACACGCAGTATTGTATCTCCTATTTCATCTTCATCTACATCCTCTTCCAATTCCATAATATTGCCCTCAAGTACATCGCCCTTGTATAGACCCTCTATATACTCCTTCCACCTCTCTGCTTTCTCTTCTTTGCTTGGAACTGGGTTTCCATCTGAGCACTTGATGTTCATACAAGTGGTTCCCTTATCTCCAAAGGGCTCTTTAATTTTCCTGTAGGCAGTATCTATCTTACCCCTAGTGAGACAAGCCTCTACATCCTTACATTTGTCCTCTAGCAATCCCTGCTTAGCCATTTTACACTTCCTGTTGACCTCATTTTTGAGACGTTTGTATTCCTTTTTGCCTGCTTCATTTACTGCATTTTTATATTTTCTCCTTTCATCAATTAAATTCAATATTTCTTCTGTCACTCAAGGATTTCTACTAGCCCTCGTCTCTTTACCTACTTGATCCTCTGCTGCCTTCACTACTTCATCCCTCAAAGCTACCCATTCTTCTTCTACTGTATTTCTTTCCCCCATTCCTGTCAGTTGCTCCCTTATGCTCTCCCAGAAACTCTGTACAATCTCTGGTTCTTTCAATTTATCCAGGTCCCATCTCAAATTCCCACCTTCTTGCAGTTTATTCAGTTTTAATTTACAGGTCATAACCAATAGATTGTGGTCAGAGTCCTCATCTGCCCCTGGAAATGTCTTACAATTTAAAACCGGGGTCCTAAATCTCTGTCTTACTATTATATAATCTATCTGATACCTTTTAGTATCTCCAGGGTTCTTCCATGTATACAGCCTTCTTTTATGATTCTTGAACCAAGTGTTACCTATGATTAAGTTGTGCTCTGTGCAAAATTCTACCAGGCGGCTTCCTCTTTCATTTCTTTGCCCCAGTCCATATTCACCTACTACGTTTCCTTCTCTCCCTTTTCCTACTACCGAATTCCAGTCACCCATGACTATTAAATTTTCATCTCCCTTCACTATCTGAATAATTTCTTTTATTTGATCATACATTTCTTAAATTTCTTCGTCATCTGCAGAGCTAGTTGGCATATAAACTTGTATTACTGTAGTAGGTGTGGGCTTCGTATCTATCTTTGCCACAATAATGCATTCACTATGCTCTTTGTAGTAGGTTACCTGCATTCCTATTTTCCTATTCATTATTAAACCTACTCCTGCATTACCCCTATTTGATTTTGTGTTTATAACCCTGTAGTCACCTGACCAGAAGTCTTGTTCCTCCTGCCACCGAATTTTACTAATTCCCACTATATCTAACTTTAACCTATCCATTTCCTTTTTTTAATTTTCTAACCTACCTGCCCAATTAAGGGATCTGACATTCCACGCTCCGATCCGTAGAACGCCAGTTTTCTTTCTCTTGATAACGACATCCTCTTTAGTAGTCCCCGCCCGGAGATCCGAATGGGGGACTATTTTACCTCCGGAATATTTTACCCAAGAGGACGCCATCATCATTTGATCATACAGTAAAGCTGCATGCCCTCAGGAAAGATTACGGCCTTAGTTTCCCCTTGCTTTCAGCCGTTCGCAGTGCCAGCACAGCAAGGCCATTTGGTAATTGTTACAAGGCCAGATCAGTCAATAATCCAGACTGTTGCCGCTGCAACTACTGAAAACGCCGCTGCCCCTCTTCAGGAACCACACGTTTGTCTGGCCTCTCAACAGATACCCCTCCGTTGTGGTTGCACCTACGGTACGGCTAGCTGTATCGCTGAGGCACGCAAGCCTCCCCACCAACGGCAAGGTCCATGGTTCATGGGGGGAGGATTAATTTTATTACTCGTAAATAATCAGCACAATATTTCAAGATTATGTTGCAGATAAGATCGTCAGGAGAAAGAAGAATGAAGAGAGAGGAAGGTGGGAAAAAGAAAGTAGTTTCAATAATAACACCAACAGTACCAGAGATTAGGGTGAAGGGATAAAGTGTAGATAGTCTAACAGCATGAAATACTAAAATGCTATACACCACGACGCTACACAAAAATAAAAAACGAATTTGAGGATTCCTGAGTTGACGTTAAGACCCCAAATATATTAGAATTGTAACATGGAAAGGGCGCCGAAATTTGTAAAGTTTTTTAAGAAGGCGTATAACAAGTAGGTACTAGATATATGTTAGATGATTATAAGTAAAACTTTTTGTAAGAACCATTGTAAAAACTCCAGCAAGGAAGAGATGCAACGACCCACAAGTTGCATCGCGAGAAGTATCAAGAAAGAAAAGGACGTAATTAGCAAGACACGAGGACAGCGAGACCAACAGAAGGCCCTTGTAGCGAAAGTGGGCAATAAATTTGTCCGCTAGGTGGAACCCTGCTGGGATGGACAGTGACAGAGCCCTGCAGAGACGCCGAACGACGGGACGCCGAACGTCAGTATGGACAGACAAGAAGACACCCCACTTTCGCCGCTCGTAAACCCAGGGCGCCCCCGCACAGCGGAGCGAGCAAAAAACGGCCCGACGAGAAGAGCGCTTGGGCAAGCCACCACTGGCAAAAAATGTGCGTAAAAGTCACACTACTGCTATTAAACAGCACGCTGATGCATGAAACTGAAGAAGAACTTCCACAAAGTAAAAAAATGACACGCCCAAACAATTTATCAGTTACTAGGAGGAGAACTTCAAAGCGACTAGTTATCAATAAATATTTCCATATCCTGCCCAGAGAAGAACCAGTAAGAAGCAGAGAAAAAGCAGGAAGAACAGAAGTTGAAGATTCGCAAGATTGAGACCAAGAAAAAAGATGGGTGAAGAATAGACGACATACCTTCCCAAATCCCTATCCTATTGTAAACTAGTCGTCTGCGAAGTATTACAAAGAAACACTACCGCTTTCAGCGACATATAACGATGACTTTCACGCATACAAAGCCAGTAAACCACGAGATTCTGCACTCACAGCTCCTTTCCATTATGGGACCTCCACAACAGCGACACACACTTATAAAGCCAACAAGAAACGACGAATGAAGCTGTACATCAAATACTTGCCCACATCCATCTCGCTCAAGTCCATCACCTTCGTGCAAAAACATTTGCCCACCTCATGCTTAAACATTCATAGGATTGTGTGAATTTGTGAAATAAAATTGTGTGATGTAGGAATTGTGCAAAAGAAACATGTGAAAAACTAAATAAGTTAAGCACACCAGACAGCTAATAAACTACAAAATAACAGCCATTGACTATGGACTTAAGTAAAAAATAGACTATCGATAAAAATAAGTCATTAGTTCTGAAATGGACAGTATATAAAGAAACAATATGCCACTTATTTTCTCCTCTTAAAAATAAAAGAATAACTATATTTTACTTATTTTCTCCTTATAAAAACAGAGAATAAAAAATTATCTTGTTGGATGTTTTCCCTTTTTTTTATCATTTGTACCATTTATTAGAATAATACCTCAATACTTGTGTATGTACATTTCTTTGTCAAGCAATTTTTTTTAACATTTGTACCAATTTATTAGGATAATATCTCAATACTTGTGTATGTATATTACTCAAAGCAATTCTTGGAAATAATTCTTATTTGTTAGTGTAACAATGTTGAAATGAGTGTCTAGAAACAAAAACAGTTTACTTGTACATGATATTTAGAAAATGTGTTAGGAATATATTTTACTTAATTACTACATTTATAAAAACAATATTTCTAAGAAAATCGATGTGAAAGACTCCTCACTTTCGATAACAAACTTCTTAAAAAACAAACTTCACACTTAAATAAAGAAAGAAAATAATTAAAAATTAATAATAGCATAAAAATATTCTTCTCATGTCCTTTTTAATTATAATGTTGAAGAATATAAAAACATAAATTAGTAATACGAACTAGCATAGAAGAGAAAAACGTGGCTGAACAGTACACAACAAAATTTAGATAAATTAGAAAATTTTTGACTGACTTAGACAACGATTCAATCATTGCCTAAATTCAGTGCAAAAATTAAGTTCAAAGGGTGGTGATATGTAAGGTGTCAGGTATATCCAACACCTTCCATGAAAACCCTGACTTGATAAGCAAATCCAGTAGTATGTCACATAGCTCCGAATAAATCGTGACATTTAATTAACCAAAGTAACGAGTGAGCAAATGGAATACCACAGACTAACACAAGAATGCCTAAATGCTTGTCGTACCTTCCCACCGTGAGACCGACGCAGTTCCGAGGGGAGAAACGAGAACAGACGCCGAGAGCAGAATCGTGTTAAGCTAGAAGGCTTTACGATAAGGGACGGACTGGACACCCATGTCGGGAGCCTACCGCTAAGACTACCACCCGCACGTTTTAGAATGAGACTTTTCGCATCTCTGTTACGTCAAGGACCACCCCCCAGCCCCTGTTAAAAGCTAGAGCCCTCCAGAAAAACAGTATAGATCTTACGA
The DNA here is from genome assembly GCF_023897955.1 of Schistocerca gregaria. NCBI lineage: Eukaryota > Metazoa > Arthropoda > Insecta > Orthoptera > Acrididae > Schistocerca > Schistocerca gregaria. Next base: position 279,557,479 of record NC_064931.1, read on the forward strand.
TAACACAAAAAGGCCACTACCACCTGCAAGTTTTAGCGTGAGACTTTTTCGCGTGACTTTTAGATTAGGACCATCCTCCAGCCCATGTTAAAGATAGAGCCCTCCAGAAGAACAGTATAGATCTCACGATAACGCTAAAAGGACCACACTAGCTGCAGGTTTTAGCGTGAGACTTTTTCGCGTCTCTGCTACGTTGCAAACGTTAAAAACATTGCCCCACCACGGAAAGAATAACGTTTCTCATTGGATAGACAGAATTTTTGTATGCAGAGCTTAAGGTTAACATAAAGACCCTGATTGGTCAGATAAAAACACAGCCAGATAGTTTTTTTTAACCAACTTCGGTAAATTGTAGTAAGGAGAAGTTAAGAGGACAGAGTTGCTTCCAAGATGACGAGGTGAGCGGAGCTGTGCTGCCCGCCGCTACCCTGACGCTGCCTAAACACCGACAAGGTAATGAACGCACGCGATGCCGCATTTTTGAGCGCGTAAGGCTTCACTCAGAATTGCAGAAGTCTCATCTGTTACACTCCCTTTTTTTGCGTAATACTAGTGTCGATCGTAAATTAAAGCTCATGGTGTTCACATTTGCCCCTTGAAGTAAAATATCTGAAACGCGATGATTTCTCTGTTATATAATTATTGAGAAACCACATCAACCACTGTAATTTACGACAAGTCAGATAAGTAATGAAAGATAATTGAGGGTCACTGTAGACCATTCTGATAGTTTTCTCTTTTGTGAAGCTTAAGTTAAACCTAGATGTGATATGGCATAGGTCATCCTTCGATCAATTGTAGAACTTGGAAACCCATTCAGGGAATATTCGTTCACATTTTTGTTGAAAGCAGTTGGTTTTTACCATCCTGTATTAAAACATCTTCTTTTATCAATAGTGCAATTTATAAACAATGTTTTGTGAGTAGAATAAAATTTCCAATGGTAAACTTAACTGCTTTTTCGACGTTATTTTACCAGCTAACTAAAAATAGGAAAACCTTGAACCCCTTCCACTAAATTTAGTTAGTATTAAGATTCTTTTACTGGGAGTGCAGTGGAGCTGACGCTGAGATCATTAAGTATTTGGTTATATCATCGCTAGTCTCACTGAACTCTTCTGAATTCGACATGTCATGTGTGGTCTGGCGTCTCCTTACCAGCAACAGGTCCCAGGTTCAAAGTAGTTAATTGCCTAAAAAATACGCTCAGAGCGTCGTTGCCCGAAAGTGGTAGGGAGACACGATATAGAACAGAACAGACACCACCATGAATGTTTAGAAGATGTAAAGTCTATTACAATGTTCTGAACTGTATTATTTAACGCTGACTTTCTTTGTTTGTTAATGCATTTTATGCAATGTGACAAATCATCAGTTTTGTTATTTAGCTCTGAGTCATCACATAGTGAAAAGCTTATCTGTGACTGTAAATAATGACATAAAATTTGTAAAAGAAGAGAGATAATACATTATGTGTTTCCTGATGTCTGTACGAGTTGAGTTCGATATTGATTAATCGTACCAAAAGGTTATTGCAGTAACATGAGTTCAAACTAGAGGAGGCGCTTTACGCCCGTCAGAAACTGTAAAACCATCGATACATGGTTCACTTCGAGGAAAATTATTTTTTAATTTTGAATTGCACCCTTCCGACTTCAGCTGTGACGGGTATTTGCTATGGAGTCTTCAGTTCCTCCTAGAAGTGTAACTGTGCTTTCTCCTAAAACTGTTGTCATCAATTTCGAATTGTAGCTTTTGTATCGTACTTGTTTCCTAGTATATTTGGATTATAGATCTAAATTATTGAATGCAACTGACAAAGATAAAAGCCTAAACCATGGAGTATACGTTACAAGGAGATTAACGCCTTTATTACACTATCAATGGACAGTGGCTAAACTAGGCCCTGGTAGTCTAGAAATGGCGGAAAAGTGAAAAGTAACAGAATATTTGCAGCGTTTGATGGATTCCCTTGCCTGTAATTTCCTAAAAAGTCAAGTAACTTGTCAATTTTGGCACCAAATCTTGTGCCAGCTGGCATCAGACTGTAACATGAACTTGCATAAAATCTGAAGAAAGAATTCTTTAACACAGAAATTTCCTATTCTGTATCGCAATAGATTTTTCTCACGGTAGTAAAAACAAATCCTTTATTAATATCATGCATAATATACAATACTATAATTGAAAAGAGATCCTTGCTTTGTTATTTCTAAAATAGATGTCTAGACTTTTACTGATTTGAGATCAAAGGTGCATGTTACTTACAAAGAGACGTCACCAGGGGTGACTAGCTGTGTGGTGGTGTAGGTTAGCGTTCCAGGTATCTCACCCTGCAGTCATTCATTAAAGGGGTCTCAGTTTGCGACGAAAAAGAATTACGTGACTTGCTCTACAAATCCGTAAGTATATAAATCAGGCTGTCATTGAGATAGGAGTTCATTGCAATGTTACACTCGACTCGGATTGTGCTGACGGGCAGTATATCTACAGTCTGATCTTACCTGTAAAATTAACTAGGATCATTATTCAAAACCTGTCCTGTTGTGAAACCCAGTAGGCGCCCTATTGAACCTTTCTGCTTAAAGTGAATCGTTGCATTCACAGTCCTTATCTCAGATTCAAGTGTAATGATGTTTGCGCATAGCTCAATTCCTTTTCCAGACTGCTTCAAGACTTCGTTTAAATCGTCAATATCGTACGCACAAGGTTCAATTTCCACATTGTCTTTCTCACCAATAATGTACAGATGCAGTTTGTTGTTAGTCTCGGTGATTTTATATTTGGGATGCTGTTGAACGTCTCTAGTTCAATCAATGCAATACTCCATTCAGCAATGCTCCAATCAATTGGCGAACCGCAACTGATGAAGGAATGTTTAAAGCTTCTCCTTATATATTCTGCTTCTTCTTCTTCTTTGTAAACATCAAGAGAGACGTGATGCATAGATGTCTGCAGAGGTGTGTAATAAAGTTCTGATAGCACTGAAAATTGTAGAACACACGTCTTCTGCAAGTGAAGTATCGTTGTAATTCCTATGACGGTTTCAGGTCACCAAATGAGTCAAAATAGTAGACGATATCTGCATTTTTCACAACATATGGCACCCAGTTTTGCACGTAGTCTTCGCTAATGTTTCTCGCATAAACACACAACAGAATCTTGGAATGTTGAATTTTTTTCTAATACACTTAGGAAGATCAGTATTTTTGAGTGGTCGATATGGTGGGACTGCCAATGGGCAGCGTATGCAATGTCGTGTTCCATACACGCTTCGTCGAGTGGTTTAAGCCTCTTATCACCTCGTGCCAAGCGTTTTTGGATCTTTGTTCCAAGTCCAGAGTAGTTATATCCTGGAATGTGTAATTCCACTGGTGGACTGTCCAGAATACCACGACCACCACTAATGCAGCTCCTAGCATTATGCCACTGTGGTTGTTATGCGATGTGCACCCCATTATATAGCAAATCGTTAGCTGTTTTGTGCTGCAGGAAAACCAAGCCATTTGAGTAGCGCTCTATTTCCCCGACGTCTTATGACTCTCTCTTCGAAAAACACACCCGGTTCTGAGCTTTTCTGCAACTTTTCGGTGCAGATGCAACCTGCGGTTTCTTCACCATTATTATCCTTCAAGACATAAGTTCTAGGATCCGTTCATTGCACCTTTGAAACTGTAAATATCTCTGTTGACTAGTTCGGTAGGTATTATCTCTCAAATGTTGTTTTGTGTTTCAAGATACGTACAAAATCACCTACATTAAATTTATGTTTGCGTGGATCCAATATTTTAATGCGATACTACACCATATCCATGACTGCATTATCATGAACATCGATTGATCTCATTTTTAGTGTGATATGTTTGGTTCGATTATTCTGAGCAATTATTTCTGGGAGGATTTCTTTCCATTAGCATGAGCTACGATGATTAAAATGCATTCAACATTTGACCTTTCATCATTCTGTTCAGATGCTCCATGATACTTGCCTTCAGGTGGGTAAATGTTGAGTAGTTATGTATTCCATAGCGCTGCATCACCATCTTGAAATACCTATTTTAAAGCACTCGACTATGATCGGTTTGGAGGTTGTCTGGGCATCTATTCGCCCCTGTTTGTAGCAGACGCTCAGACACGTCCACAACATTTCTACCCGTTTTTGTTTTAACAAGTAATGCCGAGGCAGAATTGGAGTATGTGTCAATAACCATTAAAATATATTGGAATCCATTACTCTCATATGAATATTCCCTGGTATCTAAAAGATCAGCCTGCCAGCTGTTCTCTCAAACCACTTATCACCAAACTGTATTGTTTAATAAGTTACACTTATAGGCTGCATGCCCAAAAAGTACGGTCTTCCCCTGATAATGCCGAATGTCCTATCTATCTGGCCAGGGAAGTGATGGATAATGAATTCGTCAATGGCAACACCATCGTTATCGTGTGGTTTTGTTTTTGCTGAGAGCTGCCTGAGAGATTCAGTAACCGGCTTAAAGATCTCTCTTAGAGTTAGCTCTCGATCCATATGCCTTAACCTTAGCAACGGTAATTTCTCTTGAACTGCTTTCCGCGCTTGAATGATTTACTGCTTCATTCACATTTCAGTGTATACTAAAAAGATGTCTCTGCAACGTGACGCTTTATATATCCGCTCTTCTTCCTCTTATTATGTGCCTGCCACGCCTTCACTACAACATCGGCCTCTACATCTCTTTTCCCTTCAATATCCTCAACATTTTCAGTTAAGTCGGTTAGTTTCTTGCCGATTTCATTAGCTAACTCATTTAATGCTTTGATCGTTCTCAGAAGAGTCTGGTAATACATCTCTAGCTCCCTGTGCATATGTATAGTTTTATGCACGATAGCCTGAATTTTCGCATCCATGTACAAGCGAATGTTCTGTCTATGTACACCCATTCTCTCGGGTTGACAGCTAGACATGCACACGAATTTATCTATGGTGCAGCGCATAGTAATGAACTCATGTCTTTCACCAGGCTATATGTGCAGAAACTATTTGAAGTTTCACCTGTAGCTACCATAATTCAGTTTTGTTGTTTTATCAATAACGAGAAACCCATACTGCGAATGATTCCAGCAATCGGTACATTCTTTACAAAATCATTGAATGACATCTCAGTTCCTACATGTACATGGTAAATGTGTTTTAAATTCAGGTTTTCTTGTTTGAGACCTATAATGAGGTATGCATTATCCAGAACCAACTATTTCGGTATTCTGGAATATTTTTGTTTCGATAAAATACATCAGCACCAATATTACTACCGAAATAGAAATATTTTTGAATTTGGTCTTGGTTTTGCATAGCAACATCGTCAAATATGAAGACAGTGTTTGGCTTTGCTTTTTCAAGTGGGGCGATATCACAGCTTTCATTTAATATCGTGTATGTAACGTCTTTTGCACCACGCTATATCTCCTGTAATAGCTGATACTTGGGCTGAAACAGTATTTTTGAGAATACACAAAGATGTTCAAATCGGTCTACATCTACACTCCTGGAAATGGAAAAAAGAACACATTGACACCGGTGTGTCAGACCCACCATACTTGCTCCGGACACTGCGAGAGGGTTGTACAAGCAATGATCACACGCACGGCACAGCGGACACACCAAGAACAGCGGTGTTGGCCGTCGAATGGCGCTAGCTGCGCAGCATTTGTGCACCGCCGCCGTCAGTGTCAGCCAGTTTGCCGTGGCATACGGAGCTCCATCGCAGTCTTTAACACTGGTAGCATGCCGCGACAGCGTGGACGTGAACCGTAAGTGCACTTGACGGACTTTGAGCGAGGGCGTATAGTGGGCATGCGGGAGGCCGGGTGGACGTACCGCCGAATTGCTCAACACGTGGGGCGTGAGGTCTCCACAGTACATCGATGTTGTCGCCAGTGGTCGGCGGAAGGTGCACGTGCCCGTCGACCTGGGACCGGACCGCAGCGACGCACGGATGCACGCCAAGACCGTAGGATCCTACGCAGTGCCGTAGGGGACCGCACCGCCACTTCCCAGCAAATTAGGGACACTGTTGCTCCTGGGGTATAGGCGAGGACCATTCGCAACCGTCTCCATGAAGGTGGGCTACGGTCCCGCACACCATTAGGCCGTCTTCCGCTCACGCCCCAACATCGTGCAGCCCGCCTCCAGTGGTGTCGCGACAGGCGTGAATGGAGGGACGAATGGAGACGTGTCGTCTTCAGCGATGAGAGTCGCTTCTGCCTTGGTGCCAATGATGGTCGTATGCGTGTTTGGCTCCGTGCAGGTGAGCGCCACAATCAGGACTGCATACGACCGAGGCACACAGGGCCAACACCCGGCATCATGGTGTGGGGAGCGATCTCCTACACTGGCCGTACACCTCTGGTGATCGTCGAGGGGACACTGAATAGTGCACGATACATCCAAACCGTCATCGAACCCATCGTTCTACCATTCCTAGACCGGCAAGGGAACTTGCTGTCCAACAGGACAATGCACGTCCGCATGTATCCCGTGCCACCCAACCTGCTCTAGAAGGTGTAAGTCAACTACCCTGGCCAGCAAGATCTCCGGATCTGTCCCCCATTGAGCATGTTTGGGACTGGATGAAACGTCGTCTCACGCGGTCTGCACGTCCAGCACGAACGCTGGTCCAACTGAGGCGCCAGGTGGAAATGGCATGGCAAGCCGTTCCACAGGACTACATCCAGCATCTCTACGATCGTCTCCCTGGGAGAATAGCAGCCTGCATTGCTGCGAAAGGTGGATATACACTGTACTAGTGCCGACATTGTGCCTGCTCTGTTGCCTGTGTCTATGTGCCTGTGGTTCTGTCAGTGTGATCATGTGATGTATCTGACCCCAGGAATGTGTCAATAAAGTTTCCCCTTCCTGGAACAATGAATTCAAGGTGTTCTTATTTCAATTTCCAGGAGTGTATGTGTGTTAGGAGTGTAGTGAGAACATTAGTCTTGCCACAATGCAATGGACCAACGATAATTGCTTGTATATTATCAAGAAGGAATATTCCATTCTCCTTCTTCAGGTCTTCTTTTGCATCTTCACAGGACCAGTCAATGACAACTAAGTTCTTGTGATGATGATGTTTCACCTTCCCTGCCATGATACGTACTACATCAGGTACAGACAAGTAGTTGGCATATGTAGAAAGATACACTTGTAAGGGTGGTGAGAGTATGTGTAACCACTGTAGTTCCATCACTTAACCAACAGAGCTACATTGGATAGAGAAAGAATTCAGCCATATATTTTATCGATGAAGAGTAACTTTATCATTAATTTTGTCAGTGACTGGTGAGGAGGTGTTTTAGGCACATGCCTGCTGCTTCATGATTATAGATGCAGCACTGAAAATAACAATATAATAAGTGGGCTGTAATGAGAGAAGTATGAAACAAAACACACACACAGTTTGAGATTTTATCCATACACATTATTTATTTAAATATCATACATGGAGTGCAGTATTATAAAAAATCACGAGACTCTTTCTTTATCTTCTTATTCACACGTGAACGGTATTTGCCAAACAAAAGTCTCTGATATGTAAAAAATTCTGTACATATCTCCTTCACACTGATGGTTGCATCACAAAACTCATGTTTCTCCACATGCACATTTAACATGTTTCTCTTTTGGTTCTGCGTTCATGTACAAACAAAGGTACTGCTCCAAATCATCATGTACAGTATGCGCACATAGAAAGTTTACAACATCATTGTATGCAGAGTCTATGATCTCTTCAGTGCCAGGTGTAGCACAACATCCGCTTTGTATAAGTTCACAACTGAGGTGTGTCATCGATAAAAATCCTTGTCACCCGATTTTACACATAGTTCAGAGTCATCATACAGTGTTGCAGTAGATGTGTCACACCAATAAGGCGAATGTCTGGGTGGGAGGGGGGGATGTACAGGTTGGATAATGCTCTATCGTCATCTACTGATTGATGTAGCACTCTGCATGATGTATTTCCTCGCAGTAGAACTCAGAAATAACCACTTTAACACCCTTCGATGCATTTTAAGTTTCTATTCTCACATGCAAGCCCTAGTCATGATGTGATTCTATACCCACATTTACACGTTTTGTTCAAATAGGAGTTAAACTGTATGTAGAATTGAAAAACATAGGTACACTTCATACCTTCTTATCCACAGTATCTGCACTCTGTGCCTGTAGCAGCATTTTTTCTCGACTGCCTTCTTGGATAATGTCACAGGAGGGGAGTGGTGGCGGTGTTATGAACTAGATCAGTTGGTCTCCAAACCTCAAGATGGACACCTGAGGTTCACTGTGGAATAGGGTGAAGCTGATGTGGGGTGTTAAGCAGTTTCAAAAAAGGTAGACAGTTCCAGCACACTCTTCTATCTGCATGAGTAGTGAAATGCTTGTTCACTCTATCCCACTGCATTGCCATTATTTGTTGAAAAGTATCCACCACATGCTCATCCATTATCATTTCTTTCCACTCAATGTGTAGGAGGCCATAGATACAATCCTCAGCTGTGTGCTTGCTTGTAATACACATATTAAATTCATCCCTGCTCATCACCAGCATTTCCTCAATTGTATGCATGGATACTTGCTCTGGAGTGGGTGAACGTCTTGCATCTTATGCTTTGGAAGACTGCATGACTGGACTTTTATCGAATGATCTAGACTTACAGCACATGCATTTGTCAGTATGAGTTGCGAAGCATAACTTAGCCCCATCTCGCTGCATCTTCATTATTTCATGAAGCATATTTGTCTTGATCAAGTATCATTGCTGTCGACAGAGTTCTCACGTGCATGATTACAGCTAAATACTCCTTCTCCAGCACAGAAATCTCATCCATTGAATACAGTAAACAATTATGTTCATCCTCCCAGTCCAGTAGCTAGACACAGGCTGGGTCCTTTTCCCACCAGTTTCCCCAGACCGCCATCTTGGATTACATCACAGGGGAGGCTCGAGGTGTAGAGCTGACTGCACCCTATGGTGGTGGTGCTGTGAACCAGGTCAGTTCAACTCCGGACCTAGTGGTGAATACACTGGATAGAGGTGCCACCTATGAAAACTCAAATTGTTTAAAGCTCACTGCGCCTTCTGGTCGTGGTGCTGTGAACTAGGTCAGTTCAACTCTGGACTTCATTGTGAGCACACCAGATAGAGCTGCTGCCTATGAAAACTCAAACTGTTTAAATAAACAGTGTTAGGTCCATCTTGTCTGTCAGCCCAGCGCAAAACTGAATCCTTTTCTCGTCAATTTCCAGGTAGGGGAGGAGGTGGAGGGAGGAGGAGAGATGGGGGAGGGGGTTAGGTTAGTCGAGTTATCGCAAATGACCCATTTTCTCAACAAAATTTGAACTTCCCTTCATGATGTCACTGCGATGTTACCACATCTATGAGCGCCATCTTGGATCCGCCATCTTGACTAAGTTTGGTACCAATGCGGAGTAAGTCTGTTCTGTCTTTGCTCTGCTACTTACGGATATGTGTCTCTTATACCTTCCAAATATTAAAGTTACCTAGTTAAAGACTGAAAAATGGAACTTTCAAATTGTATCAGTAGAACTCAAATTACTTTGGTTTATTATTCCTTTAGCACATAACATACTTCCCCAACAATGCATACACCCATTCTGTTTCGTTTAACATTTATGTTTGTTTCACATTATCTTTAAGACAACCATTACTACGTTGCGATTTCACATTAATTAAACAGGAACCCTTGATCATAGGCGCCCTTTTGTTTATGTCCCTACTATCAATATTTTTCTCCACGACAGTTACTGATTCTCAAACACTACACTTTCTATCAGCAATAAATCTCTTAATTAATCCCGGGAAATAACTGAATTACTGAGATACATTTATTCTACAAACCAACATACAACTTTTAACTATTAATTCCACTTTCTACCAAATTCTGTTCGTTACTCATCCGAGGCGTGGCAGCGCGCAAACCCTCCGTACGGAAACTCAACACAGACTCTCTTGCCTACCCCAAGACTGCGAGTGATTACTAGCGCTGGCGCATTTTGTCATTATACGGTAGGACTATGCTCCTCAATAGGTCAGGCGCGCTCGGCTCTGAAAGTTCCAGAAGCCAATGATAAGTAAGGAGTACAACATCGATACATTGTGACGTCAAAGGTAGTAGCACTCCTTCCATCCCCCAGCAGATTTTTTCAAAAAATTGAGAAAGAAATGCTTTGAAAACCCAAAGAAAAAGAAAATAGAAATCCCACAGAAATTTTAACCCAGCAATTAGATCTCCACAAAAAAGGCGTTTTTCATGGCATCCGAAAGCCCTTGGAAAGACGAGTGATGTAATGCTTTGTAATGCTCAGGTTGAAACTCTTCACAACAGAATTCGAGAACTATTCTAAAATAGTAAAGCAATGTGGCCGGGGTCAGCTGTTGCCGTGTAAACACCGCCAAGCAGAGCTCTTTTGCGAGGCTCTGGCGTAATAAGCAGCGAGCCAGGCCTACACAACAAAGATAAAACCTCATTTCGTATAGGACATAATCAGCTATGATTTATCTATATGGAACTGCGGCATATACTTGCTTTTGGCGCATGATAAGGGCCTTAGGAAAACTATCTGAAATATGTGTACGTTTCCAGGTTTTTATGGAAACAGTTACTAGATTGGAAATAAATACGTGATCTGGCTGGGTCTGGAGACACGTGAGTGCTTCTTAAAGTAAAATATCTGTTGTAGGACAAATGTGTCTATAAATGTTACTCGAAACTGTAGTTGGACGGAATGATGGTTCAAATGGCTCTGAGCACTATGGGACTCAACTGCTGTGGTCATTAGTCCCCTAGAACTTAGAACTACTTAAATCTAACTAACCTAAGGACATCACACACATCCATGCCCGAGGCAGGATTCGAACCTGCGACCGTAGCAGTCGCACGGTTCCGGACTGCGCGCCTAGAACCGCAAGACCACCGCGGCCGGCAGACGGAATGAACTTTAAACAAAATTCAGATGGCTGTGAGCACTATGTAACTTAACATCTGAGGTCATCGGTCCCCTAGACTTAGAACTACTTAAACCTAAATAACCCAAGGACATAACACACCTCCATGCCCGAGGCAGGATTCGAACTTGCGACCGTAGCAGCAGCGCGGTTCCGGACTGAGTCGCCTAGAACTTTAAATAAACTAAAGAGTTTATTCAGAATGGCTGACGGCATATTACTTACAAAATAACTCATTTCTTAACGAAACGTAGTTTTACGCATTACTGATGCATGTGCTCAAATTGTTTACCATCGACTGCTAGGCACATATGCAGTCGCCGTTCGAGTGATGGATGAAGGGATGAAATACGTTAGATGATATGATGTAGCATTCTGTAGTGAGTGGACAGCGCATATCATCTGGCATAGTTGGGGCTTCATGGTAGACAGAGTCTTTCAGTTGTCCCCATAGAAACAAATCAAGAGCAGTCAAATTAAGAGGCCCGGCCAGTCACTGTTCAGCAGCATTCCGTCCTGTTCAACAGTCAGAAAACTTTTCATTCAATATTTGCGTTGCGACACGGGAAGAATGAGCTCGGCAGCCGTTGTGTTGGAATCACATGTGCTGTCACTTACCCGGTGGTACCTTTTCTCGAAGAACAGATAAAATATTGGCAACAAACTGTGAATGCGTATTTCCATTTAACATCTCTGGAGAGAAGTAAGGTCCCACAATGGAATTTCCTATGACGGTGCACAATGGGTTTACGCTTCGCAGTCGTATTTGTTGCACCTGACGAAGCCAACGTGGATTTTCTCTGCTCAGTAATGCATGTTACGTAAATTTACATTACCGTACTACGTAAACGTTGTTCATCTGTAGCTAGCGCATATTGGGAAAACGCAGTGTCGTCTCTGAAGTCATGCACAGCAAACCAACAAAATCCTATGCGAATCACTTACTCCGCGTGATTGTTGTAGTGACAAATCATAAGAGTGAAATTTATGTCAAAGGAAGATGCGAATGACACTCCTCTGGCTTATCTACAACCCTTGGAAATACGTCTCGTGTCACCATTCCCCGTATAGAAGTAGCACGTCTAACTTCTCCTTAGTGATATACACGTCTGTATGCAAGAAATGTTGAAGCAGAAATGACCTGACAACAGACGACACAGTTCCTGTTATTTATCACTGCTGACAAGTATACAGTCGAGAGATTCGATAGAGCGACGTATCCTGGCATGAGCGTGTTAACAGTGCAATAGCCTATTCAGACTCACTTGCCTTTAAATTTTAGAATATTTCTCGATTCTTTAGCTAAGAGTTTCAACCTCAACATTAACAAGTATTATATCACAGTAGCCGGCCGGAGTGGCCGAGCGGTTCTAGGCGCTTGAGTCTGGAACCGCGCGACCGCTACGGTCGCAGGTTCGAATCCTGCTTCGGGCGTGGATGTGTGTGATGTCCTTAGGTTAGTTAGGTTTAAGTAGTTCTAAGGTCTAGGGTACTGATGACCTCAAATGTTAAGTCCCATAGTGCTCAGAGCCATTTGAACCATTTATATCACAGTACTCGTATTTTGAAGCACTTTCGGATGCCGTTAAGAAAGTATATCATTTCATTAAAAAATCACTCTTGCTTCAATACCTCGATCTATATAAGAGTCAAGACTCCTTATCACATACCACACTACATGCGCCTTAGCGTACTATCATTTGCCGAAATCCTAGTTTTGATGTCTGGGACCGTTCATAAAGTAAAAGGGGTGTGGGGTCTTACATAAGTCAGTCTGTGCAGTATATGTGATAAGCACGCAATGAACATACATGGAAATTAAATTTGTCACACAGCCGGATTAAACAGCAATAAAAATGCTGAAATATTTTTGTATAGACGTCCATGAAAATGGTACCAGACAAAAGATACCGAATGCAGTCCGTTTAAATGTCTACAGCATACAGCACATATTAATCGTGCTACTGGTAATGTATGTTCATGTAATCTACAAAAGTTACGTGCAAAGGCTGCACAGAATGAACAGTATCTTTAGCAAATCATCACGTCACTGAAATTACCTTGTATGACTGTATAATATTATACTTTCATAAGATTAAAAATTATAATACTTCTACTGTCTTCTATATTCAAACATTGATCAGCCTGCCCAATATTTATAAGGAAACAATAAAATGTCGTTACTCACGTGATAATCAAACTCTTTTACTCTGGTTGCGTCAAGAGAAAACAGCACAAGAATATTTACCACGTATTTTATTACTTCTGACCAATACGTTGCACTGCATATTGGCAAATCTGAAGGCATATAGGTAAAAATCAAATCTGTTTATGTATCGAGAGTAAACAACTTGCCATCAACATGTATCATAGAAATAAGAGTTCAAGAATATCAGATAGCATAGACTATAGAAATAAAGTTTTTTGTATAAGTTATGAAGAACAGGCATAAAATGTGGTAACTGCAGAGCTAAAACATCAAAAAATACAACTCATACCAACTGGAGGCCATTTTCGTAAAACAAAACACCCACGAACAGATACGATTTGTCGTTTTGCTTTGCCACGCAAAACTTTTAACAACGTACACACACACACACACACACACACACACACACACACACAGGTGGACTTAACAGCTGATTGAGGATGCTGGGTGGGCTCAGCGAGCGTCGATTTTCTGCGTAGCGGCAGGCGGAACGACCGAAAGTCGTCGTTTCTTGCATCACGGCAGGGGGCAGGAAACGGACGCTTCGATCGCCAGCTGCGCCGGACGTTGTCAGTAATCGGCGGTTTATAGGCGGCGGCCGTGCAAACGAAGGCCAGTTTCCTCTGCCGGCGTGTACGAGATGTGCACAGACCCAACTGCGCGGTCCCCTCCACGTAGCGTCGACTACACAGGGGGTGAGGGGTACCAGGGTGAGCGCCGGAATCTCCACTCCGCTACTTTGGATAAAAACGTAGAAACATGCAAACAATAATGAGGCTCAGCGTCTGTACGCCCAATAAGAAATCAGAATAGGTGCAGTCACTATTTTGTGAGTGTTGCAATTACAGAACGCTAAAGGAAAGAAAATGTCACTGATCATTAAGACAGTCTACATTGTTTCTACCCTAACACATATACTGTGCTTCAACAAAAACAATATAAAGTTATTAATTAAATCACTGTCATTAATAATTGACAGTTGTTTTAGTTACAAGAGTCATTCAAGCTGTTACAATATTTATTTATTTATTCTTCCTAATTACAGCCTATTATTTGAACATGTAAAATATGCCATACAAATCTTATTTCCTTGGGTAGTAATAAATAATGTATTAATTATTTATTTCTGTTCTTAATTAAAAACAGCTACAATTACTTCTACTACTACAAAACTACATTAAAGCCCTTAGTGAATTACCTAGGTACTGATCTACCACAAACACTACAGAATTTGTTGTTTGTTTGTTCATTTATTTTGTAAGTGGTTGTTTAACCTACTGCACCCGCCCTCATACTAACCCAGTCACCAGCCATAACCTGCTGCATTCCATGGGCGTCGGGTAGCACATCAGAAGGGTTTGCACTCCTGGATGCTGAGGCTGCAGTATCATCCAAGATGAGCCAGATCGACTCGTCCCACAGTGCTGCTTTGGAATTCAATATCCTTAATACCTGACGTCCATTACCCACTGTGTCTTCATAGAGCGTGCAGTCCCACAGTGTGTGCTCAGGTGTGGCCAGGCAGGCGCAGCTATCATTCATCTCTCTTTTGATTTTGTATAGATACGTGGCATATTGGCCGTGGCCAGTCAGGCAATGTATCAGTCCACTCGATAATTTAAGAAATATCATTTTAAATCTCTCGCTGTTGTCAGGGAAAAATTTGTATGTTCTCCTGCCTGTGCCTGAAGTGTCCCATTCATTTTGCCACAGTTGTATACTCCTGGAAATTGAAATAAGAACACCGTGAATTCATTGTCCCAGGAAGCGGAAACTTTATTGACACATTCCTGGGGTCAGATACATCACATGATCACACTGACAGAACCACAGGCACATAGACACAGGCAACAGAGCATGCACAATGTCGGCACTAGTACAGTGTATATCCACCTTTCGCAGCAATGCAGGCTACTATTCTCCCATGGAGACGATCGTAGAGATGCTGGATGTAGTCCTGTGGAACGGCTTGCCATGCCGTTTCCACCTAGCGCCTCAGTTGGACCAGCGTTCGTGCTGGACGTGCAGACCGCGTGAGACGACGCTTCATCCAGTCCCAAACATGCTCAATGGGGGACAGATCCGGAGATCTTGCTGGCCAGGGTAGTTGACTTACACCATCTAGAGCACGTTGGGTGGCACGGGATACATGTGGACGTGCATTGTCCTGTTGGAACAGCAAGTTCCCTTGCCGGTCTAGGAATGGTAGAACGATGGGTTCGATGACGGTTTGGATGTACCGTGCACTATTCAGTGTCCCCTCGACGATCACCAGAGGTGTACGGCCAGTGTAGGAGATCGCTCCCCACACCATAATGCCGGGTGTTGGCCCTGTGTGCCTCGGTCATATGCAGTCCTGATTGTGGCGCTCACCTGCACGGCGCCAAACACGCATACGACCATTATTGGCACCAAGGCAGAAGTGACTCTCATCGCTGAAGACGACACGTCTCCATTCGTCCCTCCATTCACGCCTGTCGCGACACCACTGGAGGCGGGCTGCACGATGTTGGGGCGTGAGCGGAAGACGGCCTAACGGTGTGCGGGACCGTAGCCCACCTTCATGGAGACGGTTGCGAATGGTCCTCGCCGATACACCAGGAGCAACAGTGTCCCTAATTTGCTGGGAAGTGGCGGTGCGGTCCGCTACGGCACTGCGTAGGATCCTACAGTCTTGGCGTGCATCCGTGCGTCGCTGCGGTTCGGTCCCAGGTCGACGGGCACGTGCACCTTCCGCCGACCACTGGCGACAACATCGATTTACTGTGGAGACCTCACGCCCCACGTGTTGAGCAATTCGGCGGTACGTCCACCCGGCCTCCCGCATGCCCACTATACGCCCTCGCTCAAAGTCCGTCAACTGCACATACGGTTCACGTCCACGCTGTCGCGGCATGCTACCAGTGTTAAAGACTGCGATGGAGCTCCGTATGCCACGGCAAACTGGCTGACACTGACGGCGGCGGTGCACAAATGCTGCGCAGCTAGCGCCATTCGACGGCCAACACCGCGGTTCCTGGTGTGTCCGCTGTGCCGTGCGTGTGATCATTGCTTGTACAGCCCTCTCGCCGTGTCCGGAGCAAGTATGGTGGGTCTGACACACCGGTGTCAATGTGTTCTTTTTTCCATTTCCAGGAGTGTAATATGCGAACTTTTATTGCCACTTTCGAATTGGTCTCAGTTCCAAGCACGCTTCGTGCATCTATTTGACTGCTTTTCTTTAACCAGTATAAGGTTCCCATTTTCCTAATTTCCAAGTCCATTGGGCATATTCCAAGAATTACTATGAAATCATCATTCGGGGAAGAGAAGTAGGCGCCTTTTAATCTTAGTAGCACTCCTCGTTGAACTCTTCTCACTAGTGAACCTGGCTTTACTAGATGAAATCTATGAGCCCAAATAGTTTTTCAAATATCTAGCCGAGAACGCTCAAAAGACAAATTGGTCTGTAGGATTTGGGTATCATTGGAGCTTTACTAATTATTACCACGCAGCGTTCTTCCAAGGTGCAGGGACCATGTCTTTTGAGAGACGCTTATTGTACAGATCGTACGTGTAACTATCTAATTGATCACTTAAGGCTTGTATTACTTCTGCAGAGATACCATCCGTTCCTGGAGGTTTTTCGTTTTCCAGTCTTAAAATTATTCGCCTAATTTCTTCTTGTGCGAAGGGGTACACAGGTTTATTGTTTCTGTATTCTTTCCATAACATTTCCTGTAACCTACGTTGATCATCCATCTCGCTTTCTTCCCCATCGTCAGGAAGTAGTGTTTCCATTAGCAGGGCAGCTGACTGTTCCCAACTTTCTGTTACCTTCCTATGATTCCTTCTGAGCATGGATAATACTGTATTTTCTCGCAAACTATTTTATGCGGGACACCTCAAGGATCGGTTTCGAAGTTAGCCTCCACGAATTTGTCATCGTTCCATTTTTGTTTCCCACAACTCTTCTTTAAAATGTTGTTTAACATACCTGTACCTATGCAACCTTCGGACTCTTTCTTTTTGATAATGCTGCTCCAGCATAGCTCTCTGGCTTTTCTTGTTTCGCATTTTAGTTTCGGCAGCACCTCGGTCCAGATGCAGGTTACTGCTTTAGAATGACATCTGTTGACAGGCATCTATGCCTCAATTGCTCCATGACAAACACTGTCAGTTCTTGTGCTTCAACATCTACATTATCACCGAGCGGTGGACTTCCTGAACACTGCAACACTCTTCTTAGTTCTTCCTAGCTAGTGTCCTCGCTGTTGGATTTGGGCCTTATGCGCACGTATTCTGTGGCATCTTGTATTTAATTTCCAGAGATGTGTAGTGTATGATATTGTGGTCAGTCGACGTCATTGCACTCGCAACTTTCCAGCCTTTCACATGGCGCACAGCTACCGAATTTGCTAAGGTGACACCAAAATTTGACGTCGCTCCGATCCTGCCTTCATACGTAGGCGGATTGTGAGGTGCATTCAATGCCTGTAGGTTGAGTTGCATGATCGTTTCTTCCAGTTGCCTTCCATGGTCATCGGTCAGGTGACTATGCCACAATACTGACTTTGTATTTGCATCAGTGAAGTGCACAAGAGGCTTAGTTCGTCCTACGTGGTTAATATCGTGTTGTCTTATCAGGTACTCGTCGGTCTCAATACTAAATTGAAAATACATGGACACAAGGATGCACCTCTCCGTTCAGGTTAACATTTCCACACAGATTATGTGTTCTAGTATTGTGATATTTTCGTCATTGTTATGGTCTTGTTAAGTACTGTTACTGATGCCGTAAGACGTTGCTCTTGTGTGCCTACCTGGGCCGTTATTGGCATACTGGGGATCCTTCCTGCCTTCGTACACGGTTCTTGCAGGCACAGTACATGTAACTGCAACTCTTCTGGTACACCCCCAGCCTCAGGCAATAAGCTGACGCTTCTCATGGCATTAAACTGTCCTATCTTTATCTCCATTAGGGGTGACGGGTCTACGTCCGACAGTCTTGCCTACTCGCCTGTAATAGAATGCCATACGGCCATGCTCCATCACAAAGTGCTTGTACAACGTTTCTAAGGAGAATGATTCATTTCTTCTGGCATAAACCTGCTTCAGTAACTTTTCAAGTTTTTCCACTACTGTTGGCAGAATGTCCACTCTGAGATGAATTCCACCTACAAAATATCGTACAGGAGAAGTAATATACTCCCCTTCTGGATGCTTATACCTTACTAGATGTCTTAACACTGTAGTAAGCGTCATCGGCTCTTCCAGTCTAGCGAGTTGCGTAACGTTATGTATGCTTCATAAATCTGTCACGGGTCTGTTCCGGTCTATGTTTTATTGTTTACTTATTTGTAATTCATGTTTGTTTCCTGTGCGAACTGGCTGTGAGTCTCGAACTATTTTTGATGTAGATTCACGTCCTAGAGGCCTCATTGCTTTCTAGTGTTATGAGACGCCTACCCATAATTCGTTCTTAAAATCTGCCTTTTCGAAGGGTTTGATACGTGTGACATTCGTCTCTGTTCCCTGTGCACTTTTTACCCCTATATTTATAACACATCGTATGGACCTTTCTTCCCTGTTCTTTCTTTCCCTCTTCCACTGTGTAATATTTATGTCATTGTAAGCTATCAACTGACATTCGTATGCCATTCCCGATCTGCTTGTTCCACTTCGCGCCAGTCTTTGCACATGCGTTTGATCTTGGCCGATCGCAGTTCTTTCAATCAAGATATTTCTGTGTTTCTGTCCGTAAGTCAGAGAGCCGTAGTATTCTCTCGCGTATTTACGGCGTTAATTACGACTTCCCCTGTTTCTTCGCTTACATTTCCTCTTGGGTCCTGTCGCTTCTTCTCCGTTTCATTTTGCGCGGATCTTTGTCACGACAGATATACTTTTCCAATTACTGCACCAATCAGACCACCACATACTTCGCGCGTTAGCCGTTACGAAGTCCTGCTTACAATGTTATTCTCTTTGTACTGTACTTCAAAATATTGGTTCCTTGCTAATTTCTTTTCCAGACATTCTGCGTGCATTTCGTTATGTATCTTGTAGTATGGATCGTTGTAAATGAAATTTAAACGCTAATCTTTCGTCCTTTTAGTCCTGTCCTTTTCCAAGAACATATTTTCAACCTCTTCGTATGTCAGGTTGTCTTCTTTCCTCCAGAAAAACATCTCTTCATTTTCTTCCTATAATCTAAGGAACTCTGATTTTCCTCCTCTAAATCTTGTTTTTGTTTCATAATGTTTCATAATAGCGTGCTCCACCTCTTCTGTAACAATAATCTTCTCAGCCTCTGTCTGAATATTCTGCTCTGAAGTATGTTCCTTATCCACTGGGCCGGCCGGTGTGGCCGAGCGGTTCTAGGCGCCTCAGTATGGAGCCGTGCGACCGCCACGGCCGCAGGTTCGAATCCTGCCTCGGGCATGGATGTGTGTGATGTCCTTAGGTTAGTTAGGTTTAAGTAGTTCTACGTTCTAGGGGACTGATGACTTCATATGTTAAGTCCCATAGTGCTAAGAGCCATTTGAACCATTTTGAACCTTATCCACTGATCATTTATCTAAATCCATACTGACGATGTGTTTATCCAGCAGTGTGCTATCATCATCTGTAAGCTTTGTGTCATCTGCTTGATCATTCTGTTTCAAATTAGTGTTCATCCCAAATGTTTGAATTCAGTTGAGTACTATCATCGCGTGTGCACGGGCTAGTCGTTCCGTCATCTGAGATCGCGTTAGCTGCCAGTCTGCTTAACATCTTCAGGTCAGAACTAGGTGTTTCAGTGAACAAGTCGGTGTCTAAAACTGCTTCTAAATCTGACTCCACACGTAACGTCCAGCCTTTAAGAATAGTACCTGTGTTTCGCAATTCATTACATACATTTGTTTGTTTCTCTTGTTGTCTCTCTTCAAATATATTCGCGACTCTCTTTCCACTCTCCTTAAAATGAAGATTTAACTTTTTCCTGCTTCCTTTGGATCCCTTTGCGGTTACTGCTACATTTTTTGATCTTTAGGTTCACTGCAGCTATCTTCGCTAACTGGTTCCAATTTTTTCCTAATTTTCATCTATTTTCTCATCCATATCTTTTTCCATAACCGTATCCCTTGCTTCCTTGATTGTCTCATACTCGAGTTGAATTATTTCACATATGTCTGTAGGTTTCTTTTCCTGTATTTCTTCGAACGTCGCCGAGCGGTTCTAGGCGTTTCAGTCCGGAAGCACGCGGCTGCTGCGGTCACATCCCCCAGGCTGTGGCTAAGCCATGTCTCCGCAGTATCCTTTCTTTCAGGAGTGCTAGTTCTGGAAGTTTCGCAGAAGAGCATCTGTAAAGTTTGGAAGGTAGGAGATGAGATACTGGCAGAAGTAAAGCTGTGAGTAGCGGGCTTGAGTCGCGCTTCGGTAGCTCAGATAGTAGAACACGTGCCCGCGAAAGGCAAAGGTCCCGAGTTCGAGTCTCGGTTGGGCACACAGTTTTAATCTGCCAGGAAGTTTCATATCAGCACACACTCCGCTGCAGAGTGAAAATCTCATTCCGGATTTTTCCATTTGTTTCATTAGCAGCCTCATTGGACTAATCTTCTCTATAGTCTTTTGATTTTTCTTTTCATTTTCCTCCATTATCTCCCTGATTGTCTTTCTCTCTTCCTCAGTCATCTCCCACCTCTCCTACCTGTTGTTTTGCGGTATAGTGTTGCAAGCTGCGTCACTCCGTTCTGTCATCGTGTTGGTCGTCTAGACTGACTGAAATCCATGATGATGGAGAATTCCTTTTCTTGTCGCGAACCACTGCAATCCGAAATACTGTATATTTCCGTTCGATACACGTTCCGCTGGTGTTGACGCTCTCCTCTCACTCTTTCTCCACGTTGACTCTTAGCTCTATTTTCCACAGTTATTTCCCATTATTGCTTTTCGATCACCATTCTTCACTGTAGACTAGATGCCTTTGCGAGGCAAGAAATGCATATTAATTAGGCTAATGACACAATCTCCCTTTAACTACCATAGTTCCTAGCAAGCAACAAACAATTTATGAACGAAATTATGACATGGCCCTATTTGTTATGAGTTTAAGAGTTTCACATTCGACATAATTCTGTTTATGATAGTTTAATAGCTGCTCACTCGTATCTGGCAAAGGGCAATTATAGGAAAGGTGCAATTCAACTACTAAATAATACAAAGATTTCGGCATCAGAAAGTGATTTTTTGCGAGAATTCCCTAAGTATTACAAGATATAAATGTTGAATGGAATATAAATAAGAAGAATTTAACTTGGATAATGAGATGTTCGCTGTATTCGCGTACAGGAGTGGGATCACTATCATGTTATACAGCCCTACAAACTTTGTCGAGCGAGAGTATGTCTTAACACACTACTCCTGACTCTTGTGAACGATATTGATTGGCAATCAGAGCGCTTAATACAGATCACACATGGATGCCGTGGCTGTGTATGACGACAAGGCGACAGTGAAAGCTGGAAGGGATGAAATGAGTTAGCCAAGTCCAGACTGCGCCAGTGCTGCAAATACATTAGCACCTGTAAGTCTGGCCGGGCACCGACAGGACAGCTCGTAGCATAGCACAGGGATGATGTTGCAATTGCTCTCGTTGGTGGTAAGCGTCCGTGGATAAAACCTGACCGAAATAATGATAGCGTGAAACGACAATCAATACCGACTGTTGTTACAAAGTGGCAAGGGACACGCTCTGCCCGAACTACTTTAACAGTGATACTTCTGAATCTTACGATCGATCACCTTCACTCTGGTTGATCAGAAGTGAAGAACTCTAACGTTCGCTCTGGTGGTCCAGAAGCAAAACATGACTGATCTCTCCGGCCATCCAGTTGCGAATTTCCTGAACTCGTCACTTCGCCTTCACACCGAAAGATTAACACCTTCACCATAGCACATTGGAAAATCTCCAATCGTGGGAGGACACAGAACAGATGCCAATCATGATCTTAGATTCTTCCACTCCTCTCCCCTTTAAATCATTACAACAAAATTTTTTCCTATAGCGGGTCGTCCCGGCAAATTCGGAATGCGCTCGTTTATGTCAGCACACGTCATACTGGTCCATCAATCAGGTGGCGTTTGTGGTCTATGAGCAGGAAAGCATAGGCCTGAAATTGTCTCTGGCTGTTGGACAGCAGTTGTCTACGTGGGCGCCGTAATCTCGTTCCTAGTGGACCCAGACGTTAAAATTATCTGAAACAATTCAGACAGTGCAACCACCCGGCGTTGTCTAGTAGGTGAGCGGCGGGCCCCAGTGCACCAAAACGATTCGTGATGCGCCGACCAGACGCTGCCCACATCCCAGACACCCTGCTCGCCCCGCTACAAAAGATGAAAACGCCGCGTACCCCGTGTGGTGCGATGACCAGGCCATACTCTGCTGTTGTCGCTCAGGTAGCCGTGCCACAGAGTCCCACGCCTATTAAAGTGTGCCAGCTCCATCACGAGTTTCTGTCTACAGAAAATCAGAGGTCTCATTCCAGATTCCACTACCCGAATGACCTTAATTGACTATCATCAATTGGGAACTTAACAAGAAAAAGTTGAATCAAAGCAAAAAATGAAAGGGAACAAGCCACAAGAGCTTAGCGTCTTTCATGTGCCTTCACTCACAAAAGATTTTGTTTTATAGTGATTGGCTGACCTAACGTCAGGAGAGTGAGTCATTCACATTAAAAAACCTGTGAAACTAGAACTTATATTGTGTCTTAATTAGAGGAAGTCAGCAGGAACATGAAGGTAGGTGGAGCAGCTAGCGTTGTAGCCAACCTCTCCTTCCCACTAACCAGAGCAGCTCACACAACACAGACGTATGCTCAGAGATACCACATACACTAAGCGAGCAAGTCGTCCACACAAATGGAAGTTGGGCACTTGGCTGGAGGCAGTGCTGGAAGCTGCTGTTAATTACAGGACCACTTCGTCCCTGCAACTTCACAGTCACTCTTAAACAATTAAAAACACATTATTTTTCTGTATCCAACACAAACACATTCGTCATCCTCCAAGAACGCAAATATCCTTATTATAATAGTTTAACCTTCAGATTTGTTCTGTTGACTCACACACGTACAGTGTCCCTTACCAAACGAGGATTCTACATTGAATGCAAGTGACTGATGGCCCTTTCACCTGATATTCAACATTTGGTGCAGGAAATTTGCGACAAATATTCAGCACTCATACGCCTGAGAGCACAATCAAACATTGTCAGTGTTTGTGTGGCATATATATATTTTGACATTTTGTAGGTGGTGACAAGCAATCAAAGTCACATATCACATAATATGATACAACTCGAAAGAGCGAAACAACATCACAACAAAATACCCAAAAAAATTAAAGCGGCTGCTACAGTGGCATCAAACATACATAAGAAATTTACATTCCCCGAATGAAATAAAAAAAACACGTTTTTCAGTAATAAAAAGTGTGAGCTGTATGAAATCCTCCAAAGGAGGCTACCCATTGAAGGAATCCCTCTTAATCGATTTACCCAAGACTTAAGTTAAAAAATAGAATTAGCTTGACGAATTATTTTAAAAAATTAAAAAAATAGTGTTTAAATACTCGAGAGGCACAGAGATATGGCATGTGTCCAATGCCCTCTACTGTATAGGAACTAAAAAAGGAGAAATACATAAGCTTGGCAATACCAAGGCTGTCAAACATTACTACATACAGTCATTAACTTCTCAAGATAGGTGAGCTATTAAATTGTCTTATTGGAGTGCAGGGGAGGGGGGGGGGGTGTCTCTGGTTTTGCAGGACTGTGGTCTACCAAAATAAAGAACACATGACACACACTTCACCTTTCCACTCATTTCACATGTGTCATCTTGACAATGGCCCAGGATGTGAGTTGGCATCGGTGTGGTCTCGCTCTTAGTATAAGGTGTGGCTATTGGCAAGGACCATCACCCACATGTCCCTCAAAAGATGCAGACGGGATAAATACCAATCGTCAGCACCAGACATTCTTCCGCATCGGTAGAAGTACCAGCAGCTGGACCAGGTGGCTCAAGTCATGGCAAGGCAGCTCATCACAGGTAGATTTATCTACAGGAGACTGGGTCAGTCATCGTAGGAAGTCTCCGTAGGAGTCTCAACAGAGATTTAAACATGACATGTGCCTCATTCCCTCTGTGAACCTCACCTCATTTGGGTTAGTGACAGGATCATCAGGCAACTGTCTGACGAAAGAAAAGAAAATGTTTAGTTCACGGCTGAGCAAGGAATGACTCCATCTGTGAATCAACTTCAAGCCCTTGTCGCTGGCTGGGATGGACGGGATGATACGACCGAGTCCACACGTCCACCGACATGAAATTATAGCGGGAAACTCGCTACTCGCGCGAGGATGCACCCAACACTATAGTGGCGTGGGCGGGCTCGCTGGTCACCTTAGCATCATACTTCAGCTAAGCTCTCTCGAAAAGTGGTGCAACACACTCAGTGGCGTGCTCATAATACAACCAAAAATTCCAATGAAAATGCTACAACGCAAGCAGTGGTATGCCCATACCACAATGAAGAACTCCTCCGAAAAAATAGTGCAATGCAACCAGTTGCATGCCCCATACCCCAACGAAATCTCCACCAAAAAAATTGTGCAACGCAGGCAGCGGCATGCCAATATTCCAACGAAAAATAGGGCGAGGAGCTCCCCAACCGCATCAATGTCACAAAATCAACCAAGTTTCGGCACACACAAGTAACGTGTCCCATAACTCGTGTCTCGGATGGATGGTACTGCTGTCCCCTCAACAGCAATGTGCTGTTTGTTGTGAATGAAAAGGAAATCAGTTACATTGCATTCACACTCAGTGAGGACGCACAAGATAACATCGCCAGTCTAGTTTACTTTATCGGTCTACACAACAAAAATAACTGCGTCAAAAATTATTCTACACACCTCTACATCTACGTTATACACATTTATGTCCTAAACACTTTAGGCCAAACTTATTCCACAGGTGTTCGCTATCCTAATCTACTGTACACATGGTTTAGTATGCGAGATGTGGTGTAGCCCAATCGATTTCTTGCCCTTCATGGATTGCAGGTTCTGCCAGGAGATTCTCATGATTCTGTATGGTCCATTGTACAACGAAAAGAATTGTTCACATTTCTGCTTCAATTTGATACCGAAACGACTTCAGAAAAAACTGTTGACCAACTTGGAATACTCTTTCACGTGCTTTCTTGTCGGCGCGTTCCTTCCTACTTAAATCTGCAGGCTGAATTCTGTGGAGAGCAATGCCTACAATTTTCTGATGCTACAGTCGAGTTCGCGATGGGAAGTCTACAAAAAGGTTCAAATGGCCCTGAGCACTATGGGACTTAACATCTGAGGTCATCCGTCCCCTAGAACTAAGAACTGCTTAAACGTAACTAACCTAAGGACATCACACACATCCATGCCCGAGGCAGTATTCGAACCAGCGACCGTAAAAGCAGCACGGTTGCAGACTGAAGTGCCTAGAACCGCTCGGCCACAGCTGCCGGCGGGGAAGACTACCACCTTCTTTATTTAGTCCTGAGGCTGTAGATTCTTTAAGACTGTTATCGGCTGTAGCTACATCTTCCCAATAGGTGGCTCATTGATGAAGTCTTGGAAATCCTCGAGGAAAACATTCCAGAAGGTGTCTTTTTTGTGCAGTATAGTCAACACACGTTGCCCAACTCTTTTATAATACACTGTGCCGAATTAGAGCTCGGGTAGTGTGAGGAGATAAAGTGTCACCCTGACGTGTATTTCGGCTCACCACCAGAGATAATTCTCGCCACGTGGCCCACCTGTGGCAGAAAGTCTTTGACAGAGCTCGTGCCACCGTTAAACGCGTACCGGTGCCCTTTTTCAGCATTGTGAAAGTCACAAATTTCGATGGCAGCTGATCGTTTTCGATAACTGCCCCATTAAGTCTGTCGCTGCTAAGTGTTTTAATCTATTGAGAATCGGGAGCAGAGGGGATTGCACATTTACAGTTGGGTGCTCTGCCTCCTGGCAACCCTTGCACACTGACAGCACACGCCGGATTCTGCGTTTCATGTTCCTGAGGTGACTAGTGTTATTAGTTTCAGGAAGGACTTTCGCAGACTGAAGTGTCCATAACTTAAATGGGTGTGCCACAACACTTCGTTGATCAAATGTTCCCTTAGACCAGTAGACACCAATCCCATTCTCCCACATTACTTCTGTGAAAGAGTATACCTTTCTTTAACAAGTAGAGCTGTCTAATGGCCAGATGACTCCGATCTTTCCACTTCTCTTTAACCTTCAGAAGGTCTGGATCCTTGTCATGCTCTCTCCTAATGTCTTTCATACTGCTAGTCACAAAGCTTTCGAAAGTGACTTTTCTCATGTAGCAGAGACTGTACTAGTTCCTCTCAAAATCCTCTTTGACACTGAACTATAAACCTATAGGGGACCGTGATAATTCGTCAGCTATTGCATTTTGACTACCTTATGAGTATTTTATGGTGAAACTGTATTGCTGCAAGTATGTTACTCACGTTTTTAGCCTTTTGTGCAATAATTTTGCAGTTAGCAAGAATTTCAGGGCCTTGTGATCTGCATGGACTCTTGTCTTCCTCCTGTATAAGAAGTATTTAAACTTTTCAAACCCTCAGACAATTCCCAACACCTCAAGCTCTGTGACAGAGTAATTCTTGTCGCACATTGAGAGAACTCTGCTCCGAAATGCTATAGTTTTCCAGACTCGATTTCCATCCTGAGTGTAATCCTGGAAGACCATTATGTCCAAGCCTGTATAGGAACTCTCAGTGACCATGCAGAATTCCCCTGCTAAGATGGGATGTGAGAGTATGGGCCCTCCTAGAAGTGCCAACTTCAAGGACTGGAATTCTCACTCGTGGTTTCATCCCATTTCATTGCTATTCTCTTTCCTGTAAGCTGACTCAGATGTGGGCTACTCTGGGTGTTGATATGAATTAATCGATTATAAAAGTTTATGATATCAAGGATCCCTCTTACCTGTCTTTTGGTCATCAGTCTTTCAAACTTCTAAGTCGTTTCCATTTTTGGGGGGGTTAGAATTAATTCCATCTTCTGTTATGATGAGACTTAGAAATTTCACAAATGATATTCCAAATGTTGATTTTTCAATGTTCACAGTAGCTCCAAACTCCTTGAAGGTCTGAAGAAATTCCCACAGTGCTATATGATATCCTTGCTGTGTCTTTTTGGTTATTAGTACGCCATCAACATAACTCGTCATGTGTCTTTTGAGGTAATAACTTAGATTGTCATGAAGACCTCAGCTGACGAAATGTTTAACCCAAAAGGTAGTCTTCAGAATTGATAGCATTTCCCAAATGTCAGGAATGCCATGTACTGCTGGTAATGTGGGTGCAGCTCAATTTGCCAGAAGCTTCATCTCAGATCTACTGAGGAGAAGACGGATACTCTGTAAAAGTCCTGGAGAAGCTCTTCCAACCACTCAGGTCTGTCTGTTTCTAGATCAATAACGGTGTTGATCTGATGTGAGTCAAGGACAAGATGGGTAGCTCCATCTGCCTTCCTCACTACCTTTAGTAGATTATTGTAGGTGAACCTGGTGGCCTATGTCATCACCCGCTCCACTAACATGTTTATGATTTCCCTCAACACTTCTTCTCTGTACACCAGAGGAATGGCATAGGGTGGCACAAAGAATTTCTTATGTGGACATACCTTAAAAAAATTTTGGAAATTTTTAATTGAGCTCAGTTTAGGCAAAAAGACTTCTGTGTTCTTTGGTAGCCTGTCAAGTAGCTCATTACACTCCTGGACTCGACCTTTCTTTCTACAACCTCTTCTATTTCTGGAAATCATTACTTCCTCTTCCTGTTCGTTTGCTTTCTGAGAAATTCTTCCAAAGTGTGGTCTTTTCTGTAATCACCACTTGTATAACTGAGAGAGATACAATTGGTTGGAAGCTGTGCTTGTATTACATGCACCTCAAATTTTATGCAAATATTTCTGCCCTTGTGCATTACAGTTTCTCCTCGGCCAAGGTCCAGAATGGCCTGGTATTCGTTTAGGCAATTCATCCATATTGAAACGTCCCCTTTGAACAATTAATGATTTACTGTGTTAAAACTGACACACAATATTTTTAGCGCAACGCAGTCTGACTTTCAAAAATCCCTACCAAAAAATGGCTCTGACTAACATTAACCTATACGTTTCACAAATCACTTACCTCACAAAAATCTTAGTTACTCGAACTGCTGCAATACAGCGAGCGCCACTACTGCCAGCTAAATAAAAGATTCAAACTACGGAAGGCACTAACTACTGATAGGCAAAGTTAGCAAATCAAAGATTTTAATAGAGATCAAACAATGTATTTACCTTAAAATCATCAAAAGTCATAATATATATAGCAGTTCATGACATCCAGTCTTACAAATTTCAAAACTCCGCCATTTCTCTCCCAACATCCCACAATTGCTGGCGTCTCACCTCCAACTGCGCAACGCTACGCGCTGTTAACATCCAGCTGCCCAACACTACATTGGCAGACAACAATGCAAACTAGCCACAGACTGCACAGAGCACAGCCAGTGATTTTCATACAGAGCGCTACGTGGCGTTACCAATATAAGAACCTAAACTGCCTACTTACAATATGACCACATTGTCTGCCAAATTTGACACTACTAAGAAGATGGTTTCTAGTTTGTGTCCTTGACACATGAATACTAATCGTGGCTGCAGGCTTACTTCCGTGCATTTTCCTCCAAGTAAGCCTTTTATCTTCGTCTTTCTCATTAATAGTGTAGGCCAGCTCCTGTTTTCTGAACAACGTTGGCTTTTCGCCTCCGAAATGTGGCTCCCAGTGTCAATTATACCGTGCAAATGCACATCATCTATGGTTCCAGAAATCGTGGGACGAAGGTCTTGTCGCGTTATCACTTCCTACTCCTCCAGCAGTACCTCCGATAGGTTCTCATATCTTAATACGTGTACGAGGCTCGGCCCGAGAATATTTGCAGAGTCGTTTCCAGCCGTCTCCACGCGAACCTGGCGTCAGTTGCTCGTCGTACTACTACTTCGGTGTTCCTATTGGAGTTAGGTGCCCGAATTTTGACAATTTGGACCACCTGGCCCCATGAGAACCTTGGTTCACCTCTCACCAGTTTTGCTAAAAACACCGCTCGTTATCACCTCTTTGGAATTGGTTGAAGTTTTCCTTCTTCCCGAATTCTGTTCTCACTGGTCTTGTCTTCCTGACGGTCCATCCCTATTGTTTCTTCCGTCATTCTTTCGGCGTTGTCGCTTGGTAGTTGCTATTCTGTACTTCATTTCGCTCTCGAGCAGCTTGTCTGTCGAACATCAGCTCAAGTAGACTCTTAAAGGGGTTGATTTTTGCACCCCATTTACCAACTACGACTTGCAGATAATTATTTGGTAGTTTCGAGAGGTGAACCGTATGATTTCTCTGTCATTGTATGGCACTTCTAGGAACTGGTACTTTTTTATTACTCCTTCTAGTAATTTCATAGGGCTCTTATACCCTGCAGCTTTAGCACTGACACGAAATGCTTATAGTCGAAGTCCGGTCTTGCCCTCGTGCTCGCGCTAAGCCCCGAGTCACAGTCCTATTTTTTCCTAAGTGTCCGGATACTTCCGGTTGGTTGTAGTGGCCGACCAACAGTGCGAT
This sequence comes from Schistocerca gregaria, assembly GCF_023897955.1. Lineage (NCBI taxonomy): Eukaryota > Metazoa > Arthropoda > Insecta > Orthoptera > Acrididae > Schistocerca > Schistocerca gregaria. The sequence continues at coordinate 279,587,382 of NC_064931.1, forward strand.
ACTCTGGTATTTAAGCTCCGCATTGCTTCTCATAAGTAGTCGGCCGTTGTGACCGAGCGGTTCTAGGCGCCTCAGTCCGGATCCGCGCTGCTGCTATAGTCGCAGGTTCGAATCCTGCCTCGGGCATAGATGTGTGTGTTGTCCTTAGGTTGGTTTTGTTTAAGTAGTTCTAAGTCTAGGTGACTGGGGACCTCAGATGTTAAGTCTCATAGTGCTTAGAGCCATCTGAACCATTTGAGCTCCTCATTAGTGGGCTGCAATTGTGCGAGAGATTGCACAGAGCGCGCGCTGTGATGCGTTTTCTCTTTCTGACACCACACGCGATGAGCATCCTCCCGATGACACGATTATGTCTGCCGCTCCTGTGAAGTCAGAGCCGAAAGCACCCCTATGCCCCACTTGTTCTATTTGAATGAGATATTCTTTTGTTCTCTGTATTTTCTTTGAGGTACACGTAGCATGTTCTTCTTCTCTTGATAGTCTTTGTGAGGTATCCGCAACATGCTCTTGTCCCTGCGTTTTGAGGGATTCAACTGCAAACACATTTATGTTTATGGCTAGTCTGGTGCGGTTATTTGCCGTTACGGCTGTTATTTGGGCGACTACCGCTTCTGCACTCCCCCTTTGCTGCTAACGAAGTCTGCTTAGCCTCGCTACTAATCTTCCCAGCCACTGTTAGGTAGTCATCGATTTTCTCAAGTTGATTCCCCATCTTTTTTTCTGCCTCCTGACGTCTCTTTTCTAATGCTTGCATTTCTTCTCTTCTGATTCTTTCTGCTTCTTTTACTTCTTCCAAAATCCGGAATAGTAAATTTAACTCCTGCTGGCGTTCAGGACCACCGATTGGTGACATTACACGCGACTCCTGTGCGCTGCTACATAGTGTTGGCAAAAATGGCCTTTAGAAGCTTCCATCTTCTTCTTCTCTCATATTATCACATTCACTGCTATGCTCGCGACGGGTTACTAAACTGTTAACTCACATCAGTGTGTCTATCATCCTGCTCCGTGGGAATGTGAACCCTCTCATACGTTTACCCCTTTTCGGTCGTAATTTCTGTTCAGTCCATCCAGCTACACCTTTCGGAATGACCCCCCTAACGTCTCAACATAGCCTTACTTCCCGTTAACATTCAAGCGAGTAGACAACAAACCAAAATATGCAGTGCACGACATTTGTTAAAAAACCTTAAAATTTATATTCGCTCCCTAATCTTCCGATAAGGCTTGTCACATTAGTTTGCATTAGTAATTATCATCCTCTTCAAAACTGATCCACAACGCTGTTAGCAACTCCAGATATCAACACACAGAAAAAAATCGAATGAAGAACAGCAACAACAAAAATCACAGCTAAATAGAAGGGACAACCAGTGATTAGTAAATTCGTGCCAGCGTCTTTACTACCGTGGAGTCAAAATTAATGGAGAGGAAAAAATGAACTTTATTAAACGCTGACTGCCTCTCAGAGGCAATATGGGAAGATCTTAGGCACGGGTCGACTTGTTATGCGAGGTGCCGGGGATGATAGGTGGACATGTCACCCAAATTCATTGAAGAAATCCATATTATTTAGGATAATACACTCAACTCCCTTTAACTACCACAATTCCTATCACGCGACGGACAATTTATGGACGAAATTTTGATATGGCCTTATTTGTGATCAGTTTAAGATTTGACCCCTCCACATAACTCCGTCTATGATAATTTAATAGCTGATCAGTCCCATCTGGCAAAGGGTGCTGATAATATAGGCGAAATTCAACTATTAAATAATACAAAGGTTTTGTTATCGCAAAGTGATTTATTGCGATAATTCCTAAAGTATTACAACACACCAATATAGAATGGAATATAAATAAGAACAATGTAATTTGGGTAAGGAAATAATGGCTGAATTTGCATACAGGACTAGGATCAACTATTACGCTATAAAGCCCTACAAACTTTGTGAGTGAGAATATTCTTTAACGTGCTATCCCTGACTCTTGCTACAGATCACATACGGAAGCCAAGGCCGTGTATGGCAACAAGGCGACAGTGTAAGCTAAGAGGGATCAAATGAATCAGACAGGTTCCTACTGTGCCGGTGCTGCATATACACCGAAGAGCCAAAGAAACTGGTACACCTGCCTAGTATCGTGCGTGGCCCCCGCGATCACGCAGAAGGGCCGCAACAAGACGTGCCATGGACTCGACTAACGTCTGAAGTAGTGCTGGAGGGAACTGACACCAGGAATCCTGCAGGGCTGTCCACAAATCCGTAAGAGTACGAGGGGTGGAGATCTCTTCTGAACAGCATGTTGCAAGGCATCCCAGACATGGTCAATAATTTTTATGTCTGGGTAGTTTGGTGGCCAGCGGAAGTGTTTAAACCCATAAGAGTGTTCCTGGAATCACTCCGTAGCAATTCTGGACGTGAGGGGTGTCGCATTGTCCTGCTGGAATTTCCCAAGTCCGTCGGAATGCACAATGGACATGAATGGATGCGAGTGATCAGATAGAATGCTTACGTACGTTTCACCTGTGAGAGTCATATCCAGACGCATCAGGGGTCTCATATCACTCCAATTGCACACGCCCCACACCATTATACGGCCTGATCAATGGAGTCATGGCTTCATGAGGTTTTCTCCATACCCGTACACGTCGATCCTCTCGATACAATTTGAAACGAGAGTCAGTCGAGCTTATTGGGCATAAATTTGACGAGAAGACCACCTGATCTCTTTAGGCATGTCTTCACCTCAGCGTATTTTGTGTTTAATGGGGAATACTATGAGCAAACGGATGGAGTCGCAATGGGCAGTCCACTCTCGCCGGTGGGCGCGAATTTGTACGTGGAGTACTTCGAGGAAGAAGCCTTGGCGCCAACCAATTGGAAACCTACTTCTTTCTTCCGTTATGTCGATGAAACGTTCGTCACCTGGCCCCATGGTAGGGACAAGCTCCTGGATTTCCTTATACACCTAAACTCCATACATCCAAATATCAAATTCAATATGGAGACCGAAGCAGAAGGAAGATTACCTTTCCTGGACGTCATGGTCAAGAGAAGAGCTGATGCTACCCTGAGCTACGGTGTGTACAGGAAGAAGACGCACACATACCTGTACCTGCATGCAGACAGCTGCCACCACCCTTCTCAGAGGAGTGGAGTACTGAAAACACTGGTACACAGGGCGCGCAGCATCTCAGATGCAGAGAATCTGCCCCAGGAATTGGAACACCTCAAAACAGTCTTCCGAAAAAACGGATACTCGGAATGGCAGATTAGACGCGCTCTCCGTCCCACCACCACAGCACAACCTGTGGAGACGGAGAAGAAGAGGTAGCCATTCCCTTTATTCCGTACAATGGCGCACATTGTTGAAAATCGGCCGTATAATAAAAAAAAACACCGAGTTAAAACCGTCTTTTGCCCTCCCAATAAAACACGGGAATTACTGTGAAGTGTGAAAGATGATCTCGGTTTGAGGTCGCCGAAGTCCCTGTGAGTGTGGGAAGACTTATATCGGACAAACAGTACGCACCATCGAAGATCGTTGCCGAGAACATCAAAGGCACACTCGACTGAAATATCCAAATAAGTCGGCGGTAGCAGAGCACTGTTTGTCCGAGAAACACGAGATGGATTATGAGCGTACCTAGATCCTGGCTCAGACCTTTAAATATTGGGACAGCGTTATAAGAGAGGCTATCGAAATTTGCACCAGGGAAGATCTTATCAACCGATATTGCGGCTACTATCTCAGCAAGGCTTGGAACCCGGCATTGAGTGTAATTAAGAAGACTGTCAGCAAGAAGTACGAACTGGCGACCAGGGCGGACGTAGCAAGCACATCGACACTACGACAGATTGCGACGCCCACGTCTTCGCGACCACAGGCGCGCGGGCGCGGACGGCGAAGAGAGCGGCCCGAGGATTTAAATCGGCCGCCCGCCCTCAGGAGCTCAGTTCGTCAGCGCACCTGACGATGGTGACATGTCTGATCGCCGAAATATTGTGCCCGTTGGACACTATGAACCGGCAGTATACCTGTGGACTGTTCGAGCAACAAATACGCCGGGAGAAACTGAAGAATCACATCATATTGATGATGTTTCGTTGAATGGTTCGCGCGCTGACATTTGTTTTTGCTCAAACTCACCTAAATCTTGATAACATGCCGTTCTAGCAGCAATAACCCATCTAAGACACTTGTTGTCTTGAATAGGCGTTGACGAAACAGTGCCGTATTCTGCCTGTTACGTGTCTCTGTATTTGAATAAGCACGCCTATACAAGTTTCTTTGGCGCTTCAGTATATATCACCATCTGCAACCTACAACAATTTGCAGAAGGGTCGTACTTCTTTCCCGTTGTACTATTATTTTCAACCGTCGTTGGTACCGTTCTTGCAGGATCTTTTTCCGGCGGCAGTGATGTTGGAGATTTGATGTTTCACCGGATTCCTGATATTCACTGTACACTGGTGAAATGGTAGTACGTGAAAATCCACATTTCAGTACTACCTCGGAGATGTTGTGTTCCATCGCTCGGACGCCGACTATAATATCACGCTCAAACTCACCTAAATCTTGATAACCCATCTAAGACACTTGTTGTCTTGAATAGGCGTTGACGAAACAGTGCCGTATTCTGCCTGTTACGTGTCTCTGTATTTGAATAAGCACGCCTATACAAGTTTCTTTGGCGCTTCAGTGTATATCACCATCTGCAAGATTGGCCGTGCGCCGACAGTTCGGAGCCCAGGGACGATGTTGCAGGTGCTCTCTGTGGTGCTAAGAGCCCGTGGATAAAGAGTCGACCGAAATAGTGAAGTTCAAAACGACAAACAATACTCACTGTTGTCACTAAGTGGTAACAGACAGCCTCGGCCCGGATTACTGTGACAGCAATTCTTCTATCTCCTGCTATCATCTTCCCTCTGGAGGACCAGAAGTGAAGAACTGTAACGTTAACTCAAGAGGCCCAGAAGCAAATCACGACTGATGTATCCTGCCGTCCAAAAGCGAATCCCCTGAACCCCTCACTTCGTCTTCACGCCGAAAGATTAGCACCTTGTTCCTACCACGCAGGAAGATATCCAATCGTGGGAGGCCACAGACACACTTGCCACGTCTTTCCCCTCCAAATCATTACAACATATTTCCCTCCTATCGTGAGTTGTCCCATCAAATTCGGAGTGCGCTCTTTTGTTCCAGAACACGTCATACCGGTCCACCAATCAGATGGCGTTTTTCGGTCTATGCGCATCAAAGCATTGGCATGAACTGTATCTTGCCCTTGAACGGCGCCGTACTGTCGACGCTGTTTGGACGCAGACGTTAAAATACTCTGAAACGACACAGACAGCGGAGCCGTCCGGCGTCATCTAGTAGGCGAGCGGCGGGCTCGAGAGCACCAAAACGATTTGTGATGCCCCGACTCCGACGCTGCCCACGTCCCAGACGCCCTACTCATCCCGCTACAAAAGTCGAAAACGCCGGTCGCCCCCTGTGGTGCGATGAGGAGGCCGCACTCTGCTCTTGTCGCTCAGGTAGTCGTGCCACCACAGGTCGTCCCACTCCTAATGCAGCCAGATTTATTGATCATTGTAGAATGAATTTTCTTCGGCGCAGCATGCCATCTGTTACTCCTGGTGACTGACATCCTGAACCAGTGTCTCCCCCTTCCATTTACCCTGTGTACGGACCACGTGACGTGTCAGCCATGGTAATGGGGGGAGCTTGCGCTTAGGTGTCGATTTGCTGTCCTCCTACTAAAATGTTGTTTTTCCTCTGCGTTTGAAGAATTTTATGTGCAGGGGCCTATGCCTGACTAAGTTGAAATACACAGTCCTTATTGATGAGGTTAGCATGTAGCTAGATTTCGATAGGCTCATTGTTTTCACAGCCCAAGTACTGGGATCTGTTGTGCAGAATTTTTCTATCTTCATTTTGTGGCTAGTTTCAGCAGTTACTGATTTTGTGGGCTGCTGGAGGTCGTGTGCCGTTTCTATTCCGTACAGATTTCTTCAATTGTACGAACTGTTTGTCCGATATATGCATTCCAGTACTAGCTTTTTATGTAATACACTACTGGCCATAAAAATTGCTACACCAAGAATAAATGCAGATGATAAACGGGTATTCATTGGACAAATATATTATACTAGAATTCACATGTGATTACATTTCCACGCAGTTTGAGTGCATAGGACCTGAGAAATCAGTACCCACAACAACCACCTCTGGCCGTAGTAACGGCCTTGATACGCCTGGGCATTGAGTCAAACACAGCTTGGATGACGTGTACAGGTACAGCTGCCCAGAGGTAACCGAGTCACGTAACAAACGGCACCTCATACCATCACGCCGGGTGATACGCCAGTATGGCGATGACCAATACACGCTTCCAATGTGTGTTCACCTCGATGTCGCCAAACACGGATGCGACCATCGTGATGCTGTAAACAAAACCCGGATACATCCTAAAAAATGAAGTTTTGCCATTCGTGCACCCACGTTCGTCGTTGAGTACACAATCGCAGGCACTCTTGTCTGTGATGCAGCGTCAAGGGTAACCGCAGCCATGGTCTCCGAGCTGAGTGCCCATGCTGCTGCAAACTGTTGGTGAAGATGGTTGTTGTCTTGCAAACGTCCCCATCTGTTCACTCCGGGATAGAGACGTGGCTGCACGATCCGTTACATCCATGCGGATAAGAGGCCTGTCATCTCGACTGCTAGTGACACTAAGCCGTTGGGATCCAGCACGGCGTTCCGTATTACCCTCCTGAACCCACTGATTCCATATTTCACTAACAGTCATTGGATCTCGACCAACGCGAGCAGCATTGTCGCGATACGATATACCGCAATCGCGATAGGCTACAATCCGACCTTTATCAAAGTCGGAAACGTGATGGTACGCATTTCAACTCCTTACGGGGGGCATCACAACAACGTTTCACCAGGCAACGACGGTCAACTACTGTTTGTGTATGAGAAATCGGCTGGAAACTTTCCTCATGTTAGCACGTTGTAGGTGTCGCCACCGGCGCCAACCTTCTGCGAATGCTCTGAAAAGCTGATCATTTGCACATCACAGCACCTTCTTCCTGTCGGTTAAAATTCGCGCCTGTAGCAAGTCATCTTCGTGGTGTAGCAATTTTAATGGCCAGGAATGTACATTCCAGATTTCCAGAGTACAAGGTCATCCTTTTCTTTCCTAAAACTGATCTGGACGTAAAATTCTACCATTTTTTCCATATACGCTCCCGCGTATAGAACGTAGACTTCGGGCGATTTTCATTGGGTGGTGGCTGAGGTGTAGTCTTTCGTTTAAAGGCTCGTCGAAATTGGTACTCGCTGGAGCCGTTTTCGTGGAACACGTCCCTGAGGTGGTCAAGTTCCGGTTTTAGGCTTCCTTCGTCGGAGATCACACGAGCTCTGTGGGCCAGCGTGTTCAGAACTCCTTCCTTTGCGATGGGTGATGACAGCTAGTGGTGTGAAATTACTGATCCGAGTGCGTTGTAGCTGACCATTTCGCTCCACATCCATGGTGAAAACACTGTCCCACAGAGCTCGCGTGATTTCTGACGAAGAAATCCTAAAACCGGAACTGGGATACCTCAAGGATGTGTTCCAGAAAAACAAACATAGTGACCACCAAATTCGATGCGCCTTCAAGCAAAGACCGCACCTCACTCAACACCCGATGAAGACGAACCGAAAAAGATAGCCTAGATTTCATATGTAGGCAATGTATTTCAAAAATCGGTAGAATTTTAGGACGAAATCCCTTTTACGGACAACAAAAGACGACCTGGGACTCCAGAAATCTGGACCGTACTACATACCATGGAAGTGCGGTTCTAGGAGCTTCAGTCCGGAACCGCGCTGCTGCTACGGTCGCAGGTTCGAATCCTGCCTCGGGCATGGATGTGTGTGATGTCCTTAGGTAAGTTAGGTTTAAGTAGTTTCTAAGTCAAGGGCACTAGTGAACTCAGGCGTTAAGTCTCACAGTGCTTAGAGCCATTTGAACCATTTTGAATAGATAGCCTACATCGGATGAACCATTTGCGGAACTGAAGAAAGGTGTACGGAACACAAATGGTACACCGACCTCCAGCAGCTCACAAAATCAGTAACTGCTGAAACCAGCCACAAAATGAAATACAAATATATAAGGATTCTGCATAATGCATGCCACAATTTAGACAGTGTATACAAGGAGGCTATTAGAATTCCTTCTACATGAGAAACTTGCCAATAAGGACAATGAATTTTAGCTTAGTCAAGCGTGGGCTCCGGCACTCAAAATTTTCAATCGCTGCAGAAACGACAAACTAAGCACGGCGAAGGTGGGGCGTAGACTGAGGACCGCAACTCGAGTCACCAGGGCGAGCTACCCCCACGGGTTCAGTGCAAAGGGGAGACGGTAGTATAATTATATTGCACCCATTGGTCCAGGATATCAGTCAGCAGGAGTAACCAAATGACGATGGTACATTAAACCGTGGAAAATTCATTCTACAGCGACGCATGAACCCGACTGCGTCCCCGAGTGACTTTCAAGCAATGCCTTTTCTAGTTTATTTTTGGTATAAAGTATGGGAGCTTTACACAGAGATCACACTTCGTTACAAAATAAACCTGACTCTTAAGTTTTCTAGCACAGTAGAAAAAGAATATAAATAGGGACGCTCCATGAAGGATTTATCCGAATGGGACGCCAATTGTTAAGTGTGATGTACATGCACAGACAAACAAATTATTACAATTTCAGATAAATTGGATGATTTATTCAAGAGAAACAGCTTCACAAACTAAGCAAGTCAATAACTCGCTAGTCCAGCAAGGGGGGCTGCTCTGTATAGACAGAGACTAGTCGATGTGAAGGAAAGATTGTGGGAAAAATGCACAGCCCTCATTGCTAAAAATCGTAGAAACTCATTGAAGCAACCAGCAAATCATACATCTATTGAAGGTCACTTGGAGAATTACAACAAGGAGTATAGCTCATTGACGGACACTCAGATATGTAGTTCGTGGCCTTTAAATCACAGCGGGATTTCTGGAAAAACTCCTAAATGAAAAGAACTCTACTACGAGAAAGATTATGGGAGAACTGCAGGAGGAAACAGTACGCACACCAGTCAGTCAAATAAAACACAAACTGGGACATAACATGGTCTAACTTTTCGGATGCGACTATAAGTTCAACACTGTGCTCGGCCATTTACATGTTTTTACACGATCTGTTTTCTGCAGCACCACAACAACAACGATTGAGACTCACGGGGAGCTCGTCGTGTGAACCCTGCAGCTTCTCTGATTCAGCGATGCAACGAACAGTTGGCTGTTAAAGAAACTTTGGCTTATTAAAGCGGATTAAATTTAAATGTATTCTTATAAGATTTTGAGACCGTTTCTGACCACCCTGTGTTTTTCTGTACAAACTAAGTCAGCAACGACGGAGGTGCATCTGTAACTGAGCAACTGTATCTGAAAAAAGAAGGGACAAAATTTTCAAAAGCAGCTGCAAAACTAAAACCTTCCTGCCGTTCATGCACATTTTATAAATTTAAGGAGATTTCAAACAGGAAAACGCCAGAACAATAGATATCATGGAAAGTTTCGAGTTTATGTAAAAGTACTATTTATTTTCCAAATGAACTAAGAACATACAAGAAGGTTGTTGCTTCGAATCCCGTCGGGCTCTTTGATATTTTTTATTTTTAATCTTTTCCACATCGACTTTAATCAGTATTTTTATTCACTTAATTGGTTTAACTGTAATTTTTAATTTCTTATTATTCGTCACATTTTAATCATGACATTAACATTTTAATTTTCTCTTACTTTTTTTTTTTAAATTTCGAATCCCTGCCTATGTGATTTCAATTATTCTTACGTGTTAACTTTGGTTTAATTCCCCGCTCCCCCTCCCCTTTTTATCATTAATTTTTGCCATGTTATTGGCTTTATTCTTTATATTCCTTATTTTGCTGCAATTTTATTTTCTTTATAGTCGCTTATTTCGTTTAAAGCTTCATATTGTCCGTAGTGTAACAATAATTTATGTTTTAAATTCTTCTGTGACGAGTACCATTAAAAAATGTACATCACTTTTGATACTATTGCACAGCGAATATGAAGATTACTTTGTCTTTTGGTTTTAAAGCGATAAATACTGTGATAGGTACATGAAAATAATTACAATCTCATGCACATGCTTCCAAATGAAAAAAGAGCAATAGGAAGAAAAATGAGAGCAATTGAAAAAGTTAATATGGTGATTACAATTAGGTGACAAAGGATTAGAAGATAATCAATCATATTTAAACCAATTAATTCAGTAAAAATAATGATCGAAGTCATATCAATTAGATTTTAAAAAATTCAAAGCTCCTGACAGGGTTCGAAACGACGACATATGTCAACAATGAACCTCAATACGCTGCGCCTCCGCTCTCGGTAACATAACTATTTTTAAAGTTCTAGAGTTTCACACGAAATTCTTTTTCGTCGATTACTCGCATATGAGGGCTCCTTTCATAAATGACTGTAGGGTGTGATACCTGGGACCCTAACCTACACCACTGTATGACTCATTTAAAAAAGTTGATCCCACCCCTGGAGTCCTTCCTTCATTAGTAAAGGTTGACCAGCGTATCTTGAACCTTCATGGGAAATATTTATTTGCATTGGAGGATACAGACCTGCTTAAAATACCATTGAGAGGTATGTATATGACATAAGAAGAATAAGAAAATCTGTTTGCGCACAAAGCCACAACAGGAGTATAACATTCCATATTTTACGCACTTGAATATAGGCTTGCTTAACAAAGAATTAGAATCGTTACAAGAGATTCTGGAAACTAATCTGCAAATTTTTCCGATACATTTCCAGTGTGAAAGGATTTAAGAAGAATGGAAGGTATAGGGCATACTTTAAACATTAACAAAGGCAAAGAGGGTTTTGAGGGAAACAAAATAGTAATCATTTACGCAGAAGACGAAATTTTGGGTCAGATTGAAATGTTGTGCAAGGAAGTACAGTAGTTCACAGTGTACGTTACCAACCTAACACATTAACTTATTCTTTGCCAGAGAAGAGATCTGTTTCGTTATAGGGAACTTCAAAGGTTCTTGAAGGAACAACACAGTGTGATGAACTTGAATATTGTCACTATAGATAAGAATTATCGCCCGGGAAAAGTCAACGACTGAAAATGTATCAGAAATTCTCAAGCAATGTAGAAAACAGACGAGCGACAATGATCGAAAACATCAGTTATTTCTCATCTAAACAATGAATGTTTAAAAGAGGAATAAAATATCTTAACTGTTTTACTGCAAGAGGGGGATTTGGAATCTTCTCCAGCCTATTATTCAGACGGTAGGCTGCACAGGGAACTTGCCATTTAATCTAAACTGTATCTGCTGCTATGCGTATTATAAGATAAATAGCGCTTGTTGCCAAATTCCTGTAGAAAACGGTGGCTCAAGACGTATTAACTTCTGATTGTGTAAGACTGTTTATGACTCTGGTTTCAGTTGTTGTTACAGAGACATTTGCAACGGCCTATTCGCTGGTGACTGAAAAGCCACATGAACACCAATAGCTCTATGTCCAATACGTCAGTCAGATGTTTAGACTAGCTTTCTGGTTGGTAAATGCCAAATGATTTTTTTAAAGTGTTTTGGAAAAAAGGAGCTATGGAATGAAAATAAAATACAAAAACTCGATGGCATACTATGTTATTACTTTACTGCTGCTAAATTGGCAAAATACTTTGATAAATCCTGCAGGAAGCTTTCTCATAATACTTTACGAAACCATATTTAACTCAAAGTGTCACACAAACTGAAGAACGAAGTCCATGGTAAATAGGTAACACTGCCATTATTGTCTACTGCAGTTATTGAGGATTAAGAGGTGAAGTGGCTATCACAGTGGCTGTATAAGTATTCCACAGGCTTGTCACACTTACTTTCATTCACAAACAATATCAAGATTACTATCAGGTCCTCTGTAATACGAACTTCTAAAACTATAGAGACACTGGTGATGAGAGTCGGGTCGAATTAACAACGAACAATTGAGCCCATCTATTACTCTAGAGCGATGAACATAAGTGTCGTGGCCTTGAACATTATGCCTGTTAGTAGATTACGGTCTTTGTTTTTAACTAACCTTAAGATTAATATATTGCCGCTTGATATTGGGATTTAATGAATTCTCAGGCTGATGATGATTTATGGTGTTGTAATTTTTTTGCAAAATATCAAATGATGGCGTGTGATAACAGCGTCTTCTGCGTTATAAATTGCGTAGTTGGAAGATGACACACACTAATTTAGAGCAAGTGCACAGCAAGGCAATCAGGACCTCTAATTAATATTGGAATTGTCATTAATTCTGCTGTGGGTTTATGGTCTAAATCTTTTGTTATTTAAACGTGATACCTCTTCGTATTTTCAGTCTGCAGAGTAAGAAATTCTGTACGGTATCCCCTAATATTTCCTTCAATTCGTTTATGTAGAGTAGTATTACAGAGTGGGACGTCTTCTTAATTTTGCTGAAATACCTTCCTTTTTGGTTGCTGTGTTGCCTCATTATGAGAAGCCGTCTCGCTAGTCCAAATTATCGCTTCTGTTGCATATTATGAGCGATTTCCAATAATCAGGAAGGTATCTTGCGGCTTCTTGCTATAAATGGGTTTCGCAGTAGATTCAGCAATTAAGCTGCCAATAATTGATGAGTCCTTAATCATATCTCATTAGATCATTAAAACGTTCGCTTTGATTCTTCAGGCCTGTGAGATATTTTCTGAAGCCAAGTGACATATTACATTCTAAACTGCAATTGTTACTCCACCCGTATATTTTTCAATGAACAGACCGAATGAAAGGGACTTTATTACTTACAGAAATTAGTGAGAAAAGAAAGTAATTTATAGGCAAAAAATTAAAAATTTATGCACATTGAGTGTTTATTTAAAGACTGAATGTTTTTGTGGCTACTGCATGGAAGTCATTAGCATATTACTAGTTACGAAATTTTAAAGTTGAACTACTTTTCTTAGTTATTTGATGTCTAGAGGACATACATTTAACAGATTTTCTTCGATAATGCAAATTATTTGGCAGATAAACCAGATTCAACACACACACACACACACACACACACACACACACACACACACGCACACGCACACACATACACACACACACACACACACACACATACACACACACACACTCAGGAAGAGTCCATGTAGGTGTCATAGCATTTAGTCTTGATTTACGTCTCGGTTAGGCTATAAAAGTCTTACATTTTCTTCATATTTTCACCAAATTATTGGTGGTCTTCATTAATGGAAAATATAAACACAACGAAACTATCCGCTCTAAAGACCTTATAAATTTCAGTAGAGAAAAAAGCTAAAGCGTATTCTTTATTTAGATAATGAGACAGTGACATTTTTTTGAGTGTTTGGGAGTAGATGGATCATATTACAGTGGTTCAGTGGATACGAAGCACCTACTAGAGAAACGTTTCAAACGCTGCATGTCAGGACACATAGTGCAATGATGGAGAAATGCAGGGTGTGTCGGAACTTAGGTGTCACCCTGTGGATCTACAGACGCAGATGAAATGCTAAGAATTTACTCTTTTTTGTTTAAGAAGGTGAGCTTGAACGCTATAGTCTACCGGTAACCATAAATAACGGAAATTCATAGAAAGAGTAATAGATCTTGAAAACATATAGCAAGTGGCAAGAAAAGTTTGTAGACAGTAACCCCAGTGTTGCATATCTACCACGTGCAAAGCAGCAACACTGCCGTCCTGTCGAGTCATCTGCACAGAGCATACAAATATCTGAGAACTGCTTGGCAGTTGGTACTTTGGCAGCCTGAGCCATAATGGTTGAATGACATGGTCAGATAATTTACTCGACAAATATCTGTGGAAGTCAGATGGTGCACTGCATGTTGACAGCGTTAATTTCCTGCGATTATAAGATGATAAAAATTTAAACTGAGAGGATCATACCACAGAACTCCAAAAGCGGCTAAGTAAATCTTTATTTTCTATGCGATTGTTTCCAGACATAGCTGATCTTCTATATCTACGTCTCCCATACTAACAATAAAACTGTGAAGCCGTCGTGCCTATATGTTTCTCTGAACAACCTAATCTCAAAAATTACTGGACGAATTTTCTTGTGGTTTTCGCAGGTAACTTGAGCGTAGGTTGTGGCAGCCTACATGCTTTGCTTAATCAAAATCTTACCACGGAAAGAAAAGATATCGTGATTTGAGGTTTTATCCAAACCCTTCGTCTCTGTCTGTTTGAACATTCTAATCTCCCGAATTAGTAGGCCAATTTTCATGGAGTTTTCACAGGTAACATGAGCGAATATTGGGTCAAAATACAAGTTTTATGTTATCAAAATCGGAACTCGAAAAAATCATAATTTGAAGATTTATGTAAATTCGACTGCTCAGATCAGTATTTCGGATGTTTAATCATCTCTGCCTAGTACAACAAAGAACCAATAGATGGATCTGTTACTTACGTAGTGTACGAAAGAACCATTAGATAACGCTGTTATTTAATTTTTTTTAAAATTCAATGACAGGTATATTTTCGGAAGTTTACCTCAGAGATAGATTTAATTTCCGCCATCTTATCCTTACAAATGCAAACTAACAACGAATTTACTTGACTAGGGTACACGGATTTACTAATTTCGTTTCTGCTTTAAAAACTTAACATTACTTTGCTTCTTTCCATAGTTTTTATTTAATTTTGACGTCTTTCAGTGACAGATATACTTTCGGAAGTTTACATCAGTGACAGAATTCAGTTCCGCAATACTGCCTTTACAAATACAAACTAATATTGCATTTTCTTGAGTAGGATGCATGGATTTACTGATTTAGCTTTATGTATTAATAAAAACTTAATGACATTGCTTTATTCCCTTCTACAGGTTTTATTTATGTTACTTGCTATGAATAACGAATTTATTAAGTTTGTTTATGATTTTGCTGCCTGATCATTACATTTTGGTTTCATTTTGTTCATGAATTAAAAAAAAACTAAAAAGCGACAGGGTCTTTCTGAATGCATCAGAAAGTCTGAAAGACTGAGGACTATGAACTCTCAAGAATCCAGTGAATACCATGGGGCGAGGCTTTCTGTGGCTCAAGAACATCAGGCTTTAACTTGTTCTTTGGAAACTCCTTTCTAAAGCGAGGTGCGACGTAGCTCTGGTTGAGAGTGTCGTACATTATATCGCTTCTAAGAACCCGTCATTCTCAGAGGCTTAAAGTTACTTCCCTCCAAAGTAACGTCATAGAAGTGGAAATTCGGGAAGTGGCGCAGCTAAGCGAGTCTTTATACACCAAATCCCACTTATTCCTAACAATTTACCATACACAATTCCCGGTGAGTTTATGTTGTGCCATGACGATAAACGAAGCATAAGGCCGGTCACTGCGTGTTGCTGGCGTGGACCTATGTGTCAGTTGATTTTCGTATGGCCGTCTCTATGTGACTGTCTCCCGTGTTACTGAAGCAAACAAGCTCGTCTTTCATATCCGCAATCGTACCAATTCAAAGAAGTCAAATCGAAATTGCCGGGGTATGAAGTCCTGAGCACAGCTGTAAATAAAAACCCAGGATATGCTGTATCTCTCAACTAGTGTAGAAATCAGAAAGCTATCACACATGGCTTACTTTCATTCTCTGTTGTCATATGGTACCACTATTTGTAACGAGAAATCAATAAGGTGCTCAAGAGGCCTGTTCAAGGAAATGACAATACTAACTACTGCATCCCATATTATTTACAGTATTCCGTCATGGATTTGTCATAAATAGCTGTTTTCCAAGCAAACAACTGTGTTCGTACACTACTGGCCATTAAAATTGCTACACCAAGAAGAACTGCAGATGATAAACGGGTATTCATTGGACAAATATATTATACTAGAACTGACATGTGATTACATTTTCATGCAGTTTGGGCGCATAGATCCTGAGAAATTAGTACCCAGAACAACCACCTCTGGCCGTAATAACGGTCTTGATACGCCTGGGTATTGAGTCAAACAGAGCTTGGATGGCGTGTACAGGTACAGCTGCCCATGCAGCATCAACACGATACCACACTTCATCAAGAGTAGTGACTGACGTATTGTGAAGAGCCAGTTGGTCGGCCACCATTGACCAGACGTTTTCAATTGGTGAGAGATCTGGAGAATGTGCTGGCCAGGGCAGCAGTCGAACATTTACTGTATCCAGAAAGGCCCGTACAGGACCTAAAACATGCGGTCGTGCATTATCTTGCTGAAATGTAGGCTTTCGCAGGGATCGAATGAAGAGTAGAGCCAGGGGTAGTAACACATCTTAAATGTAACGTCCACTGTTTAAAGCGCCGTCAATGCGAACAAGAGGTGACCAAGAGGTATAAACAATGGCACCCCATACCATCACGGCGGGCGATACGCCAGTATGGCGATAACGAATACACGCTTCCGATGTGCGTTCACCGCGATGTAGCCAAACAGGGAAGCGACCATCGTGATGCTGTAAACAGAACCTGGATCCATCCGAAAAAATGACGTTTTGCCATTCGTGCACCCAGGTTCGTCGTTGAGTACACCATCGCAGGCGCTCCTGACTGTGATGCAAGGGTAACCACAGCTATGGTCTCCGAGCTGATAGTCCATGCTGCTGCAAACGTCATCGAACTGTTCGTGCAGATGGTTGTTGTCTTGCAAACGTCCCCATCTGTTGGCTCAGGGATCGAATCTTGGCTGCACGATCCGTTACAGCCATGCGGATAAGATGCCTGTCATCTTGACTGCTAGTGATACGAGGCCGTTGGGATCCAGCACGGCGTTCGGTATCACCCTCCTGAAACCACCGATTCCATATTCTGCTAACAGTCATTGGATCTCGACAAACGCGAGCAGCAATGTGGCGATACGATAAACCGCAATAGCGATAGGTTACAATCCGACATTTATCAAAGTCGGAAACGTGATGGTACGTATTTCTCCTCCTTACACGAGGCATCACAACAACGTTTCGCCAGGCAACGCCGGTCAACTGCTGTTTGTGTATGAGAAATCGGTTGGAAACTTTCCTCATGTCAGCACGTTGTAGGTGTCGCCACCGGCGCCAACCTTGCGTGAATGCTCTGAAAAGCTAATAATTTGCATAACACAGTATCTTCTCCCTGTCGGTTAAATTTCGCGTCTGTAGTACGTCATCTTCGTGGTGTAGCAATTTTAATGGCCAGTAGTGTAGAAGAAATGTCAGAAATAAGAATAATTTTCACAAATATTTAATGTCTTTTACTTTGCTACAGAAAAGTATCAGTTATTAAGGAACACAAATTTTCAACATTTCGTCATCAGCTAGAGAAAGCTTATAGCTGATATAATTTGGTGAAATGAGCCTAAAGTATTTATTTATAGCCAATTCTTGTCCCATTGACAAATTTCTTGCGTATATTATCAAAATTTGTGAATCTTCAGTGTAGTAATGCCATCATTGTAAATGATTTTTTAAACTGATCTTTCTCTTTGATGATACGCGGCTATTATGACCTAAGAGTTATATGCACTTGAGTGTACTGTTCATTTACATATTGTATGTAAAGCTTTTTATTCTCTTTTAAATATATTGTTAAGATTTTTCACTTATTCCATATCGATGAGGACTGTTTCACTTGGTAGCTGTGGAAGTTATATTAGCATATTTTTTTTTCTTTTTAAATATGTTTCATAAGATCGAAATGTTCTACATCCTTGAGAATGTTCTCAGTATGGGCCTATGTCACGAACGGTGCATCTGATTTAATGTTATACCATAGAGGTCAAGCGATTAAATATTTCTCTTTCTGTTGTTCGTACATTAGAGGAGGTGTTAAAAGTGTGCCATACCTTTTCATGATCTAGTACTGATCAAAATTATAAAAAAAATCCTATAACATCCTCTCTGTCTTTATGTAGCATACAGGATGAATCACCTACAGCAAATTTTGGGGAAATCGGAAGTGCTATGATCTGTGGTTTTCACAGAATGGATTGGTAATCAAGGGCTTGTACTGTTAGCTAGTGAAGAGATTGTAATAATATTTATAAAGCGTATTTTTCGCAAACATACACCTGTTGTAAATGGAAAAATGTCTATTGTCATTAACACTCTAAAAGTAGGGTAAATTAGAATGTCAGTGCTGTTTGTTGCAAGATTCTAATGCGTGTCGATTATGAGATATCGTATTCTGAAAAGTTCCCACACTGACACTTACTGTAGCATACACTAAAGAAGCCGGCCTGGGGGGCCGAGCGATTCCAGGCGCTACAGTCTGGAACCGTGCGACCACTACGATCGCAGGTTCGAATCCTGACCTCAGATGTTAAATCCCATAGTGCTCAGAGCCATTTTTTGAACACTAAAGAATAACATTAGTGCATACACTAGTTATATGGGTTCTGGCTAATAACGAGACAGTTGATCATCGCAGGTTGTGTTCAAACTGATCACCGGTAGCGACAATACACGTTTCCAGCCTGGTATGGAACGACTGCTGCACACGTACTGAGATGTCCGTGAACGATGGCCTGCCAGGAGGCTGCGATACTTGAGCGCGTTCAGTATTCCGTCTATGAAAAACCGATCTATGAGCTGATGGTTCACTATCCTTCTCCACACGTCTACACTCCATGGACGATGACATTCCACCTGTCAAAGCCAACGGGGATTGTCAAGAGACCAACAGTTTACCCGGCTTAGATTCGTAAATGTGATTTCACCACTAAACAAGATACATGATACATCTGGTTCAAATGGCTCTGAACACTGTGGGACTTAACTGCTGTGGTTATCAGTCCCCTGGAACTTAGAACTTCTTAAACCTAACTAACCTAAGAACATCACACACATCCATGCCCGAAGCAGGGTTAGAACCTGCGACCGTAGCGGTCGCGCGGTTCCAGACTGTAGCGCCTAGAACCGCTGGGCCACTCCGGCTGGCGATACATCTGGAGTATCCTATCTTAATGCCTAGATACAGAAGTTAACACGATTCTAATAATCGTTTCCATATAGCTCTTGATAAAGAGAGATGTGATAGTGGTAGAACCTATGTCGAAGGAGAACGGGTAGGACGCTTGCTTGACTCATACCACTTGTCTTGCGACTGCGCGGAAGCTAATATGCTGCAACAGCAGCAGGAACGTTAATTGAAGTGGTTAATAAATAACTGTAGAGATGGTTGACGTCTACTGGGATAGCTTGCCACATGCACGGTGTAAGAACGAACTTCACTCGTCCTACACTCTCCATACTCCATGAGCATCTCGTCTGTTCCTGCACTGGTAAATCCCATGGTCTACCCCCGATCTACTGCATAGACTGTCGCACAGTATCTGACTAGCAAAAGTCGCAGTACACTCAAGGAACACACAAGTACACAGTACGCGAACATAACAACATCGTATCTAGCAGCTACACAGGTTGAAAGGCACAAACACGAGTCGGTGTGGAAACTTTTCAAAATACGATATCTCGTAAACGAATCCTGCAACAAACACTACTGGAAATCTAATTTATCTTTTAGTTTGTTAATGGGAATAGAGATTGTTCCATTTATAAAGTGTATGTTCGCATAAAAAATCTAATCCATCCTGTGAAAACAGACGACTGGTAATGCTTTCCATTTCCGAAATATTTGTGGTGCAAGTTTTAGGTGAGCCACCCTGTATATCACAGGAGACTGGAGTTTTTACGGAACAACAAATTTTTAATGACAAGAGGCAGTACCACACAGCAATACGATGCTAGAAAAAAAGGGAACTGGCTGGTCTAGTATTAACGATCTCTTTGTGGAAATCTATGTTATGCTTCTGGTTCCATTGCTGTGTGGGAGTACTGGATATTCCTTGTAAGTAAATTACATTCCTGGATCATGAGGATGGAAGTTGGGAAGAATGTGCCATAGAAAGCTGCACTCGGTGTGTTCCACAGAAAATATGCTACCCTGTTATCAGTACCTAGGAAAGGTTATAACCTGTGCTCTGACTGTCTCTACTTTTAATTATATATATCTATAAAACAGGAGGAGATATTGAACACAGATGATATGAGTATTACACCAAAGCTGTGTGACGAATTTTTCATACTACATAACAGTATTTACAATACGGCCCCTGCTACATGCTTCTGTTGTGGTGTTAAATGGTAAACATAATTCATTTGCTAAAGTGGTACAAACTTTACATCTCTACACTAGAATATAGGAAGAAAACTTACTGACATGTACTAGTCCTCTTCCTTCAAGTCATTTTATTACTGACGTTAGATTAGTATACTGTCATTTTTAAATACTCTTTATTTCGATTCTGAATGATGTGGTATTCTTTCGCAATTCACGTGGGGGATGTCCTATAGAGCTCTCTCAGAATCTGAAGCCAAGACATAAACCAGGTACGATGAACAGAAGAAATCAGAGACTTTTTATCATAGAACTTTTTGTAAAAGTGCACTGCATCGACACTGCACCAGGCCGTAAGCAGTAATTTTAGTCATGGTAATGATGCAAATGCAAATGGCTCTAAGCACTGTGGGACTTAACATCTGAAGTCATCAGTCCCCTAGGATTAGAACTACTTAAACCTAACTAACCTAAGTACATCACACACATCCATGCCCGAGGCTGGATTCGAACCTGCGACCGCAGCAGCAGCACGGTTCCCGACTGAAGCGCCTAGAACCGCTAGGCCACAGCGGCCGGCCATGGTAATGGAAAATGAAATAATAGTTCTTCACATGTGGCGGATGAGATTTGTATGTATATTATTGAGCATTTGGGTAAACCTGTAAATATCAAATGAAACTAAAACCGAAATATTTCGAAGTATTAAATTAGGCTAGCAAGTTTATGCAATGTACTCTTCGGTTTTAACTGGTAATGAGCTGAACTGAAGGAAATAGTTTTTGACCAACGTATATTGCTGGTAATGGCTGTGAGACATAGACATTAAATGAACTAATTGTTAGGAAACTAATGGTAACAACAAGTGATTTAACTGGGTGATGATGATGATCTTGAATAGAGCACTGTGATGCAACCTTTTGCTTAACTAGGTCAGCGGTTGGAAGATACAGTGAATCATGGGTTTTACTGTTTTCATTCTTATGCCATGGTGTTTGTTTTTTATTTAACGAACTAAAAACTCATTAATTGTACTTACGCATTACCCGAGATGCGAACGTTCGAGTTCAAACACCTCTGTAAAGCTTTGAATTCTGGGCATAACTTATTTCTAGAGGTCCTTAACATTACATTACATTGCAAATACATTACTACAAGTACCCATTCATGAGAGCTTCAATGGCTGTCTGAAGGCGCCCAAGTACTCATTATATCCTTGCACATTCCCTGTTGGTAGACGTACTCTATTGTTAATTTATTGGGAAAATGTTCAAATGGCTCTGAGCACTATGGGACTTAACGTCTGAGGTCATCAGTCCCTTAGAACTTAGAACTAGTTAAACCTAACTAACCTAAGGACAGCACACACATCTATGCTCGAGGCAGGATTCGAACCTGCGACCGTAGCGGTCGCGCGGTTCCAGACTCGAGCGCCTAGAACCGCTCAGCCGCACCGGCTGGGAAAATGTTTTCACTGTCTTAAACACTTAAGGATAATAAGTATGAGATGCAGCTATACGAATTTACAGCATTTATTACGCTGAATTGGTGACGGTTCCCTGTTCTGTTCCATCCTTTAAGAACAGCTCTCCGAGAATTACTTTTGTACCTGGATATTTCTTCTTACGTAAGGCACTATATATTTCGCGACTTTAGCTACTCGAAGAAAAATATTTGAATTATAGCGAAGCCGATATGCAGTGAGGGCAGCTACAGGGTTACTCTCACGCTCAATTTCATAATTTGGATAAATATTGTCTTATTGTTTCTAGTGAATTCGTACAAACGATTTAAAAATAAATAAACTAGAAACATGTAGCTTTGAACTACGCTCCTGCGGAATACTTCTCCAGCTGCCTAGCCATTACAACACGAGAAACAGAGGAGAGCAGTCTCTTTGAACACATGAGTCCATATGCTCGTGGAAGGTAATTTGTGGATTTAATCTTCATTCAAAAACGTGTGAAGTTTAAAGTTTCAAGTTGTAAAAGCTGACTTTAAGTGGTTTTGAAAAAAAAAAGAACCTTGTTGCAAAACTGGTCTTTCATACATACTAGAAGAACACGTTGTCATAACCCAAATTCCCAGATATTTCGTTCTGGGGAAGAAGGGTCAAAATAAGGGAACACGTGTCTCGGTTTATACATAGATACTCGACAGTTTCTGAGAAAGCGACAGTTAAAACTTTTGAGGAACTTGATGTGCCGTAGTTCATTCATGCATAGTGATGGCGCGGCGGGTAACATCGCGGTTTCACTTTTTTTTGCGTCCTATGTTCGAAACACAGTTATTGATTTTATTTAATTTTTCTTTCATTTATCTACACATGTCCACTGACGATTACTACACGAATGTGTAGAACGATAAAAAATGAGAAAAATTTAAAATCGTTTTCGGTAAAATGGTTGTTGTGTGTCTTGTCAGTAGGGTAGACGATGTTGCGTAGTTGTTGCCGAGAAGTGGCTTACGGTCAGCCTGCAAGTATATCCTTTTATTCCTGTAGTCTGCAAGGAGGCTCTTCTATTTAATAGATTCTGACCAGCCCCGCTGGATTTGTCCTCTTGACAGAATTAGTAAGTGAAACAAAAGCATTCCAAATTAGTTCTCAAAGCGAACAGACAGTTCATAAACTGAAGCGCCAAAGAAACTAGTATAGGCATGCGTGTTCAAATACAGAGATATGTATGCAGGCAGAACACGGCGCAGCGGTCGGCAACGTCTATAAGACAACAAGTGTCCAGATGAATTGTTAGATCAATTACTATTGCTACAATGGCAGGTTATCATGATTTCAGTAAGTTTGAACGTTGTATTACAGTCGGCGCACGAGCGATGGGACACAGCATATCCGAGGTAGCAATCAAGTGGGGATTTTCTAGTACGACCATTTCACGGGTGTACCGCCAATGTTAGGAACCCTGTAAAACAAAAAATCTCCGACATCGCTGCCGCTATAAATATAAGAACGGGACCAACGACGACTGAAGAGAATCGTTCAACGTGACAGAAGTGCAATCCTTCCTCTGATTGCTGCAGATTGCTAAGCTGAGCCATCAGCAAGTGTCTGCGTGTGAACCACTCAACGGAACATCATCGATATGGGCTTTTGGAGCTGAACGCCCACTCGTGGACCGCAGATGGCTGCACGACACACGGCTTAACGCCTCGCCTGGGCCCGTCAACACCGATATTGGACTGTTGATGACTGGAAACATGTTGTCAGGTCGGACGAGTCTCATTTCAGATTGTATCGAGTGGATGGACGTGTTCGGGTATGGAGGCAACCTCATGAATCCATGGATACTGCGTGTCATGCTTGTGGAGGCTCTGCAATGGTGTGGGGCGTGTGCAGTTGGAGTGATATGGGACCACCGATACGTCTAGATACACTGTCACGGGTGACACGTGCGAAAGCATCTTGCTGATCACCTGCATCCATTCATGTCCATTGTGCATTCCCACAGATTTGCGCAATTCCAGCAGCGCAATGCGACACCCCACACGTCCAGAATGGCTACAGGGTGGCTCCAGGAACACTCTACTGCATTTAAACACTTCCACTGGCTACCTAACTCCACAGACATGAACATTATTGAGCATATCTGGGATGCCTTTCAACGTGCTGTTCAGAAGAGATCTACACCCCTCGTACTCTTACGGATTTGTGGACAGCCTGCAGGATTCATGATGTCAGTTCCCTACAGCACTACTTCAGACATTAGTAGAGTCCATGCCACGTCGTGTTGCGACACTTCTGCGTGTTCGCAGAAGCCCTACACGATACTAGGCAGGTGTACCAGTTTCTTTGGCACTTCAGTGTATAATAAATGTATGACTCTTATTGTGAAACTCAATTGTAATTTTACAGTTAACATAATGTCCCTGTACCCCATTACTTGATAAGAAACAAACGTGTAGTAACCTTTTGTAAACATGTGTAGATAAACTAAAAATAAAAATAAATAAATAAACAAAAATAATAATTGCCGGCCGCGGTGGTCTCGCGGTTCTAGGCGCACAGTCCGGAACCGTGCGACTGCTACGGTCGCAGATTCGAATCCTGCCTCGGGCATGGATGTGTGTGATGTCCTTAGGTTAGTTAGGTTTAAGTAGTTCTAAGTTCTAGGGGACTGATGACCACAGCAGTTGAGTCCCATAGCGCTCAGAGCCATTTGAGCCAAATAAAAATAATAATTGGGCTTCGAACACTGGGCTAAAATTCTGAATCCGCGATACTAACTACTGTGCCAAAGCTTTGGTTGAACGTATTGCGTCATAAAAGGCATCTAAACTACGTCGAAAACTTTGACCGTCGCTTTTTCAGGAACGGTGGAGTATCTACGGATAATCCGAGATGTTTTCAGTAATTTTGACCCTTCTTCCATCCACCGATGTTTCTGGTGAATCAGGTTATGGCCCTAACCGTGTTTTCCTTGCTAATTAGCCTGAATAGTTAGCCCTTATAAGCACATTCAGAAAAGTGTTCTAGCGTCTGTGCGGCATGTTGGTTGGTATTCCAGTGCTGTTGCCGTGATTCGACATGCAGTCATGTCCATAAACTGCATCGTAAAGTAAGCAATCCTTAGCATATGAGCACAGGCAAATAAAGAGTAAGCATCGCACATGTCGCATTTCCTGACTCAACGACCCTCTTTCGCCGTCTGAAGTTTGCGCTGCCCCTGTTTTTACGCTGCTATTCCCAAAAGGTCGGATTTTTCTTCCGTTTTGTCCACAGATGCCATTTGTTCTGCTGAGTGTGAACAAAGAAGGGTCCAATTTGTGTAAGAACCACTACAAACTGTTTTATCAACCTCAGTTTGGTATATAGAGTTGGAAGAAATACTTTTTTTGTGGTCTACAAGCAGTTCATACAAAATGGATTTAGTCCCAGCAGGAAATGTCTTTATGTTATAATGGTTTTACTTGGCCCACCCAGCCCACTCTCATAGATTGTGGTCGTACCATAGTGGATACAAAATGGATTCAAGAGTTTCTTTCGATGGCCTACACCTTAATTTCTCAAAACAATAGCGGCAAACTTTCTTTGGCCCTGTTCCCCAGGTTTTACTTTGAAATGAACATAATAAGCTTTATTCACAACGTATATTTTGACCGTTCTTCGTTCAACCACTGAATAGTGTCCAAATATAACAGAACACATTTGTATTCTTTACACATGTAGACATTGTAACACTATAACTCGAACTGCAATCGCAAGCATAGATACAGATTCAAAACAGCCCTAGTGCAGACTGAAGATGCGACAATAGCTATACCAAAATAAAATTTTATTAACTAACCTTAAAATCAAACAGAAAATGAAATAAACATCATTCTATTATGAACAAACTCTAAGTCATACAGGAAAACTAAGAACACTTTGGAAATCAGCATAAAGAAGTTATTTTTTTTAAGTTTTAAAATTTCATCCATATTTCGCAGCTTCGATCGTAACAGTATTCAATACACTGGAGGTATGAATTACAAAATGCCTTCAGTCACAACTTTTTGTGTTTTATTAAGTACACAATACATTTCGGTCCCTGTGGGTCCATCATCAGGTGTAGTTTGTCTTAATATATGCTTTATTTCTTCTCTTGAATGAGGTGAAATGCATATTCCTGTCACGAAAATGTTTGATATTAAGTTATGAATTTCGTAAGTCAAACGCCGAAAATAGGTGCGAATTAGTGGGAAAGATGAACAGTGCAAACTTACCACATAATGCAGGGAAAGCGTTTTTAACGTTTTAGCACCAGCAAAAATTCTTTCCTCCGTCATTTTCGTACATGTATATACAAATGTGCCTCTTTGAAGATGTGACATGTACGAAAGGATGGAGAAAAGAATGTTTACTGGTACGCTTTTCTTGGGTTATGTGGTAAAATCACACTGTTCATCTTTTCCACTATTTCGCACATATTTTCGGTGTTTGACTTACAAAATTCATAACCTAAAGTCAAGCATTTTTTTGATAGGAATATGCATTTCACCTCATTCAAGAGAAGAAATAAAGCATGCATTAAGACAAATTACACCTGATGGTGGACCCACAGGGGCCGTAATGCATCGTGTACTTAATTAAACACTAAAAATTGTAAGTAAAGGTGTTTTTTAAATACAGTTTACCTGCCGCTGTTTAGCTGGGAGGAACAGCTTTTAAATTGGGTATATTTGCTCGTCGAGTAAAAGTAAATTACAGGATCTCAGAGGCACCAACCCTTTTCACCTTTTCCCTGGTGCGCAAAGAATGTCAGTCACAGCGCATTTGCAATGTTGCTATTCCATACCTTTGACCTAAAGCGTTCACAAAAAGTTGTGTTAAGTTTCCACAGACCGTTTAACCTTTTCACTATACCGGTTGATACATTCGCGTTTGACTTTTCGTTCCGGGCCAGCACCATTAAAATACTGGAGTCAGCTTTCTTGTACTTTGCAATTAATTACAAAGTACACTCCTGGAAATGGAAAAATGAACACATTGACACCGGTGTGTCAGACCCATCATACTTGCTCTGGACACTGCGAGAGGGCTGTACAAGCAATGATCACACGCACGGCACAGCGGACACACCAGGAACCGCGGTGTTAGCCGTGGAATGGCGCTAGCTGCGCAGCATTTGTGCATCGCCGCCGTCAGTGTCAGCCAGTTTGCCGTGGCATACGGAGCTCCATCGCAGTCTTTAACACTGGTAGCATGCCGCGACAGTGTGGACGTGAACCGTACGTGCAGTTGACGGACTTTGAGCGAGGGCATATAGTGGGCATGCGGGAGGCCGGGTGGACGTACCGCCGAATTGCTCAACACGTGGGGCGTGAGGTCTCCACAGTACATCGATGTTGTCGCCAGTGGTCGGCGGAAGGTGCACGTGCCCGTCGACCTGGGACCGGACCGCAGCAACGCACGGATGCACGCCAAGACCGTAGGATCCTACGCAGTGCCGTAGGGGACCGCACCGCCACTTCCCAGCAAATTAGGGACACTGTTGCTCCTGGGGTATCGGCGAGGACCATTCGCAACCGTCTCCATGAAGCTGGGCTATGGTCCTGCACACCGTTAGGCCGTCTTCCGCTCACGCCCCAACATCGTGCAGCCCGCCTCCAGTGGTGTCGCAACAGGCGTGAATGGAGGGACGAATGGAGACGTGTCGTCTTCAGCGATGGGAGTCGCTTCTGCCTTGGTGCCAATGATGGTCATATGCGTGTTTGGCGCCGTGCAGGTGAGCGCCACAATCAGGACTGCATACGACCGAGGCACACAGGGCCAACACCCAGCATCATGATGTGAGGAGCGATCTCCTACACTGGCCATACACCTCTGGTGATCGTCGAGGGTACACTGAATAGTGCACGGTACATCCAAACCGTCATCGAACCCATCGTTCTACCATTCCTAGACCGGCAAGGGAACTTGCTGTTCCAACAGGACAATGCACGTCCACATGTATCCTGTGCCACCCAACTTGCTCTAGAAGGTGTAAGTCAACTACCCTGGCCAGCAAGATCTCCGGATCTGTCCCCCATTGAGCATGTTTGGGACTGGATGAAGCGTCGTCTCACGCGGTCTGCACGTCCAGCATTAACGCTGGTCCAACTGAGGCACCAGGTGGAAATGGCATGGCAAGCCGTTCCACAGGACTACATCCAGCATCTCTACGATCGTCTCCATGGTAGAATAGCAGCCTGCATTGCTGCGAAAGGTGGATATACACTGTACTATTGCCGACATTGTGCATGCTCTGTTGCCTGTGTCTATGTGCCTGTGGTTCTGTCAGTGTGATCATGTGATGTATCTGACCCCAGGAATGTGTCAATAAAGTTTCCCCTTCCTGGGACAATGAATTCACGGTGTTCTTATTTCAATTTCCAGGAGTGTATATCAAAGTGTTGTCTTTAAGACATTAAAGACTCTTTCTACATGCACTCAAAACCCGAATTCTAAAATCAGCATCCACTTTAATGAATCGACGACGCTAATTTTTGAAACACGAGAGAAAAAATGAAATTAGGAAATGTAAAATCCATTTTAGACACTAAAAATTTCTGTCAAATCTCGTTGTTTTTAGATTGATTTATGTTCAAGTTCACAGTCTTATTATAACAGACGTTCGGCTCAAACTGTTATTCGCCGATAAAGTCCGTATGATACGTTTAAAGAAATTATTCTAGAAGACTTCAGGATATGCAACATATTACGCCAATGTCATACAAAAATAAAAATAATGGAGTAAACGGAAAAAAATTGTTCTTCTATTTTAAAATCTGAAATACACACATAAAAAAAAATTGTATCACCCCAGTTCCCAGAACTCCCGAAGACAAAGGTTGACTGTGGATGTTGTATCACAGACGCAACCTTTTGACTGTTCAGAGATGTCACTAAACCCGCCCAAAGATGTAAACAAGCATGCATGAGCAGCGCCTATTAGACGGAGGGGGTCGGACAGTCGATCGGTTCAAGTCATTCCACCAGGAAGGAGGTACACTGCTCGTGTTGTTTGTAGTTCAACCATGCCTAGACGGTCAACACCGCGGTTCGATCGCGTCCGCATCGTTACTTTGATCTAGAAAGGTTTCTCAACAAGGGAAGTGTTCAGGCATCTCGGGGTGAACCAAAGCGATGTTGTTTGCACATGGAGGAGATACAGAGAGACAGGAAATGTCGATCCAGGAAGGGTTCTCAACAAGGGAAGTGTTCAGGCATCTCGGGGTGAACCAAAGCGATGTTGTTTGCACATGAGGGAGATACAGAGAGAGAGGAAATGTCGATGACATGCCTCGGTCAGGCCGCCCAAGGGCTACAAGTGCAGTGCTTGTCCGCTACCTATTGATTATGGCTCGGAGGAAACCTGACAGCAACGCCGACATGTTGAATAATGTTTTTCGTGCAGCCACAGGACGTCGTGTTACGACTCAAACTGTGCGCAAAAGGCTGCATGATGCGCAACTTAACTCCCGACGTCCATGGCGAGGTCCATCTTTGTAACCAAATCACCATGCAGCGCGGTACAGACGGGCCCAACAACATGCCGAATGGACCGCTCAGGATTGGCATCACGATCTCTTCACCGATGAGTGTCCCATATGCCTTCAACCAGACAATCGTCGGAGACGTGTTTGGAGACAACACCGTCAGGCTGAACGCCTTAGGCACACTGTCTAGTGAGTGCAGCAAGGTGGATGATCCCTGCTATTTTGGGGTGCCCTTATGTGGGGTCGACGTACGCCGCTGGTGGTCATGGAAGGCGCCGTAACGGCTGTTGGATACATGAATGCCATTCTCCGACCATAGTGAAACCATATCGGCTGCATACTGGCGAGACATTCGTCTTCATGGACTACAATTCGCCGCCCCCGTTGTGCACATCTTGTGAATAGCTTCCGTCAGGATAATGACATCGCTCGACTAGAGTGGCCACCATGTTCTCTAGTTATGAACCCCATCGAATATGCCTGAGATAGATTGAAAAGGGCTGTTATGGGTGACGTGACCCACCATCCACTCTGAGGGATCTACGCCGAATCGCTGTCGAGGAGTGCGACAATCTGGATCAACAGTGCGTTGATGAATTTATGGATAGTATGCCACGACGAATACAGGCATGCATCAACGCAACAAGATGTGCTACTGGGTATTAGAGGTACCGGTGTGTACAGCAATCAGGACCACTACCTCTGAAGGTCTCGCTGTATGGTGGTACAACATGCAATGTGTGGTTTTCATGAGCAATAAAAAGAGCGGAAATGATGTTTATTTTGGTCTCTATTGTAACTTTGCGTACAGTTTCCGGAACTCTCAGAACCGAGGTGATGCATAAATTTGTTTGATGTGTGTACAATTTTCCACCACGTGGCAGGAAGTACATATAGCAACATAATTTAAAAAAATAATTATCAGTTCACTGATACGCGATTGCTCATCCTTAGATGGCCTGAGGGTGGACATACTCTAAAGTAAAGACGAAATACGCTTATATTTTCATAAACATACATACATAGTAATTAGGGGAGAGTGTTGCACCTACAGGATATTATACACTCCTGGAAATGGAAAAAAGAACACATTGACACCGGTGTGTCAGACCCACCATACTTGCTCCGGTCACTGCGAGAGGGCTGTACAAGCAATGATCACACGCACGGCACAGCGGACACAACAGGAACCGCGGTGTTGGCCGTCGAATGGCGCTAGCTGCGCAGCATTTGTGCGCCGCTGCCGTCAGTGTCAGCCAGTTTGCCGTGGCATACGGAGCTCCATCGCAATCTTTAACACTGGTAGCATGCCGCGACAGCGTGGACGTGAACCGTATGTGCAGTTGACGGACTTTGAGCGAGGGCGTATAGTGGGCATGCGGGAGGCCGGGTGGACGTACCGCCGAATTGCTCAACACGTGGGGCGTGAGGTCTCCACAGTACATCGATGTTGTCGCCAGTGGTCGGCGGAAGGTGCACGTGCCCGTCGACCTGGGACCGGACCGCAGCGACGCACGGATGCACGCCAAGACCGTAGGATCCTACGCAGTGCCGTAGGGGACCGCACCGCCACTTCCCAGCAAATTACGGTCCCGCACACCGTTAGGCCGTCTTCCGCTCACGCCCCAACATCGTGCAGCCCGCCTCCAGTGGTGTCGCGACAGGCGTGAATGGAGGGACGAATGGAGACGTGTCGTCTTCAGCGATGGGAGTCGCTTCTGCCTTGGTGCTAATGATGGTCGTATGCGTGTTTGGCGCCATGCAGGTGAGCGCCACAATCAGGACTGCATACGACCGAGGCACACAGGGCCAACACCCGGCATCATGGTGTGGGGAGCGATCTCCTACACTGGCCGTACACCTCTGGTGATCGTCGAGGGGACACTGAATAGTGCACGGTACATCCAAACCGTCATCGAACCCATCGTTCTACCATTCCTAGACCGGCAAGGGAACTTGCTGTTCCAACAGGACAATGCACGTCCGCATGTATCCCGTGCCACCAAAGGTGCTCTAGAAGGTGTAAGTCAACTACCCTGGCCAGCAAGATCTCCGGATCTGTCTCACGCGGTCTGCACGTCCAGCACGAACGCTGGTCCAACTGAGGCGCCAGGTGGAAATGGCATGGCAAGCCGTTCCACAGGACTACATCCAGCATCTCTACGATCGTCTCCATGGGAGAATAGCAGCCTGCATTGCTGCGAAAGGTGGATATACACAGTACTAGTGCCGACATTGTGCATGCTCTGTTGCCTGTGTCTATGTGCCTGTGTTTCTGTCAGTGTGATCATGTGATGTATCTGACCCCAGGAATGTGTCAATAAAGTTTCTCCTTCCTTGGACAATGAATTCACGGTGTTCTTATTTCAATTTCCAGGAGTGTACGTGTGAAGCACATGATGTTACCTTGTCGCTGTTTCAGTATAGTTATGGTTTTAGTATTACATGAAGGATTTGACACTAGAGAGCGCCATAAGCAGTTTCCGGGATATTCTAGTTTTTAGTATTGAGAGACGTGAGGTTGTATTTGGCGTAGCGTTCGTAAATATTATGAGTTCTATATATTTATGTGGCATATAATACATATAAGCTGTTTGGGTGATATTGTAAATTCTTCGGTTACTAAACTTTATGATAGTAACATTCTGTATATTTTTGAAAATAGTTATATAACATGTAGACGATTAATCTATACCCGGTCACTTGTGCACAGTATTGTAGCTTCCAAAAGAAAGTCTTTTCTACCATGGAACAGGTTAAATTTGCCAATGTACTGACTTTTTTTAGTGTCTTGACAATTTTACCTGTCTTGAAAAGGGAAATGTTTGTTAGTTGTGAACAGCTTCTGTTTCAAGATGTTTTTCACTTGTAACACATTTTTTATTATACTTCTTAATTTTGTTTCAGTTACTGATTGCTGTTGTGCGGTGCATAATAATGTAAGAGATAGCCTATTAAACACAGTACTGACAAAATTTTCTTGTTTTCAATAATTTTGAATTTCATTAGAATATTTTTTTCTTGGTATATTACTATGTTGTACCTTGGGACAGTTTTTCACATTTCATAATATCTTACATTACTGGAGAAAATTATTTGTAATTACAGAAAAAACTGCAGCACGCATGAAGCGAATGCTATCGTTTCCAAATTGAATACTAAAAAGTGCATGAGCTGGTTACTTTTGATTGTAATATACAGGGTGTAAAAAAAAAGAATCATCTGATTTGGCACGTCAGTATTTCTGAAACTAATAAACATATACAATGAATTTTGTTTTTTGATGAATGGGAAACCCAAAAAGGTTTTTTTCATACCCTTTCATAGGTGTTAAATACGCCCGCATTGATATCCACGGTATATGTCAATGCGGTATTCAAATTGTTCCCACACTTAAGTGGGCAAGTCTTGAGTTACAGCTTCTACAGTTGCTGTTATGCGATGTGTCAGTTCATTCATCGTTGTTGCTAATGGAGGTACATAAGGTGTCTTTTATAAACCCCACAAAAAATTATCACATACATTCATGTCCGGTTACCTTGGAGGCCAGTAATGTAAGGCTGAATCATTTGGTCCCGTGTGTTCAGTAACCCTTTGAATTAAAAATTCCCGCACTTCCAGATGCCAATGTGGCGTTTCCCCATCCTGTTGGTAAATGAAGTCGTTCGAATCAGTCTCCAACTATGGAAAAAGAAGATTCTCAAGCATATTGAGATATGTGTTTCCTATAACAGCGTTCTCGACGAAGAAAAATGGACCACTGCACAAAATACATTAAATTTTTGAGAGTGCCTCTCATATACAACTTTATGTTGTTGTTCCGCACACTATATTCTCACATTGTGACGGTTCACCTTTCCATTTAAACTGAGTGTTGTCTTGTCACTAAACACTAAGCATGGAAGAAAACTCATATCCTCCATCTTGCCAAGAACGAAATTACAGGACTCCACATATTATTGTTGGTCACCTTTACGAATAGCTTATAGTAGCTGAATTTGTATGGTTTCATGAATATGCGTCGACGCAACACACACCAGACGGACATCGGGAGCATGTTGAGCTATCGAGTTGCACAGCGGAAGGATTTCTCCGGACTCCTTGTGAAACTATGATGGAGTGCGTTCGACGTCTGTGTCAGACACACGGGGATGGACTAGCGATTTGCATTTACACAAACAACCTGTTTCATGCCATTGTTTAATGCTCTGTGCTGTAGGAGGATCCACACCACACATAGTACGAAACACACGCTGAACAGTTATTCTGACCTGGGTAGTATTGAGATGTGGCCATAGGTGCAAATTTGATACCAAATTGATATGCAAATTAATTAAATTGATCAATTAAGTAACCCACCCACGACCGCACATACCGACACCCCCGACCACGCCCAATCCCACCCCCGGATGACATCACGGGTTTTTCTCAGCCTAGACTTGGGTCCTGGCTCCCACCCCCTTCTAATACAACCTCTCCCCTCCCCCACCACTTGCCCACCTACCCTGTTAGTGGCAATTTCGAATTTTGGCGGAAATTTCGAATTTTGGTGGGTATTTCTTTGTTCCACAACTGTGCTGACATCCCAGCCTACCCCCCCACCCGAGAACTGGAGGGAATTAAAACGGTGGTACCCTTTCCGGGACTCAAACCCTGGTGTTTCTGGATGGAAAGACCAAGTGCAGCCCCATAACACAATTATACCACCATAGGCGCTTGGATAGGCGGGAAATTAAAAATGATTGTGCCTTGCTCTTGACTCGAACCCTGATCCTTCTGGATGGAAAGCCCAAGTGCTTGCCCCAGCACATGGAAACTGCCCGGATGCAGGAGAGGACGGTTGGGTTAGTGACCTTTATTTATTTTGGCTGGGAAACTGACTTAAATATCGGTCTTAATTATGTAGTTAATCATAAATATCGGGCCTAATTACACAACTGTATGAGTAGTGCTACTCAAAGCCTGCCTAAAATAGCAATACAGATAAAAATTGACGACGCCATAAAATTGGTGTTATCCTGCTGGAACAAATTTCACAATAACACTAGAATGTAGTGACAGACACACTCAAACTCTACCATTCACCTACAAGCTGGCGGCAAAATGTCTGGGGTGTAAGGTACTATCTTTATTCTTTTTGGTGGGGAATATGTTCAACTGACGAGATACTGGTGTTAGACAGAGAGGAGTTTAATAATTGTATTACTTGTAAGCATACAGGTGAGGCCAGTGTCTATCAGTGTTTGATGTCAGAGTTCGCTATAGACGCCTGCTCAAAAATCACCCTGGAGCCCTGATAATCGAAGCCAATACACGCTACCACAACTATTGGGAAAAATGCATCACAGTTCTAACTGCACTTTGAAATTGTCGTGAAAAAACCAGTACTCGTAATGAATGGGTCATAATGCAACATATGTACTGGGGAAAACAGTTGTTCCAAAAAGACTGCAGAGGGGGTGGTAGTTGAAAGTGCTCACAAACTGCTGAAAATGGAGGCCCTCTTACCTCCTCTCATCCCTCCCCTCGCTCCCTCCCTTCATCCACCAACCTAAAGGGAGGACACAGGCTTTTTCAAATGGTCAACTGCTTAGGCCGAGCACCTCGTGGCACGAGCTGGCCGCAGCCGCTGTCCGCCAACACAAAAGCAGTTATAGTTAACTGAACAGTAGGAGAGTAAAGGACGGCTGTCCCAAGTGCAACTGATTCGTCTGAAGTATAGCGGCACAGCCGCCCTTAATGCTTAGGGAGCGCACCTGACACGGACTAGGCAGGTCCCGAGAACCTCCAATAGGTCTGTCTTTCTGCGATGGAAAACACTTTTATTTAACGTCAGCACAACCCTTTCTTGCAAGCTGTTAAACATATTTCTCGGAAAGACTGGACCCCTCTGGAACAACAATGAAATTCCGGAGAACGGTCCAGATGGTGCGTAGTACCCTCAGTACAATGCGTCACCGCTAACACGTGACTGGACTGTCAGAATTATCGATGCCGACAAAAGCTACACATACAACAGAGAGTGACGCCCGCATCCCTGAGAACAACCTGGTTATAATTGAGGACTATCCCGACCGCGAGTTGTTTGTCTAAAGGGACAGCCGCGACCTCTTACAGAACTCGACCACTTCGCCGTTCTGAGCACTGGACTGTAACATTCGTATTTAACATCAACCAAGCTTCTATTAAGAAAATCGCGACGATAATAAATGTCATATTTTCACGAAAATAGGTGCAGTCTATTTCCTTTTAATTTTATGAGCGAAATCGGTATAGTGTTTACTTTCAATTGCAGGATACAATTCGCACCCATCCAAGAACACAAAATTTCTCCAGATGCGTACATGTCGAGAGGGTTAGCAACCCTTACTGGTGTATAGTAGCAGATATGAAAGTGTTGTGATGTAATAGCATATGGTTAAGAAGGAGAAGAAATGGGTGGTTTTTATGCGTTACGAATCTCCAGGAAGATGGAGTTTGAAGAATTTTACGTAAATCAACTGGGCTATCAATTCTGAAGTATTGTTTTAGTGTCTGGGATCAGTACCAAGAAAGTATTGGTAAGAGAACATAAACACATGCACTCCTAAATCTCGACTGCTCTGCATTTAAAACAGGCTATAATGTTAGAGTGGTGCAGTTTCCGACCTATTAGTCGTGTGGAATGCTACGCTGTTGATATACCAAGGTAAGAAATGTATTTCCAGCGCATGACATACTTTCTCCTTGCAGGTTACTCTACGATAAACTATGGTGAAAAACTGTAAAATGAAGAAACTACTTCCTTAAAACATCTATTCTGTGTGATACATGTACAATATAGCTTTCAAGAAGTGTATGGCGTCCACTGTTCGCATCTGATCACGGTTCAGAAATTATTCTATGCTCGTATGAGTCCTATATAAAATGATCGTTAGTAATGGAGATCAACTCTTAGAAAGAAAGACACAAACGCATAGCAGCGGCGTTTGACATGTGAAATTACACATCATGCCACCACTAATGCCCTAAACGGGACATCTGTCAAGTAGATATATACACGTGGATTGGAGTAGCTCCACAAACACCAGTAGCCGACTTAGAATCACCATAGTTACGAAACTGAAGACTCGATTTTAAGCCCAAGATACGACAGGGGAATGGAGTACGTCACATAGGGCTTCGTTTGTTTACAGAAATGTGTTGAAACTTGATGGTCACATTCCATCACACATGAGATGGAAGTCCTCTGATGACCAAGAGGTTTGCTGTTACGGATTGCAAGTAGACAGTGGTCTAAGACTCACACAGAACACGCGGTAGTATACGAGTCAAACACAGGCTATGTCACACAACTGATGCAACCTAACAGAACAACGGAAAAAATGGTCAAATGACCTGCAGCAACATCTTCCTCTCTGTGTAGAATACATCATCAGCCTACCATTATATCGCACCTCGTTACAACTCCATCTCAACTGATCACTCCATTCACTCTCTGTCATCCTTTAACGCAGATGCCAATGAGTTTAGGGGCAGATGGTTCTCTTTTTTCCTGGAAAGCGTCAAAGACCGCAGTCAACTCGCGTGTATAATTGTTACCTGGATAGACATACATCGACATGTTGCTTCGATGAAAAAAAGAAAAAAAACTCTTTCCCTGATTCCTGGCACTTCCATGTCAACGTTTTCTCGTATTCCTCTTGCTGTTGCATACTCGTTCCCATGTACAAGAATTGTACATGCGAGATGCCCTGTGACTCCCATCCACATAGAGAAAGATCGTAAATTATGCACTATGCTTGAAGTACTAGAAATATGTAGAACGCTTTCTGGTATACTTTGATGTATATGTTCGAGAATTAACAGGAAATGGACGTACTGCACAGTCATCTACCGCAATGGTATTCGCAAAGTAGAGAAGGGGCGGTTTAGCGATGATACTGAAATTGGGAAGCATGCTGCTGCGTCATTGGTTGCTGTTGAAATTACAGTAAAATTGCTAAAATTGTTCACACTATCAACTGTGATGCTTATTATTACAGTACATCGGTGCTGCGTTTTCCATCCAATCCATTAACCGGTACGCTGTTGATTACCACATAATGACTGATATCGCTTGTTTGAGATGGAGAAAGAGACTTACTAGAGGGGCAACATCTTCCAGGGATGTCTAGTACCGAAACAGTGATCGTTTGCATTACTGCAATGAGAGGAATCAATCGAAACAGAACGCTGAGCCACCAGCTATTCTCTCACTGTGAAAGATGAGTTTAAATGTACAGGCCATAAATCACCTTCGGACAGCAGTTTGGAGACGCTCCACAACGCCGCAAAACTCTTTGAGTTTCCATATGTGTGACTGTCTTTCATTCAAAATCATCCACTGTGTATGCGCTGTGGTAGCAGCAGTAACAACACGATTTACACTATGCAACATGTAGTTTTCTATGAGAGGTATGGAATCAAAAAGTGTTAATGTCAGTCTAGAACCTGACACAGACCTCGAAGTCGAGATGGAAAAAACAAAATATATGGAAGTGCACAAAGTGTGTTACAGCAGAAAAGGCAGTGTATCAAACAACAAAACAAGAACCCCCTCTTGCGACTGATAGCCTGTGGGATGTGGTTCCCATACAGTACAGGTGATGAAACTTTACACTGGTCGCTTGCTCCAGTGAATCAATACCTATATATTTATCAGGATCGCTGCATATGCTCGATGCCATCATGAAGACGGTATTTGTTTTCCATATATCGGAAGAGAGAGAGAGAGAAGTGATAAAAATGTTATCAAGTTCTCTATCGGATGAAGTTAGTGATGCTCTTATAGTTCGTAATCTCTCTCTGTTGGGTGGTGCATACAAACGATGATAGAATGTTTGGGTGATAGATGTGAATGGACCTTGAGGTACGTGGATCTGCTTTGGACTGCAGTACCTGTATGATATTCAGTCTTCCTAATTTTCCCAATTAGAAACACCACCATAACTGTTCGTACCGTCTTTTATACTACCTCACGTTGCAGGAGAAGGCTTCATTTGGCACTGTCCTTACACATCTTAAATGGTTGGCGGAGCTACAACAACATGTTCCCCTTTTCCACCGAGTGGTCAAAACACGGCCCTGTCGCATTAACACAGCTCACTCTGTTTCTACTCGCGTTGCAGAATGTGGTAGATACAACTCTCCCTGACTTCTGCTCAGTTCCGACTTAAATTGGAACGATGAGATGCGCAAAGCTGCAGGGATGGCGGGGCAGAGTCTGAGCAGCAGTTACAAGAATCATAGGGACTTCGTACAACCACGTTGGAATTTTACTATAACAGATAGGTTCGATAAAGGTGACTCATTTCGAGATATGAGAATGTCACGAATATGATTCACTAGTGGCTATGATCATTAAAACACTTCTCCAAGGGATCCAAAACAGGTATGTGGTTGAATGGAAAGTCTTGATTCCAAATCATAGACAGAATTTTGACTGGAAAGCGTAACACTAGAGATCTGTAATGACAGTGTACATTTATTACGACCTCAAGCAGGACACCCTCAATCAATCATCGCCTATAACCCAGTGGATATATCCCAGTATCTCTGACGTGACTACGAGACAGAATGCGCTACAAATACTGAAGACAGTTTTAGCTGTGGCATGTCGGAGCTGGAAATTCTGGTTTCATACCATTTCCCTATCCGCACGACTTTCTAAGTTCGATGATTTTATTACGTGCTTAGACCGTGGTGACATGTAACTACACTGTCGCTCTGTTAATACACACTCTGGCGATTACCATCTATATTCAGTGTCGCGGTATTCGTGTAGAAAAACCACTTCATTCAGAGGTAATCGATTTACAACGCTTTTATTTTTTTAAACATGGATATAGTGAGCGAAACGTGTGAGCACCTGTAGAGCCAAGATCGCTTGTGACAGTAACATAGCCATTGCGATCGTGTTTTTAACATTAACATTTTAAGACGATTACGCCTCTCTTTCTAATACTTAGTGGTGCCACTCACAAGAAGGAAACTTATGAGACATGTCCACCCGTCGCTGACTTTCGCTCAGTATTATATCCTATCGCCAACATTCAGTTACTGGTGAAGTATTACACTTAGTAGTAGGTGATGCGTGATAGTTTCGCCTTGAGCTGCAGGGTAATAAAGCACGTGCTTGTTCCAATATGTGCAAAGAAAATGATTATATCCTGTTGTAAGTGAAGGTATTGATATGACGTGGAAAACTGAGATAGCCGTAAGAGGAATGAAAGTTTTTTTTTTACACTGCTTATGAAGGAACAATACAGGAGCTCTGTCGTGTGATTGATAGTCTGCTGGATAAGCTTCCTCCAGTACAGATGGCAAAACTTTGTGCAGATCTCCGCAAACGGCTTTTGGCACTGGCCACTAGGTACATGGGGGTGATACGTGTGTACATAATAAGCTTAAAGACAACATGCAGGCGGTTGTTGTTTTCGATATCTCGGAAGACAGAGATGCGGTAAAGTCTTATAGGAGGTTCTATTACAAGGAGTGCTATAATTGGTTAAAGTTTGGATGCAGATATTTCTCTCAACACTACACCGATTTTGCTCATAAAACTAGCAGGACTCGTTGTGTCTATTCTTGTGGTACCCTAACTGTTTTTAATGGTATCGTCACGATTGCATCTTTAAAAAATAGGTGTTATTTCATACTTTACAGCTTCTGATTGTAAAGTACACATTACTTGAATTATAGCTGGTTGTGGAACCTAGAAATGAGAGTGGTTTTTTCTTCCAGACATGTGAGTAGATTGCTATGGTGATCAAACTGCTTACAAAAGTAGAACGCGAGAAACTGTTGCTGTATGATAGAACCTTTGCAGACATGTCGGTAGAGGTGAGTTATGCATCTAAAATGTCAAATGTAAGCATGCAGACGGTGACTGGTTTCGATGTAGTGGAAGACAGGGATACGTGATAAAATCTTATAGGAAGTTCTATAGCAAGACAAGACTTCACGATTCGTTTATTTGTTTCATAAACGCTAGTACGATATAGCATCGCAATGGTAAACCGGGACCTGCCATAGTGTTCAAAACAACTGTGTTCTCTTAAATTATAGATTGTGTTTTTTCTGACATATGAACCAATGGCGTGAAAGTTCGTATTATTTAATGTTATTTCACGTGTCTGAAATTTTTGCAATACACACGTGAATGACAGTTTATTTACAGACACTGATTTTAAAGTGAGAGACGGTCTCATGACCTGTAATTTATCCGTCAAGCTGAAAGAAATTGATTAACACAGTTGTTTCTTCTTCTGAGTTTAAATTCTCGCTTTTTCTTTACTCTTATGACAGTTTTGAAATAACGCGAACATACTGCGGTGACCGGTAGTTTTCGCATCAAAATAGTGGACGTTTTTTCCCGATTTTGGGCAAGGTTGAGATGTCTCTACTAATTATCTGTAATCGGCGGCGGCGCACTTCGCTGGATGTTGTAAAATAATGACATACGAATTGTCTCTTGTAATTTAAAATAAAAATTTTACCGATTTTGCTCGTAAAACTAAAAGAAAATGGACTACAAATATTTTCGACTCTGATATCAAACAACACTACACACTGTCCAACACCAGCATCTCGTCAGTTGAACATATTTCGCACCAAAAAGAATAAATGTAGTACCTTACACCCCAGTCGTTTTCCTGCCAGCTTGTATGCGCAGGCTAGAGTTTGTGTGTGTGTCACTACTTTCGAGCCAGCCGCGGTGGTCTAGCGGTCCCAGGCGCTCAGTCCGCAACCGCGTGACTGCTACGGCCTTAGGTTCGAATCCCGGCTTAGGCATGGGTGTGTGTGATGTCCTTAGGTTAGTTAGGTTTCAGTAGTTCTAAGTTCTAGGAGACTGATGACCACAGATGTTAAGTCCCATAGTGCTCAGAGCCATTTGAACTACTTTCGAGTGGTATTGTGAAATTTTTTCCCAGCAGGATAACACCAGTTGTACACACATCCATGCCCGTGACAGGATTCGAACCTGCGACCGTAGCAGTAGCGCGGTTCCAGACTGTAGCGCCTAGAACCGCTTGGCCACCACGGCCGGCATTACGTCATCGGGGAGTGAGGTTGGCCATGGTGGTAGGTGGTGCTGGGTGTGGTCCAGGGGTGGTAATTAATTGATACATTCAATTAATTGGCATATTCATTGATATCAAAATTTCATCCTTGCCCCCATCTCCTTACTACCTCACCTGTACTGCCCAAAAAGCAGAACACAAATCGCTTTCTGTTTTCCTGACACCAATTCTGCTGAAACGGAAGTGGGCACACACTGCGGCTACGTACCGGGAACCATGTAAAACTCGACAGTTTGCTCTTTCCGACGGTATGTTGTTGACGCACATATCTCATAAAACATAATAGTTACGATTTTTTTTTAATCGGATGATTCTTTTTGATACACCTTGTAAATTCAATACGCTTTTTACTCCATTTATAAACGGCGACTGCTTATCTCAGTTTGTGTGAAACGTAATTAGTAACCTATAAGGCCGAAAAATGGATCACTTGCTGGGATGTAAAAAAGAAGAAGCCTACAAATTTCGTTGGGGGGGGGGGGGAGGGGAGGGGAGGGTAGGAGGTTTGAAGCAGTGTCTTGAGGCACAAACTAAGCAATAGAAGGTGTGTCCTGAAACGTCATCCGCGGGCCAGCGTGGCCGAGCGGTTCTAGGCTCTATAGTCTGGAACCGCGCGACCGTTACGGTCGCAGGTTCGAATCCTGCCTCGGGCATGGATGTGTGTGTTGTCCTTAGATTAGTTAGGTTTAATTAGTTCTAAAGTCTAGGGGACTGATGACCTTAGAAGTTAAGTCCCATAGTGCTCAAAGCCAAAAATGTGAAATGCCATCCAATTGTTCTACAGACAGTGGAGTTTACAGAGGATAATGTCTGCCGCTAGGCAACCCTTCCACCAGAAACAGAGTTTATATGCTTACGGACCGCAAGCGGAACTTGTAGCAGTGGGCCTGACAGCATTGAGGACGTTAATGACATCGAGCGCGTGGCTGTTTGTCACAGCGCTGCAGAGACCGCTAAGCGCTGTGGCAACAGAGAGTGAAGACAAACATACACATTGGAAACACAGCCTTCATTCATAGTTTCGTTGTGCCTGTTAAATAACTTCGCTCAATACGAGCAGCGTGATATGGACTTCATATCTAGTGAAGTGGGAGGAAACGGTGGCGTAGGTTTATGGCAAATGTTTACAAAACCACACGACTCAACGTTTGCCTCTATAATTGAGCGTCTGAGTGAAACAGTTGGTTTCAAACGACGTGAAACCGATGAACGTCGCGAGGGGAAGCGCAGATACACTAAGAGGATGTGTCGGGGGATTCGATGCTGTCCCATCCACAAGCAGTCGAACGGTAGCACACGAATTGCACAGCAGCCCAGTAACAGTCAGGAGAGTGGTGCATGCGAAGGGAAAACATGTATGTCATTTCAGAGGGTATGGGTGTTTACGATTCATTGATTTTCCTTCGCGGATAAAGTTCTAACAGTGGCATTTGCGTTGCAACATGCAGCTGTATTACTCTGCGTTCACAGATGAGATACTCTTCAAACTTAAAAAATTACATTAAATCATAAAAAGTGACATTATCGAAAAATCATAAAAAATTACATTAAATTAATGAACTGGGCTGGATACGATTACTTGATTTGGCTTTTATAAGTTTCCTCCTCAACTGACAGACGATAGTTACACAACGTTGTTTCAAGGTGCAGGAGGTGCTACTTGCAGTCAGTTTGCGTGTATGTTTTCTGAAAGATGACCCACTCACTTCAGTCTGACT
This sequence comes from Schistocerca gregaria, assembly GCF_023897955.1. Taxonomy (NCBI): domain Eukaryota; kingdom Metazoa; phylum Arthropoda; class Insecta; order Orthoptera; family Acrididae; genus Schistocerca; species Schistocerca gregaria. The sequence goes on from NC_064931.1 coordinate 279,630,412, forward strand.
GTGAGAACACAAATAGTAAAAATGATCAGAGATCGCAGGAAATGCCGATTTGGTTTTGCAAGTTGGCTGCCTCTGTCACATGCTGTCAAACAGTTGACTTTGCCTGTTAGGTCAGTTGAAGAACGTGTACAGATCCCCACTGGAGTTAGCCCACAAATCTGTTGCAAGGATATTTGCAGCACAGGAAGACTTTCGCACTATGCCCGGTGTCTTCGAGCGAGAGTCTCAGTGAATACTTTGGACCACGCTTGTTCAGCTGCTGGGCTGTGATCTTTGACCAGTACTATGGTATCCTCTGTCGGTGTTAAGTCCTTCCTTTCTTCTCTCCGGGGGGTACGTTTTCTTCGGGGATTTTCCTGAAATCCTCGGACGTCTCACAGACTGTCTGTTCAAGAGATCAGTTATTCTCAGTTCTTTAATGTCCTTCTAGCTTTCTGTCAGCCAAGTGGAACGAACTTTCTTGTTTTGCCAGAAAGTGAACAGACGGTTGGTCAATCTGTTTGGAGGCAATCTTGCAACATGGCTGTAGAAAGCTACCTTTCTTTTTGTTGCACAGTCAGAGAGCCTCTCGATATATTCGTAGAGCTCCGAGTTATGCCGCCTTCTGAATTCCCCAAATTCTACCGGGTCTAGGATCTTCGTGAGGATTCTCCTCTCTCTGACTACCAATTTCTCCAACAGACCTCTCCGGTTCATTAAAAGACATTCCATGGCATACAGGGTTTCTGCTCGTATGACTGCTTGTTTTTTTTCTTTCTGCGGTAATAGATGTTGTTTTGTTACTTCATATGTTGTTTGTATTCACATTTCCTTTTATGTTAAATTGAAGGAAAGGAGCGAAGTACTGAAATTTGTGTTATTATTCATTAAACGAGATTGAATGAATCAATCACTAGCGGGAAAGACGGCTCTATGTCTCGCGTAGGCAGACTGCAGTACCTATAATTTGAACGCTGCGGGTGTCGAGCTGTTAAGCCCTGTATGCAGAGAAACTTTCAGAGATTTTAGAGTATGCTGTGATAAATACTCTGAGAAAGGGAACCCATGTCTGAAACCATCATCCAAAAGTGCTACAAAGGATTCAAATTATATGGCTCAACGCCTACCTTCAGCAGCAATCTCCATCTTTTCCGTTGGCGCTCATTGCAGTCATTCGCTGTTATTGGATAGTAAAAAACACAGACCCACTGTGAGAAGTGCCACTTGCAGTCCATCAGTGTTCAAACTCACGTTTTCTCCCTAGCGGCAGGCATTGTTCCCCATAACTTCAGCGATCTTTAGCGTCTTTGGTTGAAGACTCCTGTCATGAGTAGACAGCCTCAATTTGTTACACTCAACACCGTCTGCAATCACTTCATGTTTGTTGATATCATTTTATCACATCCTCCATGTCCTTAAGCATGCCACATGCAGGCTCAGACACAACTGGAAAACTACAGGTTCCATTCTCCTACCATTTAACTGAGGTGTATCACATCCTTTACTTATTAAGGTTTATCTGTCCTCCTATCAAGCTAATGTCAAATTTCAAATTTTCATGGCCTATTGATTCACACACAAGGGAGTTCTGTACTAAGAGAAAAATATGTTTAACTTTTTATCGTACTATATATCCAATAATATACTCTCGTGAGCCAAACTTAAGAACGAAAGTAAGATCTGCATGATGTGTTATTGTCAAATAGCATAGCTTTATGAATCTTGGACCATAAGTAGAAATTTTGGAAATTTGTTGTAAAGCCTTATGGGACCAAACTGTTGAGGTCATCGGTCCCAAGCTTACGCACTACTTAATCCAGCGTTAACTAATTTACACTTAGGACAACACACACACCCATGCCCGAAGGAGGACTCGAATCTCTGAAGGGGGGAGCCGCTCGGACCGTGATAGGCGCCCTAGACTACGCGGCATAAGCAGAAATAGCTGCTACAATATAGTGTTGTGTCCACTCTTGTGGGAGTCAGCACAGACACAAACAAGGAAGGAGACAAATTGCGGCGGCCAGCGGCAGGAATCCAAAATGATCTGTACATAACACTTTCAAATTAACAGAACTCTTTATTTTTAAAAAGGAAAGAAATATAACTTAACTTCTCGTAATGAAGTGGCTTTCTGTGTTTCCTTTGCCTCCTACATGCAATTACATTTACTCTCTATTAATACTCGCAGAATGCAGGCTAAGTATCGTCTTCCTATTACTCAGAAATGATCCTCTCGAAGTCTGCGGCCGAACTGGGATCGACCAACGATGGGCGGCTGGTTAAGTCTGCGCTGACAGATGACCTAGAGGTGTGGCGTTGCCCGCTCTTTCCATTGGTCACGTGTCAGCGCCTTCTTGATTCCGTTTCGCAGCGCTGCGCTGGCCGGTGAGCAGCCGATGCTTTAAGACTGGACGTATAGTGCAGAAGGTAACTAAAAGAAACACACAGTGACACAAACAGAAGAGAAACTTTTATTTAAAGGCAATAATTACATTGAAGTCACCGCGATTCATAATGGTCCACTGGACATTACAAAAGGGGGAACATGGTTTCCAATAGTTTGGGCACTCACCACAGACGGCAATGTACGCTCTGCAACGTGCTCCATCAAGGCGATTAACAATTGCTAGATGGTTCCTGATGCATTTTGAAGCGCTGCAACGCTCCCACATTTAATCCATAGGATTTAAGCTGTGGGAACGGGCAGGCCAGCTGTTCGCCAATATGCAATGACAATGATTCATGTATCCTGATATGACAAGAAATGGGAAGACATTGTGCACTCCGGAACATGTCGTTCTGGTGCTCCAGAAGTTTCTGTGAGGGGAGGCACAATGTTACATGGGCTTACTGACCTACCAGTCTCTTATCTCTGGTCGGCGTTATTCTGATACTGTACTTCTTTAGTATGTGTGTTGTTTCAGGAGTGCATTGAACCCTGACTTCAGTTTTACGGATTACAATGCGCGACCGTATCAAACAGCAGAGGTGCAGGAGTTCTGAGAACGAGAGGATATTCGGCGAATGGACTGGCCTGCACATTATCCCTACTCAAATACCCTCACTCGTGGGATACTTTGGGGAGACATATTGCACCAATGACCGTCTAGCATTTGTCGTCGGCGGTGGTGGAAGAATGGAACGCCCTATCGCAACAACTCCTTACCATTCTCTGGTGACCATCGTTGGAGCACGTTGTAGGGCATGCACTGCTGCCTGTGGTGATCATACAATCCATTAAGAATCATGTCGCTCCTTGACACATTATGCGAGAGCTACATTCATCCTTCATTTTCCTCACACCTGTGATTTGAGTAAAAATGTATCCAGCTGAGCAACACATTCACAGTTCTCTATCAATAGCTTCATATATGGTGGTTGGAGGAACCTATAAACATTTGAATGGAATTAACTGATTAGTTTTTCAGAATATAAAATACTTGTATTAAAAATGTATAAACTGACAAAAATGCATTTAAGATATACTTCTTAAATTTATTACTTGTAGTATATCATGATATAGATTAAATGCGCTTTGTTTTGTATTGTTAACCTCCGTCGTCACCCCTATTGTTAAGCAACTGTCAGTTACAACTTCTGCCCACCTATACAGCTAACCAAGTTACTGCTGCCCATCGTTAGTCACATCACTTGCAAAACTACCAGATGTTCGTTGACATGGCAAAGAAGCCACAATTGGTCCAGACGAAATTACGGTCAGCCTGAATATTGTTCATCTGTCTACGAAACCCCGTGTGAAACTTATTAAGAGGATATTGGCAGATCACTCTTCTTCTGAGACTGTCACGCAGTTTTACCAACTTTTTGCACGACAGTAATTTTTGTGAGATGACTTCTCTCCAGCAGTGATCAATTTCTGTATGGAGTATTTAGAGGATTTTTAAGAAAGTGCCTGTTAATTTTTTGCCTTCGTTCTCCTGCTTTCATTTTGTTGGCCACTAATTTGTAATCTGGCCACATGGAGTTGAAACTCTTCATTTGTTTATGAAAAATATGTGGTTTCTGGTTGAGATAGACAGAAAATCAAAGTGACCTCTCTTCTGTGTTTTACTCGAACGCAAATCAGATTGGCGATACTTTGCCTATCGCAAGCCGATTCATAGTACTTACTCCTCGGTGCGACCTGATAGAGGGTCAGGATTCCTGTACAACATTTTCAGTTTTTCTCTACATATTTTCTGTTTACATATTTCAACTCCTGTTCGCTTTAACTTTTCTTCTTCTGCATCTTCGCTTTCTTTGCTTTCCTCTTTATTTTCTCTGGAATACCTTCTTTGTTAGTCCTCCTTCGGGCATCCTTTGTACGTGCCCAGCCCTCATTATTCTTGCTTTTTTAACTTCTGATATTAGTCCTCACGTTTCCTATACGTGTTACAATTCTTAATTACCGCAAGCCAATGAATACTGACTTGTGTCTCAGCACACAGAAGTTTCATCGTCTGATCATGAATATAGAGAGGCTATTGTGGCGTTGTTTACTTTTCTACTAGATCGAAGTCTACAACAGTCCTCTATTTCGGACAATAACTTTGTTTTTTTAGTATATATAAATTCCTTTGTATAATGTCAACACGGCGTAATTCATCGAATGGCTCGTAAAAACGGTGTAGCAACATTTACGAGAGGCAGCTCATGAGGATGACGACAGAGACAGCCATTGAAAACTGGACGTATCACTGAAACCTAAGACGGCAATATTGTCTAACTGCCAAGGTTATCCGACGACTGCTTCGTATATCACACTATGTAGTTCGCCGGTCCCTATTAGCTGATATCCGAAGCCTACCAGAGCGATAATTGGGTGTAATAACTTTCTGACGTTTCTATGTAATAATAATTTCGCCAACACTTGATGTGGGACCTTATAGATTTTGTGACATCTCTTTGATGGAATATCCTAACGTAGGGATCTCGTAATAGGTTCTGAACTCACTCAGCCTTCTTATTGATGCAACGTGGCACAAATCATGATTTTCACGCACTCTAATTACACTTATATAGCATCAGGAGCACATAGTTGCACGACACAGCTCACATTCAGGGAGAGGGAAGGAGTTGAGGAGACTTTGGGCCAGAGTTTAGCTCCTGCAAGTAAGACTGAAAAGACATTGCTATATTCAAATCAAAGGGATTTATACTTAAGAATGCATAGAATGCCATTCATTTGTAATGTACTTTTACAGATCATTCGATATGTATTGAAGAATATTTAGAGCACAGTTACATGTTGTAAGTAAGCACTACTGAAATAAACTTCAAATGTTTCTCTAATTTTCCAGTTATCTTTTACGAAATCATATTTCTACGAGAACGAAATATTTTATTTCTGTATCTCTAATCAATAAAGACCATTTTTCCATTTTAATTCATCGTAAATTTTCACGTCTTATATGCTGTGCAATAAGTGAATTACTATAAACGAAAAACGTGTCCTCCATCACCTATCACACAGGATTGTCGTTATGTAGACGCAGTGTCGAAATCAGATGCTGCTAATAGTTACTGGTATGGCGAGTCCCTCTGAGTGCATCAGCAGTCTGTATTGATATGAAGTGTTTAGACATAAACATCACTTCATGATGTTCCATAAATACTGAAAGTGACTGAGATGGTGAATTTCGGAACGCTACTCTAAATCATGAAAGTTCTATGCAATCTTATGTATACTTATTACATTTGGTAGGTAGGGGAGCCCAGTGATAACTGCTACAATATGTTCAAAAATTTTTCTTCAAGAAAGTCGTAGAGCTACATTGTTGACATACAACTTAACATGTTGCACTAGTATTATAGATTCGTCACATATATTTTGGTATATTCAACTATCGAGAATATCCGTCACAAAATTTACCCAGAAATAAGACGTGTTTTGGGGGCCGAGCGGTGCCGGTTGTTACTCATAATGTAACCTTTTCTCCATTATGACTTTTTTTATTGGTATTATATTCTGGTTTTACGAACTAATTTTGCATTATCTAAAAACTGTTCATAAACTCATTATCAGAGCTACAGTTCGTGCAAACTGAGTATTTATCGAAATTTCCACAAAAGCTACGAGGGCACACTCTACATAAAAGATACTGAAACTATTTTGTTGGTGGCCAAAGTTTCCAGCAGAGTTCCGCACACCCAACGGAGAAATAATGTTTTCCTTCGTCGGATACGTCTCTCGTAGTACATTTTTCTTATGATTCGTTGTATTCGTATCCATTTTATTCCTTACGCTTGGAGGCAGTTATTGTTTCGTAGTTGCGCTTTATTCTGTTCCAAAATACAAGGCATCATTTACAGGCGCATCATTCGGAACAACACTCATCATTTGCTTCCACTTATGGATCATCTGACGTTAGTCAAATTTTGTAAATGATCGAATATCTCTTAGGTTATCATGAATTCCTGGCATCTATGTGGAAGGGCAGTTCTGCAAATAGGACTATCGTTAACAATAGTCTTTCTGCAGTGGACATCAGTTGCGCTTTTAGTTAGTTATGAACGATCAGTCAAGAATTAGACAAGAACATGTTCCTCACCAAAACGTATGTTTATGGAATACTCAGGTACCAGTAAAAATAAATAGTGTCATGATCGTTTTTGGCGGTACTGCATTTTACAGGGCACACCAACTACGGAAGGAATATCATAATTAGGATTTTCCCAAAGCTATTTCACATCCAAATGGCACAAACAATCTTGACGGACTACTTGAAACGCTAAAAGATTTAGCTATATGTTTCTTTTACTTTTTTCCATGTTGCCTTCAAAAAGCGAGAAAAACGAAATATGGGACTGCACACGACACGGTCCTAGTTGTTACATTATATTATTTACTCGAAACAATATTGTAAAAAGTTGTCTAGATCAAGCCTTTCCAAATTTTGTTCCAAGTGAACATCAATTTTCATTAGCAAAGTAATTTCAGATGTGTAATCAGTAACCTGAAAGTTAAGGGTTTTACGTGATACAGTACTCGCAATGGTACAGAATAACGCTGTGTTACTATAAAGAAAATTATCGTGAATGGAAAATTCATAAACGCAGAAACAACTTTACCTCCCGTTGTTTCCGTGATCTGCGAACACGCTTTTCAGCGGGCAGTGAGGGAGCAATACTATCATGTGCTGTCGTCTACTGGAAGTAAACAGCAGTTACTCCAAGACTCAAATGTGACAGTTTTCCCCGTGTAAGAACTAGCCTCGAAATCTAGTACGCTTTGTCTTGAAGGACGAAATCATACTCTGTGGCACAGTGCAAAGCTGTCCAACAAAACTGTTCATAAGAAAATGATAATATGGAAGACGAATAATCACAGATCCTATTTATTGCCATTTAAGCATTTGTATAACTTGCAAAACCGTCTCCTTTGGACTGTGGACATTATGTATGATGAATTTTTAATTTCAGGCAGTTGACGCAGAACCTACAACAGTCACTCTCGCAGCGAAATAGAGATCCGTGATCTTTACACTAACAAACAGGTTTCCTGTCCTCTACTGACCCTACGGAATGTCTTTAGTACCATAAAAATCATCATCATTCATAGAACATGGGGAGCACAAGTGACAGTGTTAGCATCTGAAGAGTTAACCCACAGGTGGGGCATAATTATCAGTACCACTTTGTCAGGTTGATCACCGCTGTACTGTATTGTCATTCGTATTCAGCTGATCTACAGCGTTTTACCGGCTGGGTGTCGTTAATCGCGGCCGTCATCTTCAGTATTAATCTTTTGCTGTTTTCCACAGTTTTCCCTAGAGTTCTTCGATTTCTTGCGCTGACGCCAGCATTAGTGCACTTAACTGTTGCAAGTAGCATTTTTTTTTCGTTTTAGCACTACAGTTTACTATGAGTCAGTAAAGTGAAGTCCCATGACACTATTGGCTGGAAGAGAGACAGAAGTAAGTTTGCCGGACTAGTTGCAACGGTTTAGTTTCTTCATGAGCAACGAAACGTTATCTTCAGGTAGTATGAGAATATGGAACAGTGACAAATGCTTGTGGAGTTTAACGTTGTTGATAACGATGACAGGGCTCTGCTCTATACAATTTGAAACGAGACTCGTCCGCCCAGGCAACAAGTTTCCAGTCATCAACAGTCCAAAGTCGATGTTTACGGGTCTAGGCGACGCGTAAAGCTTTGTTCCATACAGTCATCAAGGATACAGGAGTGGACCTTCGGCTCGGAAAGCCCATATCGATGATATTTTGTTGAATGCTTCGCACGCTGACACTTCCTGATGGCCCAGGATTGAAATCTGTCGTAATTTGCGGAATGGTAGCACTCCTGTCACGTTGAACGATTCTCTTCAGTCCTCATTGGTCCCATCGTTGCAGGATTCTTTTCGGGCCGCAGCGATGTCGGAGATTTGATGTTTTACCAGATTCTTGATATTCACGGTACACTCCTGAAATGATCGTACGTGAAAATCCCCACTTCATCGCTACCTCGGAGATGCTGTGTCCCATCGCTCGTGCACCGACTAACACCACGTTCACATTCGCTTAAATCTGTATTACCTGCCGTTGAAGCAGCAGTACTCGATCTAACAACTGCGCCAGACGCTCGATGCCTTATATAGGCGTTCCCGACCGCAGCGGCGTACTCTGCCTGTTTACATATCTCTGTATTTGAATACGCAATCTGTCGCTTCAGTGTATAATAAATGTTGATTTTGTGGTCTGCAGTCTGAAAATTGGTTCGATGCAGCTCTCCATGTTTCTCTATTCTGTGCAAGTCTCTTCATCACCAAATAACTTTTGCAACCTACATCCATTTCAACTTGCTTACTAAATTCATCTGTTGGTCTCGCTGTACAATGTCCTTGATGTCTTATAATGTATCCTATCAATCAATCACTTAATTTAGTCAACTTGAGCCACAAATTTCTTTTCTCCAGAATTCTGTTTAATATCTCCTCATTAATTACACGATCTAGCCATCTAATTATCGGGTTTTCTTTTGTGACACCACAGGTAAAAATTTTCTATTCGCTTCTTGTCTGTTTCACTTCCATATAAAGCTTCACTCGAGACAAATGCCCTTAGAAGAGACTTACAAACACTTACGTTATTTATATTTGATGTTATAAAATTCTCTTCTTAAGAAACGCTTTTCTTGCTGTTGCCAGTCTATAGTTTATGTACTTTCTACTCCAGCCATCATCAGTTATTTTACTCCTTAAATGCCAAAACTCATCCACTACTTTTATTGCCTCACTTCTTAATCTAATTCCATTAACATTGCTACCTTAACTACACTCCATTACCCGTTTTTTGCTTTGTTTGTGTGTATCTTATATTCTTCTACCAAGACAATGTCCATTCCGTTCAATGCTCTTCCAACTCTTTTGCTGTCACTAACAGAATTACAATGTAATCGGCAAAGTTCAAAGTTTTTATTTCTTCTCCCTGAAATTTAGTTCCTTCTCCATAGTTTCCTCTGGTTTGCTTCGCAGCTTGCTCAATGTACAGATTGACATCGAGGACAGGATAGAATCCTGCCTCGCTCCCTTCTCAACCACTGCCTCTCTTTCCTGACTTTCGACTCTGGTCTCGACGCAAGCTATGAATAACATTTCACTCTCGGAATTTCACCACTGCTGTCTTCAGACTTTCAGCTGAAAACGCTTTCTCTAAGGCTGCAAATACTAAAAATTTAGATTTGCCTTTCCTTTGTCGTAGGGTCAGTGTTTCTTCCAGTATTTGGACATTTCTCCGGAATTCAAATTGATCTAGCCTGTATTATATCATATAATAATAAAAATATATATTGAAAATTATCAATCGGAGCAAGAGCCAGGTTTTTATGCTTAAAATGAGCCGTCGCCTTAAGCATTGGGCTATCGAAGAATGCCCCCAGGTCGAACACAAACTGTCGTTATCACTGGTGATTCGCCTAATGATTTCCGAATACTGCTATCACTATTAGCAAAGGTTTTCCCGTGGGGTATATGAGAATAGCATAATGCTTAAGATGAAAGCTCGTGATAAAGAAGAAAATCCAGTTTTGAGACACAAGGTGGCACAGATTGTCAGTTATCAGTACATATTCATTACACAGCAGGTTCACTATGTCTGAACGGTTTGCACTGCTATCATTTAGTGACATTATATCTTCGTAGCTAAAGATCTAGATTCAATTTCCATTGATCTGCACAAGAATTTCAGTTGTCAGTACATTTTCATTATACTGCAGGTTCAGTATATCTGAATGGTTTACACTGTTATCGTTTGGTGACATTGTATCTTAGTAGATACGGATGCAGATTTAATTTCCATTGACCCATTCATTTTATTTAAGTACATTCAATTCATTTCATATATATCGATTATGGCAGGTAAGTCACGGACTTCCACTGACACTGTTCTCCTAGTGGCGCTATTTCTACATACTCCGTAGTAGAATCTGAGGTAGCAGTGTTCGTAAATCATTGATGGATATATTTAAGTAAGAATGGAAGTTTTAGCGAGGCGGGGAGACGTGCTCTGATAGCCTAACAGTGAAGGCGGCTGCTCAGTATATGCCCGGAAGTCTGGGTTTACTTCCCAGTGTGGGACACGGTTTCGATTTTCATCACATATCTATCCATTTCATTAAAGGTTTAGCATATATGAACGTTTTGCAACGGTATCATTCCATCTTCACTGAATTCGTTCCCATGGATCCATTTATTTCGTTGCAGTGCTCTTGACTCATTGTCGAAACGTGAGCCATTCTTAAATTAGCAAAAAATAATTTTTATGTCTCTATACAACTACAGAATTCAAATGCACCATTCTCATTACAAAAGGGTTAGAAGATTCAATAATTATCAAACATACATTTCAGTTTTGAAATACACGTATAACAAATTTTGCATTATTACTCAAACTGCGTTTAGTATTAGATAAATCATACTCCCATATAATTATGAGAAGTTTTTTATACTAAGCTGCAAAAACTAAATTAATTGGAGATAATGTGAAAAGAAAGTAATTGGTCCAATCTGTGACCGGAACAAAATGTGCAATAGAAAAAAAAACACTATAAAAATATTTATCTTTAGTAATGAAACATGAGTTAATACCTTGGAAAATTGTCGTCAAGACAATTAACTTGGTTAAAGAAAGACGCAGGACTGAACATATAAATGAGAATGCTGGACTATTGAGAATCTAGAAATAGATATGTGTTACGAAAAACGACTGAGAACTAATGTAAACTTAATTTATTATTTGAAAAAAAGCCTGAAAACTTATGAAGTATACTGAGGTAGCACAGTATTTCTGAATGCAGCTTCCACATTATCTTATTCTAGATGGTCTAACTCAACAGCAATATCTTAGAGCCTCTAACTACAATACGTGTAAGGTTGCAGTGGCTACGTGGGGCGTTCCTGGATGCTCAGATGACAGAGTCTAAAATCAGTTTTTATTTATCGGGAATATTCATATCGAAATTTAGAAAACCTAAAATAACACTTACGTTATAGTATACATACATTAGTAGTATGTAGTAGACCGTACGTTGTGAAATGAACCTAAATTAGAGGTCACATATAATCAGAAGTTTGGATGTAAAACGTTTATTTGAGTAGTAAACTGAGCGGGATTTCCTTCGCTGACACATCATTACAGAGAAAGTTTACAAGACCTCCCAATTTCGTTCTCTGCGCTGACATGAAGCTGTAATAAAAAAAAATCCGATTTTGGGCCCTTTCTTGCGGTTAAGCGCGTGCGCGGGAGATGAGACGACAGAATCATTACAGTAAGTCGTACGTATGTTTGGTTCCTGGATGATGTGTCGACACCGAAGACGGACTTGACGAATTACAATCACAATAAATAAACAATTCCGCTTCACTAGCAATGTGAATTGCTATGATTTTAATGTGACTCTTGCACTATCCTAGTGGCACCTAATTACCCCCAGGGTGTTAAATGAAATTTTATGTGAGGTAAACAGAATGGGTTTAATTGTCTTTCGGTCAGAAAACTAAATTATTTTTAAAATATTCTTTTTACTATTTCGTAACGCGGTGGTAATTACATAAGTTACCATTAATTACGTTTTTATCAAATACTAGTATTAAGTCGTTTCGTAATGTGGTGGGGGCATAGCTTGTGAAACGAATGTATGAAAATCTTCTTCCTCACTTAGTCTTCCCACTACGCACACACTTTAGTGTCATACAGCTATGGCAGTAGAATTGCGAAATATACACCACATGTGCTTAAATATTTCATAAAAATGCCTTCTCCCAGTTCAGGTAGTTCCCGCAAAACTTCTTCATTATTGACTTTTCTATAAATAAACGAACTAATTGACAGCACAACACTTTGCTGTAGCTTCTACACATTATTATTATTGTTATTCTTATTACCAATTTTGGTGGCAGTGGTGTTACATAGAGCATTAGAAACACGAAATCTCCCAATGTCTGCCAGTTCAAAAATGAGGAGCACAGTAATCAAGTGATTAGCAAACCAAATATAGTAAACATTTTAAGTTGGTTGATTTTAAACGGGAGTGGTGCAGAGGGATAATGTTTTATAGAAGCGTCTACCCCAGTATGAATAATTAGCTTTCTTTTCCTAGAAGGAGTTACAGATAGCAGTCGCGATGCCATGAGGAAAGACGCTGTTAGAAATAAGCACTAACGCACAGAATTGTATCACGTAACGTTTTCCAGACTTTAGTCTCTAGATTACACAGAAGTTTAATACATTTTATTATTGTGATTTTAAATGACGGAATTCACTGTTTAAGTGCTGCAATCATTTTCTGAAATTACAAAATTATTTAAGCAAATTAAGATTTTTGCAAATGTGAAAACATGTTCGAAAGTATAGTATGGTCATGTACACAGGAACAAATATTCGAATGTAATTTTAAAAGCGTTTCAATCGAGAAAACATAGTCAGTACTGTATTTAATAGTGTATATGTTACGTTATTGCTCTGTTACACCCCAGCAATCAAGAAGTGAAATAAAATTAAGTAGAAGTGTTGCCGAAAACCAGTGACAAGTTAAATACATTTTGAAATTAGAGATACTAGAAACTAAAACAAATTTCTATTTTCAAGGCAGATAAAATTGTAAAAGAATTAAGGAAACTGAATGCATTGGCAGTTACTATATTTTGCATAGTGTAAGACCTATTTCAAACTGCACGATTGTGCACGCCAACTACGTATCGCTTAACTGAGCACACGTTATAAAACACGTTTCAAAACTATATAGAATGTTATTAGCAATAAAATTCTGTAAGTGAAGAATTAAAATATATGCTCTAAATAGTTTTAATCTACTACACAATATTTAAATGTGCAGAACTCGAAGTATTTACAAATGATGCGCATATCTGGTAACAGAAAAAACTGTAGAAAATGGTGGAAATTGCTTATGTCTATTTTACATTTTCAAATCTAGGCAGGATACTCAGCCACAAGGAACAAACTGTGACAAATGTAATGAAGCGGGTGTATACTGCATTACACGCAACGATTGTCCTAAGGAATATGTAGGACAAACCGGTAGTTCATTAATGAAATTTCAGAAACACCTTAACTTAAATAACCCGCTATCAGCATTAACAGCGCACTTACGCGAAGATGGGCACAGCACCACAAGCCCTTCAGAAAATTTTAAAAACACTTCATAAATAGGAAAAAAGAATATTTTTAATATATTAGAGGAAATGGAGATTTTTAAACATAAAAACGAAAACGAACAGTTCACATTGAATAACCAATTGGAATTAAAGCACCATAACATTATTGCTAATTTTGATTGATTGTATGATTAGTATTAGTTAGCAAAAAAAAAAAAAATCTGCGTAACTGTCGCTTCTGAAGGAAATGACTCAGCACTCCCAGTCATAAGTGTACGACGTCACACTGTTCACATGTGTAGTTTCCGTTCTGCCAGGCAGCTAGTCTCTGTCATTCGTACGGGCCGCTTTTGCCTTGCCCTGGCCGAGCTTCCCTCTGTCACACTGGTAAGTCATTGCCACCTGATACACAGTAATTCGCGTAGTGCCGCGATTAATCACGTTAGCAGTGACAATTTTTTATCGCCAATCCAGCCCCTTTTTAGAAAATTTTTGCGTCCAATCACTGTAAAATATTTTTCTCTTTTCTTTTTAGATACAGTCAAATTTTAAAAAATGGAGCATTGTTCTTTACCTTTCGCTCGCCATAATGTTAACGATATTCTCTGAATATTTAATTTTGACTAAGAGCGATGGGTATTCCTATGTTCTCTTAACGTTGTGAATATATTTTACACATTTCTTTACCAATTTTAATATCTACAAAATGTGGTGACACTATACTTTGCCTTTTACAGTGTAGGATGCACCTGATGATGCAGCTTTAAGCGAAAGCGATTGTGTTTTAATAAACAACTATTTTATCGCCTGTAGGCGGAGTTCTTCCTAACATCATCCCATCTAACACTCGCAAACAGCAATCTGTATGTAAAAACATTGATTCCAAAGTAACATGACATTGCACAGGGTAATTCAGTGATGATTTTATAATCTTTCAGGGATGATGGACAAATGTATCAATCTGTGGTAAGGGACACTTGTTAGGAAACGACCGAGACTATAGATAGAGGTGAAAATATATTCACGTTCCGCCTTAATCTCGCGCAGCCCTCAAACTAAGAGTCCCAGCTTCCAAACGCTGATCATGATGTTGACAATTCCCCATGAATACTCCACAATAACCTTATATAATGTCCCCTGTTGATGGGCTAGTAAAGGTGCAAGTAACTTGAGAGACCGAATCACATTACCCCACAAGAATAAATGAAGTGGGGTGAGATCACATGAACGGAACAGGACCTCTTCTGCATATCTGCTTTTCATGGGAGTGTGTGGACCAGGTGTTCCTAAGTGAGGTGGGGCTCCATCACGTAGAAACCAATTCCGTTGAATAACCTATACACCTAATTGGGCATCGGAATTACTTACTTCACAGTCTTAGTAACAACAGTACCGGTACATGTATTCCACTGCCGTATGTATCAGAACGATTTTCGCTTATAACTTCCGACTCGTTCGTTTCCGGGTGGGTAGCTGACCTCAAACTGATACACATTGCCTTCTCCATCATTTCTGGTAGTTTGTAACCTCACGGAATCGCCTTTCTAAGGACCTGCATTGGTCGTGCATGAGCAATTAGGATCTTCAACCAGCTAGTTATATCACTTGAACTCATCGTGGAAACGTTTTTGCCTATGGATACACACAGGATTGCCATTTCAGAGGATATTTATACTGTGTATGACGACTTGGCGCTGGATTCTGTTTAAACTACCTTGTTCTGTTTTGGGCTCTGATGAACTGTGACTCAACACAAACAGGTTACTGTTGTTGTACTGTCATTACTACTTCTTCGCGTTGAGTATATCAACGTAATCGTCATATTCACAGTTGTCAAATACTTAACTACCAACAAGGTAGCAAAGAATAGTTATAATATAATGGTTAGAATTCAGGTCAGTCAATTTGCAATGAAATTACCTACACAACGATTACTGGTGCTTTGATTTGGTAGATGTTCACTGAAAGAAAGAACCAGTCATAGTAATAAAGATTGTCGAGGCTCTATGTGTGTCTAGCTGACTAGTTGGCACAGACATTAGGCCGATTTGCTCCGAATCCTGTGCTGTGGTTGGGTGTCAATTGCCGCCACACACCGCTGTTGTGTTCCCAGAGCGCCGCCTGTGTTATTGGTAATTAACGAAGGCAAACAACGTGGTTAATGCACCTCTAAGGGATACAGTCCTCACCATTAGACCAAAGGACTTGTAAGCGCCTATGAGAACATAACTAAACCGTCCTTCCCAAGAAGTCGATACTAGAGACGTGCGGGTTAGTAATTTTGAAGCAATGATTGTCAGTCACTCAGCCAAATCTCTATTTGAACAAGCAAATCCCTGAAATCACTTTACAGTTGTGGCAAGAACAGGATTCATTAAATATTTCAGCAATATCTACCTTTTAGAATTTCTTCTGAAGGAGTAAGTTCTACATAGCTTCTCGTAATATTATACAAGGAACGTTCACTTTATTTTATCTTAATTCGTTATATAAATACGAGGGTTGTCCAGAAAGTAAATTCCGATCGGTCGCGAAATGGAAACCACAGTGAAAACCAGAAACGTTTTGTTTGTAACAGTTAGGTACAACTTCCACCTACTTCTCTACATAGTCGCCGCTCCAACTTCGCGTGTTGTCGTAGTGTTGTATCAGCTTTCCAATATCCTCGTCATAGAAAGCAGCCGCCTGTGCTTTCGGCGAGTTATCTGCACTGGTCTGCAGTTGTGGAAACATTTTGTCATCATAGCCAGCGGTTCTTGTGAGCAGAGATGAGACTAAGGGGGAGCCAATTACGGACTGTATTGTGGGTGATCACTTCTCATCGGAAACGCTGCAGGAGCATCTTCATTGTCGCTGCAGTGTGCGGCCAAGAATTGGCATGCAGAGGGAACTGCTCGACAGTTGTGTTGTGTGGGCTGCATGACACAGGTGAAATCTCTAACCAGGCCCTCTTGGTGTTTTTTTATGCATGATGGAGCTCCAATGGATGGAGTTCGAAGCATTTTACATAAATCAACTACACTATCAATTTTAAAGTATTGTCATAGTGTCTAGGATCAGTACCAAGAACGTATTACTAATAGAGAACATAAACACTCCTAAGGCTACACGGTTCTGCACGGTTAAAACAGTCTATAATGTTAGATCGCTTTAGTTTCAGACCTATCAGTCATGTGGAATGCATCGCTGTTATTTCATTGTAAGAAATACATTCCCAGCGCATAAAATACACTCCTGGAAATGGAAAAAAGAACACATTGACACCGGTGTGTCAGACCCACCATACTTGTTCCGGACACTGCGAGAGAGCTGTACAAGCAATGATCACACGCACGGCACAACGGACACACCAGGAACCGCGGTGTTGGCCGTCGAATGGCGCTAGCTGCGCAGCATTTGTGCACCGCCGCCGTCAGTGTCAGCCAGTTTGCCGTGGTATACGGAGCTCCATCGCAGTCTTTAACACTGGTAGCATGTCGCGACAGCGTGGACGTGAACCGTATGTGCAGTTGACGGACTTTGAGCGAGGGCGTATAGTGGGCATGCGGGAGGCCGGGTGGACGTACCGCCGAATTGCTCAACACGTGGGGCGTGAGGTCTCCACAGTACATCGATGTTGTCGCCAGTGGTCGGCGGAAGGTGCACGTGCCCGTCGACCTGGGACCGGACCGCAGCGACGCACGGATGCACGCCAAGACCGAAGGATCCTACGCAGTGCCGTAGCGGACCGCACCGCCACTTCCCAGCAAATTAGGGACACTGTTGCTCCTGGGGTATCGGCGAGGACCATTCGCAACCGTCTCCATGAAGCTGGGCTACGGTCCCGCACACCGTTAGGCCGTCTTCCGCTCACGCCCCAACATCGTGCAGCCCGCCTCCAGTGGTGTCGCGACAGGCGTGAATGGAGGGACGAATGGAGACGTGTCGTCTTCAGCGAGGAGAGTCGCTTCTGCCTTGGTGCCAATGATGGTCGTAAGCGTGTTTGGCGCCGTGCAGGTGAGCGCCACAATCAGGACTGCATACGACCGAGGCACACAGGCCCAACACCCGGCATCATGGTGTGGGGAGCGATCTCCTACACTGGCCGTACACCTCTGGTGATCGTCGAGGGGACACTGAATAGTGCACGGTACATCCAAACCGTCATCGAACCCATCGTTCTACCATTCCTAGACCGGCAAGGGAACTTGCTGTTCCAACAGGACAATGCACGTCCGCATGTATCCCGTGCCACCCAACGTGCTCTAGAAGGTGTAAGTCAACTACCCTGGCCAGCAATATCTCCGGATCTGTCCCCCATTGAGCATGTTTGGGACTGGATGAAGCGTCGTCTCA
This sequence comes from Schistocerca gregaria, assembly GCF_023897955.1. NCBI lineage: Eukaryota > Metazoa > Arthropoda > Insecta > Orthoptera > Acrididae > Schistocerca > Schistocerca gregaria. Next base: position 279,648,338 of record NC_064931.1, read on the forward strand.
CGCGGTCTGCACGTCCAGCACGAACACTGGTCCAACTCAGGCGCCAGGTGGAAATGGCATGGCAAGCAGTTCCACAGGACTACATCCAGCATCTCTACGGTCGTCTCCATGGGAGAATAGCAGCCTGCATTGCTGCGAAAGGTGGATATACACTGTACTAGTGCCGACATTGTGCATGCTCTGTTGCCTGTGTCTATGTGCCTGTGGTTCTGTCAGTGTGATCATGTGATGTATCGGACCCCAGGAATGTGTCAATAAAGTTTCCCCTTCCTGGGACAATGAATTCACGGTGTTCTTATTTCAATTTCCAGGAGTGTATATCCTTCCTGCAGGTTTCTCTACGATAAACGATTGTAACGAACTGTAAAATGAAAACACCACATCCTTAAAATATCGATTCTGTGTGATACGTGCATAACGTAGCTTTCCAGACATGTATAGCGTCCACTGTTCACATCCGATTACGGTTCAGAAATTATACTATGCTCGCATCAGTCCTATATAAAATGATCGTCAGTAACTGGGAATACCTCTTACAAGGACACAAATAAACGTATAGCAGAGGCGTCCAACATGTGAAATTACACGTCAAGCCGCAACTAACTCTGTAAACAGGGCAACTGTCAAGCAGATGTATACATGGGGATTGCACAGTCTTACAAACACCTATCCCTAACTTAGAATCATTTTAGTTATGAAACTGAAGTCTCGATTCTATACCCAAGACGCGAAAGGGAATGGAGTATATCGCATAAACCTTAGTTTGTTTAGAGTGAAACGTAACGTTCTACCAGCGGTGGTATTGTCATCGTTAAAACTCGACCTGCTAGGAAGTTTACCGTTTCTTATCATGCCCTACAGCTCCTGCAAATTACCGTCTGTAGTAATGGTTTAACAAATTTGTATGGTCCATTAAATTATAGGTCCCTGCGAGCTATTGCCAGGATATTAAAATTTCTAGCAGGGGTTTTTTACCAACTGGTAAAAATTTGACCGCAACAGATAGCGCAATATTTTTAGAACTACTACAGAAGGCACGTTAGCAAGGCTTAATAGGCTGCATATAGCTTTTATTTACTTTCTTTTGTCGATCCAGCATTCGACTGTGACACTGACTAACTTTCACCTATACTTTATGACGAAGGGAGGAAATAATCTGTCACTGGTATAGATTACTTCATATTTATTAAATACCGATGGATTTTTAACAACTACAGTGTATCTGTTGGATAAACATCACTACCGGTGTCTAGTTGACGTGATTCACTTTCGCCACGTAATTATGGAAAGGGAGAGGGGAGTGCAGACCTTGCTTTAATATAATTTTATTCAGGCACACAATTATATCTAAACCAATGATTATTACATTTAATTGCTATAGGTTACGCAGAACAAGTTCAGCAAAGACACTAAAAGCGAACTCGGTCAGGGCGAAAGGGTATCTGCGCCGGTCGGAGTGGCCGAGCGGTTCTATTCGCTACAGTCTGAAACCGCGCGACCGCTACGGTCGCAGGTTCGAATCCTGCCTCGGGCATGGATGTGTGTGATGTCCTTAGGTTAGTTAGGTTTAAATAGTTCTAAGTTCTAGGGGACTGATGACCTTAGAAGTTAAGTCCCATAGTGCTCAGAGCCATTTGAACCATTTTGAAGGGTATCTGCCTAAATCTAATTTTCATTAAAACTTAAGTTGAAGAGGGGGTAGTAAGTGGTACACTTGACTATGACTGCTTATTTTGGTTTAATCTTGCGTTCAGAAACAACACCACGTTACTGAACATCATTTACTATCATATGGCGGGAAAATTTTGCGAGTGTTTCTTCCATTAGTGGACATTAAAATCTGAATCGTCCTAGATACAAGAGTTTAACCCATATATTTCATGTAACGCACAACATTGCAAGCATTTCTGATAGTTGTCGGGGTACAAGAAACATTAAGTAATTGTCACATTAATACTGTTCCACACACGTGGCCAAGTTGCGGTAGCCAACAAAAATGCAAAAATAGGAAAACACTAGACTATTCCTTCCCTATCTTACACTCACCCACTGCCGTTTGGTTATTTACACGTCTACTATAAGTTTTCAAACCGAAACTGCCCTTTACCAATGCGGCGGTTGCTCCAACCGACCACATGGCGGGAAAGCAAGTACACAAATAAAACATTTGAAAAAATTAAAAAGCTTCAAAAATATTACTGCAAAAGAAAGACCACATTAAAATACATTAGATGAGTTAACTTCCATTAAGCACAGAGCAATAATATGACCGTGATCTTAAGGCCCATGGTGCGTGTCCTGACCAAGGCACAAACGCAAAGGTCTTACTGAAATTTGAGTATATTATGAAAATAAACTCCCTTGTGGGGGTTTCGTGGTAATCTCGCACCTGATTTAAACATCTGGACTTCATTAACGAGCAGATTTGAAACATTGCAATACCTATGTTAACATTGCCAAAACCGAGAGCTTGGTCCTCCACGTCTGTCCAGCGTCGCTAACCAGGAACAAGTTACCTGCGGCCACATCGCCTAACTGTTGTTCATTCAAAAGGTGGTGGAGGGGATGGTTCGGAAACCTAACAGGGCCAATACTCGTGCCTTCGCGACTTCTCTGACCTGACTTGCACACTATCTTTCCACACTTTTTCGCGTTCAAGGGGTTGGTACTATCCTACAACAGAACCACTGTACTCATGCAATGCTACGACCTCTGACTAAAGCTTTCTGCTACTTCACATAATTTCTCATTCATACCACCCACATCGCACAAGGGAAAGGATGCTGGGAAACGTCGTACACACAAAATAAAATCAATCAATAAATGAATAAACACAGCTTGGTCAATCCTCTCCTGCTTGTTACCCACTGACTTACTTCTGCCGAGTAAAAACACTCTCACTATAAATCTCCTGTACCAGAATTTATTGAAACAACAAGTTCCATTTCAAGAGGAATGAGTCGAAAGAGGATGGTCCTCCGATGACCGAGAGGCTTGCTGTTAGCGTTCGCAAGTAGACAGTGCTCTAAGTCAAATACAGAACAAGTGGTTGTATACGAGTCGAACGCAGGCTATGTCACGCAACTGATGTATCATGACAAAACAGTAGAAAAAATGGTCAACTGACCTGCGCCAACATCTCACTCCCTCTCTAGAATGCATCATCAGTCTGCCATTAAATCGTACCTCGTTACAGCTCCATCTTAATCGATCACCCCATCCACTCTCTGTTATCTTTTAACGCAGATACTTGTACGTTTAGGGGCAGATGTTTCTCTGTTTTCCTTGAAAGCTTCAGATACAGTACTTTGGAAACGCTACACAACATGGCCAAACTCTTCCAGTTTCCTTATGTTGTAAATGTCTTATATTTAAAATCATCCAGAGTGTGTGTTGTGTTGTGTTAGCATCAGTAACATGATTTACACCAAGCAACGTCTAGTTTTCTGTGAGAAGCAGTGGATCTGAGTGTCTCAGTGTCAGTTTAGAATCTAACACGGCCCTCAAAGTCGTGGCAGAAAAACAAAATGTATGACAGTGTACAAAGCGTGTTACAGCAGAAAAAGCAATGTTTTAAACAACGACACAGGGTCACAGGGGGCGTTCCTTGCGACTTATTGTATAGTTTGTGGGATACGGTCATCCTCCTACAGTACAGGAGATGCAACGTAACACTGGTCTGTGGAATGGAAGAATACCTATATATTTAATAGGACCATAACATGTTCTCGACGCCGGCGTGCAGACGGTATTTGTTTTCGATATATGGGAGGAGAGAGATGCAGTAAAAATCTTGATGTGGATCTGTTTTGGACTGCAGTACGTGTATGGAATTTGGGGACATACCACAATGCAGTAGCACAATCCTCATCCCTCTCCCACTTCCTGCACTGTCTTTTAAACTACCTTGTGTTTCAGGAGCAGCCTTTGTTTCATGCTGACCTTACACATCGTACATTGTTGGCAGAGCTACTACAACTTGTTCCCATTTTCACTGAACGTTCAAAACACGGCCCTGTCGCACTAACTCGGTTCACTTTGTTTCTGCTCTGTTCTGACTTAAAATGGAACTATCACATGCCCTAAGCTGCAGAAATGGCCACAGTTGCAAGATGTTGAGAATATCTAAAATTGTACTCTAGCTGATAGGTTCGAAAAAGTGACTCGTTTCGAGATACGAGAGTGCCAGAAATATGATTCACTAGGGGCTGTAATCATTAACGTACTTCTCCATCGGATACAACACAGGTATGTGGCTGAATGAAGGGACTTGATTCCAAATCACAGACATAATTACCGGAAAGTGTAGCACTGGAGATCTGAAAAGCTAGTGTACATTTCTTACGACCTCAATCAGCACACTATCTACTGTTTGTGACCCTTCTCAATCAACCATCGCCTATAACCCAGTTTATGTATCACTGATCCATTGAGGTGGCATCGAGACAGAATGCATTACAAATACTGGAGAAATATGTAGCGGCGGCGTGAGGGAGGACAAAATACCGGTTTCATAGCACGCGCTTAGCTGAATCACTTTGTAAATTCGGTAATTTTATTACGAGGTTGTTCGACGGCGACGTGTAACTGCATTGTTGGTATGATAATATACACTCTGGCGATAACATTCTATATTCAGTGTCGCAGTATTTGTCTGGAAAAACCACTTCATTTGGAGGTAATGCCATACCTCGATTTATAAAGCCAGTATAGCTTTTAACATGGATACTTCTAAGAACCTGTAGAACCAAGACTGGTTGTGACAGTAACATACAGTAGTTGTTGCGACCGTGTTTTTTAACATATGGCGGTTTGTAAGACGATTCCGCCTCTGTTTCTAAGAGACAGTGGTATGACTCATAAGAAAAACTTATGAGACATGTCCACCCATCGCTGATTTTCGGTCAGTATTATTTCGTAGTGGGTGCAATCAGTTAATGGCGAAGTTTTCTACTTAGCAGTTGGTGATGTGTGATAGGTTCGCCTTGAGCATCAGGCTTATAAGATACGTGTTTCTGTTCTGACATGTGCAAAGAAAATGAGTATGTCCAGTTGTAAAGAAGGTATGGATTTGATGTGGAATACTGTGATAGCAAAGGGAAGAGTATGTCAAGTCCTAAGAATGGTACAGATATTTCTACTTCCAGAGTCTCATTCACTCATTGTCAAATGTTGTTCAATTGTGATCGCCATCGTAGCATTTAATTGCAAGTATAGCAATCATATATATATGTGGCCGATATCGTAGTACTATTCTGTCTATGCATGCTTGTCGCGGCGGCTGTGGTGGCCTGTGGCGGGAATGATTCACATTTCCTGCTAACAGCAGGAGCCGTGCGAATAGCAAGCTCTGTTAGGATGCAGGGATGTAGTTGACTTAACCATGACGTCTTCCAGACCGCCGAATAGCAGACCAATGCTTAGTATGTGTTGGACAGCTTTCGTGATCGCATGGAAATTTGAGAAGATTCAACGTGGACATGTGTTTGCGCTGGGCCAATATTCCAACCCATGTAAACTATGTCATTTACTGCTTCTTCACGTTTCCCGTCTTTATTTGGTTGAGAGAAGGTCGATTGTGGTATGTGTTGAGCACATCTAGCAAGTGAAAGATGGGTGGGGGACAAGTTTGCTGGTTATATAGATTTGAGAAACACCTTAGTTACTTTGTAAATTATAAGGATGATATGGAATCACCGACATTGGTATTTGCGAGTGCAAATATCAGTTTCCTCTATTTTTTTCAAGTTTTCGCAGATGGGATCAGTTTCTGTTTTCTCAATGGTTTACAATATGCTCCACCTCGTTGAAGTTTTTTGTTTGTAGAGAAATAATTTCCAGTCTATATTTTCAGAATAATGTTGCGAGAGCGACCGATAGCATACTGATATGTCAAATGTATTTTTTATTCCACTCTTAGATCACAATATATATTCCTCTGACGATGGCTAGTTTCTGTCAGTAATGACCATTTTCAGATATGTTCTACACGATGTCATTATTGACTGTAACCGGTCACTGTCAAAGGAATGTATATTTTGAACTAAGACTGGAATAAAAAAAACCATTTGACAGTACTGGATCACTGTCCATATTCGCGACCATGTCGCAACTGGTGATACTGCTATATGCTTGGTATCGAGAAGTATCGCGTAAATGGTATAATATTCTGGGGAACCATGTCAAAATACATGTGTTCTTGTAACCCTAGACTCTCGTGATGCGTGTAGAAAGCAAGCAAGCAAATAGGTCGGGGCCAGAAAGAATGACGCCTTTGTGCCGAGGGGAACTCACCCCTCCTTTGTACAGCAGACTTCGTGGTATATGTACAAGTGTCTGGTGGTCGCTGGTGTGTGTCCTATAGTAAGAGAGGTATCGATTCAGCACATTATTTTTTTAAGTGGAACATTATGTGCACTATACAGGGTGTTACAAAAAGGTACGGTTAAACTTTCAGGAAACATTCCTCACACACAAAGAAAGAAAATATGTTATGTGGACATGTGTCCGGAAACGCTTACTTTACATGTTAGAACTCATTTTATTACTTATCTTCAAATCACATTAATCGTGGAGTGGAAACACACAGCAACAGAACGTAGCAGCGTGACTTCAAATACTTTGTTACAGGAAATGTTCAAAATGTCCTCCGTTAGCGAGGATACATGCATCCACCCTCCGACGCATGGAATCCCTGATGCGCTGATGCAGCCCTGGAGAACGGCGTATTGTATCACAGCCGTCCACTATACGAGCAAGAAGAGTCTCTACATTTGGTACCGGGGTTGCGTAGACAATAGCTTTCAATTAAAGTCAAGAGGGTTGAGGTCGGGAGAGCGTGGAGGCCATGGAATTGGTCCGCCTCTACCAATCCATCGGTCACCGAATCTGTTGTTGAGAAGCGTACGAACACTTCGACTGAAATGTGCAGGAGCTCCATAGTGCATGAACCACATGTTGTATCGTACTTGTAAAGGCACATTTTCTAGCAGCACAGGTAGAGTATCCCGTATGAAATCATGGCGGTGAATCGAGGAAGTACAGTACATACTGACGAAACTAAAATGAGCTCCATTCCATGATTAATGTGATTTGAAGAGACAGGTATTCCTCTGGTGTCATGTATCAAATGGGTGCTGCCGCCTCATCCTTGTTAGACCCAAACTGACACCTGCAGCTGGTTCAGCAACTGATGGCTGCGTCCTCACTTCGCCAAGGCTGCTGGTGCATCCAGACTCCTGGGAGCGTTTGTGGTAGTGTCCTGTGCAGTCCAGTATACAGGGTACGTCGGGCAGTGCATGTTTCATGATCGAAAGAGTGTTAAGTGTGTGTAATTATGTGTGTTTCATGATGGTATTTATTGCACAATCGTAATGATAGAAGAAATGCGATAGATGTAATTACTTCTGACAAGGCCTGCATCTTTCCAAACAGCAGTGAATGACGAGCAAGTGAAATCCAAGTCCTGCAAATTGATTTTTCTTATGAAAAATCAGTATACGCTTGACTTTCCCTTTGTGAGATCCTTCCTCTCCACCACAGAGCACAGAGCCACCAATTTCCAGGTAGAAGAGGGTAGGGGAGAGGGGAGGGAGCAAGTGGGTGGGGATGGAGTGGCAAGGGTGGTAATCGATTTCCTGAAAAATTCTTTAAATAAATAAATAAACTATATTCCACTGTAATCCCCTAAATTGTTTAAATAAACAATGTTCCACACATTGTCTAGATTGCTTAAACAATACACAGCAATCCATTTCTGCACAAATTTTTTAACTAAATAAACTATATTCCATTCACTGCCATAAATAACTAGACAATATTCTATACATTGTCTAAATTATTTAAACAATATTCAATACACAACAATCGAATTCTCTCCAAATGACCGATTTCATGAGTCTTTTTCCGGCCAATTTCTGTGTGGAAGGGTGGGAGGGGAAGGGGTTTACCAGAGGGGGAGAGGTTAATTAATTGATCAATTTAATTAAGTAGTCAATCAATTTGATAATAGTTAGAGGGGCTATTCCAATTATTCTGATCTGATAGAGTACCTGTAGCAGTGAGGGGCGAGGTTTCCTGAGGGGTGGTGAGGGGAGGGGACAGGGTACAACAAGTTAAGTACCAGTCAATCAAAAGGATGGATCCTTTTAGCAGAACAATAGGTTAAGGACCTGTCAATCAAAGGAGAGCTATAGGTTAAGCGCATTTCAATCAAAGGAGAACAATAGGTTAAGTACCTTTCAATCATAGGAGAACAATAGGTTTCCACCTGAGTGCATACCAGCCCCTGATGTAAGCAACCTGTACTAACAAATTGCACCAGCACTCTCTTTGCCCTACTACTAGCACATCCTTCATAGAGTCCCAGGCTCTCCACATGTGATTTCCATACTTCTGGAGCCCTGAAAAAAGACATTCGTGGGCGTCGAGCCGGCTGTTGTGACCGAGCGGTTCTAGGCGCTTCAGTCTGGAATCGCGCGACCGCTACAGTCGCAAGTTCGAATCCTGCCTCGGGCATGGATGTGTATGATGTCTTTAGGTTACTTAGGTTAAAGTAGTTCTAAGTTCTATGGGACTGATGACCTCAAATGGTAAGTCCCATAGTGCTCACAGCCATTTGGTCCATTTGACCATCTTTATAGCGTCATCAGTGGCCATGGACGTGTGTAATGTCCTTAGGTTAGTTAGGTTTACATAGTTCTACGTTCTAGGGGACTGATGACCTCAGATGTTAAGTCTCATAGTGCTCAGAGCCATTAGATGCATTTGACCATCTTTATTGCGTCATCAGTGTGTTTCAAGGTCAACCGCTCAGTCCATTGAAGTGTCCAAGGGCAGGGGCTCCTATCCCAACCTCTAGAATTTCTGTGTTTCTTCTTTTTATGAGCCACCGTGCAATCAGTTTGGACGCATCATTTACAGCGATTGTGAGTCAGCATAGCATCTGAAGTCGGTGACGTAGACAATTCTTGAACGTTATCCAAACCAAGATGACAAAGAGCCTCAGAGGCCACTCCCTAGAATGAGATCCTTGCAATTCAAATAGTCACAGAAAAGAGGGGTCAAGCAACATGGCATTTGTGTTGAAATTTAGTACTTGCTGGTTATCAATCGTCTCCACAGTTGAAACAATAGTAGGCCGTTTCGAATGGGTGATATCAAGGGAACAGGTGGGTTTAAGAACGTCCCAGATTGCTGTTGTTGAACCATTGATACACAAAAAGGCCCATCGACTGCACCACCTCTGGGTGGTTCCGGAGGCGGCGTTTCCTCAGCAACAGGAGAACTCAAGGAGAAACACTCAGAGACGTCAGCAGCTGTTTTCTCACTGCCGACCCCATCATGGTGTACTACTCAACGTCGCAGGATACACCGACCGACCAACTTATTTCACGGAGAGGCAGTTGAGGAGAAAACGCATCCCACCCACTCACCATCCTGTGTACGAAGTCTCTTACATTGCGCAGCAGACACTGCCGGCTTGGCAACAACAATTTCAGGGCCGTGGTGCCAGGGTAATGGCGGAAATTCAGAAGCAGTAAGCTGCGAGTCCCTCTGCTGTTCGATTTCACCAAGGGAGCACGTGGCACGAATCTCATGAGTAGGAGAAACGAGATGAGCTACTGGAAATTAACGATGCTGTTCAAATGAGGACATCAGTATACCAGCAGAGGGCAGTTAGATCTAAGGTTGCCACTTTCAATGCAGAGAACACACATCCCCATTTGTGCATGGGAAGGACTGTTATGTTTGATTACCATCTCCACTGAATGGATACCTCTGAAACACTGCAGTTGGTGTTGTGAGGACCAGCGTTCGCGTCGCATTTTCGTCTCATCACCATAAACGAGCAATACCTCCTTATGTAAACTGTCGTCATCCTCCAGCGGGGTATTAAACACTCAGGAATTTATGCAATCTAGTTCTGCATTAGCAAGAAGTACTATACTTGCCATACTTATGGAATCATGCTTTATAGAGATAGGGCCCCTCCACGCCCGCACCAACGTGGTGACCAAACCAAAAGTTCTCCTGTCACCTCCGTAAACATGTTAGTTATCTAGTAATTGGATCACAGGATGCTGGGCTGTGATGTTGTCCGTGCGTCTGGGTACGACTACCCATTAACACGGTCCATCAGGTGATGGTATCATGCTTAAAGGCTGTTTGAGAACGTCAACGCAAAAGCAAACTATCTACTTCTGGGAATCGAAAAAAATTAGCGAAACAGGTATAATTATCAGAGTCAGAATAGGCAGACGTTACGTAATGGTATCGACGAGTCAGATATGAATCTCAGATGGGCTGCACGTAATGCATTGATCTGTCAAAACTGAAGCTTTCTGTACCTTTTCTCAGAACACACTTGGGAAAAATGGTCGACATTATGGAGCGGACTACACCGCTACCAGCAACACGCACAACTACTGACGCTGTGAACCAAACGAGGATGTGACACACACGAAGACACAAACAACACTGAGGCAGAGCTGTCAAGGAGCATGCGACTCTGCGCTCAGAAAGAAAATATCCGAACTTACCGTTCGGCACACAATGCGGAACTGGTACCTCCTTGGCTATCCTGACACGCTTCCCATGTGACACAATTTCCCATCCGGTCGTTCGAAAGCAGCATCCATGTCCATTCTCTTCCTTCGGGCAGCTCAGTCTGATTCATACAGGAGTTCGGGCAGAACAGACACCAACAGAATAGACAGAATAGACACTACGCATCTACACTGAAAAGCCAAGGAAACTGGTACACCTGCCTAATATCGTGTAGAGCCCCCCGCGAGTTCACGTTTGGGGAGTTTGGTGTCCAGCGGAAGTAATTAAACTGAGAAGAGTGTTTCTGCAGCCAACCTGTAGCAATTCGGGACGAGTTGGGTGTCGCATTGTCCTGCTGGTATTGCCCATGTCCGTCGGAATGTACAGTGTACATGACTGGATGCAGGTGACAGATAGGATGCTTACGTACGTGTCACCTGTCAGAGTAGTATCTAGACGTATCGGGGGTCCCGTATCACTCCAACTGCACACGCCCCACACCATTGCAGAGCCTCCACCAGCCTGAAGAGTCCCCTGCTGATATGCAGGGTCCATGGATTCGTGAGGTTGTCTCCATACCCGTACACGTCCATCCGCTCGATACAATTTGTAACGAGACTCGTCTGACCAAGAAACATGTTTCCAGTCATAAACAGTCTAATGTCGGTGTTGACGGGCCCAGACGAGGCGTAAAGCTGTTTCGTGCAGTCATAAAGGGTACACGACTGGGCCATCGGCTCGGAAAGCCCATATCGGTGATGTTTCGTTGAATGCTTCACACGCTGACACTTGTTGATGGCGTCCCGTTGAAAGATTATATCCAGTCGTCGTTGGTTCCGTTCTTGCAGGATGTTTTTCCGGCCGTAGCGATGTTTCACCGGATTCCTGATATTCACGGTACACCCGTGAAATGGTCGTACGGGAAAATACCCACTTCATTGCTACCTCGGAGATGCTGTGTCCTATCACTCGTGCACCGGCTATAACACCACTTTCAAAAACACAGAAATCTTGATGACCCGTCATTGTAGCAGAAGTAACCGATCTAACAAGTGCGTCAGACACTTGTTGTCGCATACAGACGTTGCCGACCACAGCGCCGTATTCTGCCTGTTTATATATCTCTGTATTTGAATACGCATGCCTATACCAGTTTCTTTGGCGCTTCAGTGTGTATGTGCGGATATCTACATGTCTCTGGGAGCGACAGCTCTTAAAATTATTTGAGCGCCGGCCGCGGTGGTCCCGCGGTTCTAGGCGCGCAGTCCGGAACCGTGCGACTGCTACGGTCGCAGGTTCGAATCCTGCCTCGGGCATGGATGTGTGTGATGTCCTTAGGTTAGTTAGGTTTAAGTAGTTCTAAGTTCTAGGGGACTAATGACCATAGCAGTTGAGTCCCATAGTGCTCAGAGCCATTTTTGAATTATTTGAGCACAGATGCGTATTACGTTCGAACTCCTGTAGGGAACAGGGTGAGGTGGCAGGAAGAGAATGGACGGGGACGCTGCTTGCGTAGGACAGGGTGAGAATTTGGGTTCGATGGGAAACGTGCCATGATTGCTGAGGGAGTGAAGGCGACAGCTCGCGTTAGTGCGATATCCAGGTTCTAGTCCCCATCTGGAACAAATTTTCACCTGTCGTCTTTGGATTTAATTCAGTGCCTGAATGTGGCTGATGCCATCGCTGTGGCTCAGTTCGTGTAATTAACAGCCACTGTTTCATGTAGTGATTTCTGCTCTGTCGGACATGCCTCACAGAACAGGCGCCATGCATGTATAAGTGTGTATGTCATCACATATTACAATGCCGTAAGCAAAATACTGCATGCTGTACCATTCTATGTACGCGCAAATCACGCCTTTTCATAATAACCAGAATAATGTGATGTGTTTAATTTTTATTGCAGCACGTAGTGCGGCGCTCCCAACTGTCTTAACTACGTATTAATTTTTGCACCTACCCATGTGGCCGAGGTAAGTTACGCCCCTGCATTGGCGCTCAAGTCACTGGTAACCAATGCTAATCCTGGAGGTGGATTGACTTTCTCCACAAGTATTTGGACAGAAGGGGGAGGAGAGGGCGTGGAGTACACTTAGTGAGCACCAGAAGTTGTGCCAATGTCCTTGATTGAATTCCAAACATCACCACAGTATCTCACGGAGTAGATACGGCCTGAAACAACGTGAATGATTATCCGCCCGTCGTATGGAAACGTTAAGCTCGATGGCTTCTCAAAAAATGGTTCAAATGGCTCTAAGCTCTATGGAACTTAACATCTGAGGTCATCAGTCCCCTAGACTTAAAACTAGTTAAACCTAACCTTAGGACATCACACACATCCATGCCCGAGGCAGGATTCGAATCTGCGACCGTAGAAGCAGCTCGGTTCCGGACTGAAGCGCCTAGAACCGCTCGGCCACAGAGGCCGGCTCGACGGCCCCCTGTCTGGTTTTAAAGAGGAGTGGGCTATGTGCCGGCACCGGGTTTCACCCTCTCGTTTCGTGCATCGTTTTTAATACACAAACGTGACCCCACACTGTACATATATCCATTACAATTACCAATACTCAATCTAGACATTTAAGAGAGAATCCACAAACACCGTGATAGACGATTCATTGCTTGCGACGGAAGAAAATCCTTTCTGATCAGGTGGCTGAAAATATCCTCGAAGTACCTCAACCAACGGCGCCATTCGACTCTTCCTTTATCGATTCTTGTTTTAGTCACATCCTGATCACAGAACACAATTTGTAATTACCGTACACAGGTATATCGAAATATGAAAAATTGACGTCAACTTGTAATATTCCTCTACCAGTAATGCTACATATCCAACAGGTACAGCCGCAGTTATACGTTACGAATCGAATCACCATCAACTCAAATCACACGTTGACTCTTATTCCACAATACACAGCACAATAGCTCAGCAAGAATTACAGATATGAAAGGAAATTTGTTTTCTGAAATAGGTATCTTGGGCCTACTGTTATTACTCGCATATAGTGACAAGTTTGGCCGCAATTAAAACTGAAACCTGACAGGAGAAAATACGTCTCTATAAAATAACAAGTGCATCTGAGATTGGGTCTATCATATGTTTCGTAAGAGTGGTGTTAAACAGCTTTGAAAACAACAAATAATAGGAAACGTGACAAGGCCACGTAATACTAGTACATAAAACTAAGTATACAAGTTGTGGACTCTACAAAATTTCTTGCCACGATTTCGAGAGATAATTTGTAGGCCACATTGGAATGTCTTTCAATTGAGGGTTCAGGAAACATGGAAGTTGAAGTAATAAGGGAGCACTATGTTTCCACACACAGAAAGGAGGTTACACTATGCTCTTTATAGTTCAACATTTAAAATTTTTGCACACGGCAGAGAACAATGATGAAGATTATGTTGATGGTAGGACTGTTTTGACGCACGACGACGCGGTCCTTATCGCCCGTACTAAAATATGACGAGACGAGTATGATTAGAATGGTTTAAGGTTGAAAAACTATACTGACATAAAAATTAAATACTTTGTTTACAGTTCTATTGTGGAGATTTACATGCACACTTACAGAGTAAGCCTCTTCCAATGTCAGTTCTTAAAATATTAGCCGAATAGACAGGCACAATAAAAATGTGACTAAAGGATTACGACATATTAGTATAGACGGTTCATCACTATATTTCATAACTACTACCTTAGTAATATTTACTTTTAAAGCTTTTGCGTAAATAGGCGCTTGCTTTTCTGCTGCCTTGACTCAGATTTTCGAAACCTCACTATCGTGCCAGCGACGGCTAGCTCCTTCCCGGACTCATCTGTAACATGAGGCGGCGCCTTCCATTAGCGGTGCGGCGGACGGATACCCTGACACCTTTCCTCTGGCCTCCGCTGTTTACTGCACGCCGTCGCTCCGCCTATTGTGTGCCCGGGGAAGACGATAATCTTAGCTCACCCCCTGCAGACAGTTTCTCGTCGAGGAGGGCGAGTGCAAATATACTGCCAACATTAGGATGTAATTTCACTTGCCTTTTCATTAATCGACCTGCGGTTTAATCCCATTAGCCACTGAGGTATGAGAGCAAACTCAAGTGTAGCGCACATTTTCCCTCCGTCACGTTGTGGTTAGGGAGATGGATGTTGCCTGACATATTACACGAGTACTAAAAGGCAAGCTTCGTGAAGTACGAGGACCGTTCAAGAAATAATACCCTACTTCTTTCTCAGCCGTAACAAGTATCGAAAAATGTCCACATAGGTGTTTCAGATTTGATGTTTCTTGTGCACATGTGCGAAGTTTCAAAGAATTCCGACACATGGCAGAGACGTAGTGAACTACCAAAGTAGTGTCTACGCAAGAAACTCATTACAAGCAACGTGCTGTAATTTAATTCTTAAGACCCCGACGAACATTGATAAAAGTTTGTGTGCAGTGTACGATAGTTATGCATTTGATGGGAGTACCGTTGGGCGTTGGGTAAAGAGTGTCAAATCGTCAGGAAATGCAGTAATTGAGCCCCATGATGAGGTACGTGCGGGACACCCTAACATAGCCACTGCTCACGACGTGGTGAATCATGTGGTTGACATTATTATTATTCTTGTGTCAGAAACAGAGGCGCACAAGTAACATGTTATATAGTCTTTGAGCAAAATTTGGACGCTTGCATTCCATTTTCTGTCGCTTGATGGAGGTCTTCTGCAATACAGGAGACGGGATACAGTCGACACTGAAGCATGTGCTGGGCGGTCTGGACTTTTCCACCATCACACTTAATATTGTTTTCTGTACTGTAGAGACATCTTGGCATATTAAACCTTGATCTAATCACTCCTGATCTCAGCCTATTCAAAGATTTTCAGGTCATCCATTCCTCGGCATGTCCTGGAGGCAGAGTTTCAGAAACTCTTTTCCAACCAGAAGGAAGGAAGGTCTTCTCCCTGCAATGTTGCACTCTGGCATTTTCAGCAGTGGTAGTAAGTACCTCTGACGTTCTAAGAAAGCTCTTCCTGACTTCAGTCACTGCGAATGCGGTTCGTGCTCACAAAGGGGATGGGTTTGCTCTTATTCAACTTTGTTTCGTTCCTTACTCGCCGCAATTTCCCTTCTAATGGGAGGTGGTCCTATTCAAGCAAGGCGGTAAATCCAGTCGATGGGAGCAGATTTCAAACAAATTCTCCAGGTGTCGTTGAGAGCTAAATCTACCTGTTTGGCCTGCTGTTCAATAGGCTAATGCAAGGGCAGATTGACATTACTCGCGTATACCGGCGCATCACAATTCGTAAATTAACGCTTCAGCTAACTGTGAGCATTGAAAATGGATGAGGAGTGAATGAGAGTTTTGGATATTCAAAGGTGTGCTCAGAATGGCGTCCACGACCGTTCACAACAGACGCAAAGTTCAATGGACAGCCATTTCATATGAACTTTTGAAGGAGTTTGAGGCCAATGGAGAGACGTTTCTGTCACGGTTCGTTGCAGGTGACGAAACATGACTGGATCATTGTGAGCTTGAAAAACGGAGGCAATCGTGATGATAATAGTTTGGGATAGTGATGGTGTGATTATAGTGGGCGTGTTGCCAAAAGTATCGACAGTTAAATCACAGTCATATCGAAGACCCTTACCGCACTCAAGAACTATTTAGGACGTGTTGAGTCTAGCAAGAATGTGAAAGAGATCTTGTCCCAACACCACAGCACTCACTCTCACGCAAGTCTCAGAACCGGGGAACAGATCGCCAAATTGGGTTGGATATCATCGTCTCATCCACCCTATAGTCCACTCCTTGCGACTTCGGAATCTATTTCGGCCACTTAAGAATTCACCACGTGGGACGCACTTTGAAGAGAATGATAATTCGTGCAGTGAAACTATGGCTACGAGAGAAGGAAAGGAGCTTTCACCAACAAATAATTCGTATTCTTGTACAACAGCGGGGTAAGTCCATGTAACTTGATATTGTCACCAAATTGAAACTCATAAGAATAAATAGGTTTCGAGATAAAAAATCTGGGCTTTGTTTATTGAATGATCGTAGAGTAGCCCTCGTCACAGTAATAACAACGCAAGGTATAGAGCAAAAACGGTGAGTGGAGAAGAAAGGACGTAGTTTCACTTTTTATTATATGAGGACAATGTAATTGGACCAAATGGCACTGTAATTCGGTGTTGTAGGAGTAAACGGAAGATAGCAAGAAAACGTAGCAACATCTCCACGTGATGTATGCTCTTCGCTGCACGCAGTGTGAAACTTGCATATTGGCTACAAGGTCATCTCTACGCCTCTAACGACGTGGATATAACTGGAAAATTAAACTCTAATCGCCTCTTATCTCTCGAACAGACGTAGAGGCCTTCGTTGGTCACGCTACGAGCGTCCAGGATTCGATTTCCTGCACCCCTGCTGAACTTTTGCTTCCTTGGTATGCGGTTGGTGGACATAGTTGCAAGGAATGGTGCCTTCTGTGCTACTATGTATGTATCATACCACTGTGACGGTGACGATGTTATTTTCGTTATCATTCTTTAACGATGAGCTGCTGAATGATTTTCTGCCCTGGGTCCCCAACTATTACATTCGCCAGGGCACTAGGAATCTTATTTCTACCACGTTACTAGTTCTCTAAAATAGTTTCTCCTAATTGCGCTATTAAATACATGGTCGATTTTACTTGCACGGTAACAAAGCACTCAGCATAGTATGTAAAAATAAAATCTAGAACTGGTGGGTCAGCAAAACGATTCATTAAAACTGTAATTCTTTTTCTGTAACTCGCTGATAATTACGAACCATGATAAATCTGTTTTTACTATAAGTCACAGCCAACGTGCTGCGAACAGCAATTTCTCTCACTCTCACAAGCCTAAGGTAAAATATACTCTGTGTCTCTGTAACCAGGTTTACCCAGCGACTTCGGATAGAAGGCAATCTCAACAGAAGGTCAAGCTCATGGCAGTGTAGCAGGTATCGCCTTTTTCGACTCCCACCTCTGACACGGTTAAGAATGTAGCTGTGCATGTCGCACAGAATCAGAAATCCATACCGAATGTGTGCTAATGGATGGTTCATCCTCACGTCCATGTTGTATCTTAACCTCAGCTTTTGGATTGTGGCTAAGCAGCTAGAATCCACAGAGAGAGAAAAGAAAAAAAGAACTCAGTGGTGGTAAGCGGCCAGGTCATACTATATCATAAGCCTACAGAACAGGCCTCGCCAAATCAGTATTAATGCTGCCGCCTCCCCCATTGCGCAGCATGTAGGTATTTGGGAACATAACTTAAATTTCCACTCTGCCCCCCCCCCCCCCCCCCCTTCTCCTCTTCCAACTTAGGGTGTCTCATATTCTCATATGCGTCAACATTTTATGGACCCACACTGTAGATGCAGCCACATCGTATCAGAATCTTGGAGAGGCCAGACTAACATTTGGCTCCTGAAGAGGGGCAGCAACATCTTCAATAGTTTCAGGTGTAATAGTCCGGATGACTGGTTGATCTGACCTTTGTACCTTATCCATTACGGCCGTCCTACACTATGTGATCAAAAGTATCCGAACACTCCCAAAACATACGTTTTTCATATTAGGTTCATTGTTCTCCCACCTACTGCCAGATACTCCATTTCAGCGGCCTCTGTAGTCATTGGACATCGTGAGAGATCAGAATGAGGCGCTCCGCGGAACTCAAGGACTTCCAAAGTGGTAAGATGATTGGGTGTCACTTGTACTATACGTCTGTGCGCGAGATTTCCATATTCCTAAACATCCCTACGTCCGCTGTTTGCGATGTGATAGTGAATTGGAAACGTGAAGGGACAAGCACAACACAAAAGAGTACAGGCCGACCTCGTCTATTGACTGACAGATACCACTGACAGTTGTGTAATAGGCAGACATCTATCCAGGCCATCGCACAGGAATTCCAAACTGCATCAGGACCCACTGCAAGTACTATGACAGTTAGACAGGAGGTGAGAAAGCTTGGATTTCATGGTCGAGCGGCTGCCCATAAGCCACACATCACGCCTGTAAATGCCAAACGACACTTCGCTTGGTATAAGGAGCATAAATATTGGACGATTAAACAGTGGAAAAACGTTGTGTGGAGTGACGAATCATGGTACACAATGTGGCGATCCAATGGCAGGGTGTGGGTATGGTGAATGCCCGGTGAACCTCATCTTTCAGCGTGTGTTGTGCCAACAGTAAAATTGGGAGACGGTGGTGGTATGGTGTGCTGTTGTCGGGTTTTTCATGGAGGGGGTTTGCAACTCTAGTTGTTCTGTGTGGCACTATCACAGCACAGGCTTACATAGATGTTATAATCACCTTCTTGCTGTTGCAGAGCAATTCTGGGATGGTGATGGCATTTTTCAACACGATCGAGCACCTGTTCATAATGCACGGCCTGTGGCGGAGTGGTTATACGACAGTAACATCCCTGTAATGGACTGGCCTGCAAAGAGTCCTGACCTGAATCCTATAGAACAGCTTTGGGATGTTTTGAAACGCCGACTTCGTGCCAGGCCTCGTCGACACCTCTCCTCAGTGCAGCACTCCGTGAAGAATGGGCTGCCGTTCCCCAAGAAACCTTCCAGCACATGGTTGAACGAACGCCTGCGAGAGAGGAAGCTGTCATCAAGGCTAGCGGTGGGCCAACACCATATTGAATTCCAGCATTACCGATGGAGGATGCCACGATCTTGTAAGTCGTTTTCAGCCAGGTGTCCGGATACTTTTAATCACATAGTGTACATTGGTACTAAGAATGGTTGAAAGCAAGACGAAGCTACAAGATTATTTCTACGCAGGGTATGCCGCTCTAGTATTGGCCGTACCCAAGGGATAGACTTCGATTTTGATCGGCTTTGAATATTTTGTTGTGCAGAGCAAAATAAGAGACATATATTTCTTTATACGTGCAAACGGGGCCGTTAAGGGGGTAAAACACAATCATGTCTCACGATGGCTGATTTTTAAACAGGATAAAGCGCCATATCAGAAGGCCAGGTGTGTGATGGATTGGTTCGAGGAACACAGTCGCTATTTCCAGTTTATGTACTGGCACCCCTATTCGCCATAGCTGAACCGATAGAACACATCTTCGATGTGATTGAACTTGGCTTATCGCCCTACTCTCCAGAATTTAAGGGAATTAGGTGACTTGTGTGTGCAGATGTGGTGCCATCTGTCTCCAGTGACCTATCAAGGCCTCATTGCCTCCATGCCACCACGTGTCGCCGCTGTCATCTGTGCCAGTGGTGGACATACTGGCTATTACATAGGTGGTCATAATTTTCTGGCTGATCAATGTATGTATGTATGTATGTATGTATGTATGTATGTACGGGCTACTGGCGATTTAAATTTAGGAGAAATTTTAATTTTCCACCATTTTTGAATGTGGGTTAAGATGTAAGTTTACTTCTTGAGTTTTCAAGTACCCCTGATATTTCAACTTTGGTGATTCCAGCATCAACACTACTAAAATTAGGAAGCGGAACTACTATCCTCCACTTCGCCTTACGCAGCCGAATCGGCAGTATCCATGCTGCATCGCTGCGTGGTTATTTCCAGTATCACAAGGTTGCTGGTGGCTGCTGAAGTGGTACAGTGGGGGTCGGTGCTCGCAGTGTATGTTAGTCGTCTACATTTGGTGTGATATGAAACATGGACGATAAATAGTTTAGACAAGAAGAGAATAGAAGCTTTCGAAATGTGGTGCTACAGACGAATGCTGAAGACTAGATGGGTAGATCACATAACTAATGAGGAGGTATTGAACAGAATTGGCACAATTTGACTAGAAGAAGGGATCGTTTGGTAGGGCATATTCTGAGGCACCAAGGGATCACCAATTTAGTATTGTAGGGCAGCGTGGAGGGTAAAAATCGTAGAGGGAGACCAAGAGATGAATACACTAAACAGATTCAGAAGGATGTAAGTTGCAGTAGGTACTGGGAGATGAAGAAGCTTGCACAGGATAGAGTAGCATGGAGAGCTGCATCAAACAAGTCTCTGGACTGATGACCACAACAACAACAACATGAAACCTGAGCTCATCCTGATGTAGTATTTGTTTAAATAAAGTCGAAAAAAAGGCCCTGGAGTATACGACATTCCCTCAAAGTTATAGAGATTCTTGGGAGTGTCAACCACGACAAAATTATTTCACCTGTTGTGCAAGGTATATGAGACTGGCGAAATACTATCAGACTTGCAAGAACCATAATTACAACGAAAACAGCGGTGAATATTACGGACCTATCAGTTCTGGCATTTGTAGATTTAGAGAAAGCTTTCTTCACTGTTAGCTGGAAAATACTCTTTGAAATTCGTAAGGTACTGAGGACAGAAAAGCACTATCTACAGCTTGTAGAGATACCAGACTTCAGTTACAAGAATCGAATGACAAGAAAACGAACAGTATTTGAGAAAGTAGTGAGACAGGGTTGTAGTCTATTCTAGATTGTATTCACTCTGTACCTTGAACAAGCTGTGAAGGAAACAATGAGAATTTTGGAATAAGAATTTAAGTTCAGCGAGACGAAGGACTGTCTTGAAAGAGCAATTGCACAGAGCAGTTGCTGTCTCGAAGCAAGATTATAAGATGAACATGCCCTAAGTTAAAACAAGGATAATGGAATGTACTCGAATCAAATCAGATGATACTGAGGAAATTAGATTAGTAAATGTGACACTGAAAGTAGTTGATGAGGTTTGACATGTGGACATTAAAATATCGTTTAATGGCAGAGGCAGAAAGGATTTAAAATGGTAGCTTTAGCAAGAAAGATTATTTGGAAAAGAGGAATTTGCTAACACTAGTTGGGAACTCTTTTTTGTTTTGATGACATTTATTTGGATTGTAGCCTTGTACGAAACTGAAAAGTTTTTTTTTCTTTTTTTTTTTTTGCTATCAACTGTTGAGATCAGAAGAGAACATAAGCTTTTGAAATGTGCTGGTTCAGCACAACGCTGAAGATCACATAGGCAGATCGAATTATTTACGAGCAGATACTGACACTAATTGGGAAAAAAATAAAAAAATGGTGGCCTAACGTGATTAAAAGAAGGGACCCGCCGCTAGGGCACATTCTGAGCCCCCAAGGAATCGTCAGTTTTGTAATGGAAGGCCCTGGTTGTTTGGTGGAAGGGGGTGGGAGAGGGGAAATGGGAAATTATAGATGGAGATCAAGTCTTAAATACAGTAACCAGGATCAAATGGATATAGATTGCAGTAGTTATGGAGAGATGGAGGAGCTAGTGCAGTATAAATTTATGTGGAGAGTTGCATCAAAGCAGTCTTTGAAATCAAGATCACAAAAGAACATGGGATTAAGAGATTCAGTGGACGTGACACAGTGTGCTTTAAAGCCTTAAGCTCTTAGGACTGACAGAAACAAGGACAGGACAGTCAGATTATTTCGGACGCTGTAGATGTGTGCTGTTGGTGCGCTGTAGAACTTCCTGGTATTTCATATATGCAGAGACAAGTAAATGCTCCCTAGGTATTAAAAATATTAGTTTTTAATTTCATTCTGATAATAATGGAGTACAGAGGACTTAATCTCTGGATTTGGCAAATCTTTCATTCAATTTTCAAAATATCCGTTAATTCTGTTGTTTCCAATGAAGCAATGAAGATGTAATTGTATCCTTACAGGGCTGTCCACAATTACCTCCAGGGTTTCTGCAGACATGAGAAACACAAAACAGACAGAAAAATGTTATATATCAGGGGATAGAGGTCCTCACTAAATTTCGAATCTTAATACACACCACAGAGTAGCTTCACGAGAGGGCAGGCGTGTCAGACCATGTAGACAAATCAACCGCTGCATATTGTTGCTGCGAGTTAGATCGAGCCATCATAAAGGCAACTAAAGGAATAGATTTCCAACTCGAGCTGTTGTCGCACCTTCCCAGGAAATTCGTGCCTGTGACTGCAATAAATTACACATAGTAATTACGTTTGTCGCATTAAATCAAGTGGCCGTATTGAGCACCTTTAATATTAGTGAAAAACTTATAGTGATGCTCTATCCACTGATATTTGTGAAGTTAGTGCATGCCTTGTAGTTTTTACACACATGACTTCTTAAACCACAGAGACACTGATGAATAACTGTATTATAATCATGCACCGTTTTCCATACCACTTCGCACAGTCTCAAGTACTGGATGAAAATCTGCTGATGATAGATTAACTTTCCCCAACTATGGAATCTGCCTGGAAGTTAGGAGATAAATGTATTCTCTAGTGATACAGGCAGATATTCGTTTCCTTACGTTTTCTTTCGGCTTACACGGTGAGCAGAGTACCCCCTTCTGTTGTGAAGCTCAGAACGTATTACCACAAATACATCATAAGGACCTTGTTTTGCAGCATAGGATCATCTTATGCGTTGAATCAGGTGAGACATTGCTCGTCGTTCCATGAGCGTTATATGTACCACAAAATGTTATTCGTAACCTTTGCCGACAGCTTTGAAAACAAGAAATTTTCATCGTAGGCCAATACATTTAGAGCCAAGTATAATCAATCCAAACAAGTACCACCATTTGCCCTTAAATGAAGGATGAAATTCAGTGGGGCATGTGAGAGCATATTCACCAAAGCTAACAGCTGCGTCGGGAGTACCAGTTTTCCCTATAGTCTGCGAAACGAAACTACACGTTATTAGGCTTTCTGTTAGAATTTTGTAATACGTATTTTTCTCAAGCAG
This sequence comes from Schistocerca gregaria, assembly GCF_023897955.1. Lineage (NCBI taxonomy): Eukaryota > Metazoa > Arthropoda > Insecta > Orthoptera > Acrididae > Schistocerca > Schistocerca gregaria. The sequence goes on from NC_064931.1 coordinate 279,671,624, forward strand.
TGCCCGTCTGCTCAGCAGTCAGCAGCATCAAGATTTGATAGTGAATTAATGGAGGAAATTGGTCTTCGTGGATCAATTCCTCAGCAGTTACTATGAAAAGCCTGCTTCGGAACTTGTCCCATTACCAGTGCTAGACTTGGTTAAGGCATATCAAGCAGCAACCGGTTTGCATTTCAGTTTGAACAGTGATTTCACAGTTCATTTTTGATGAAGGCGCTGTTCCGAGTAAGTCTCGTGTTGTGTGAAATAGGACCCACGTGTATTCAAAGAATGAATAAGAAACGTACATCGAGGCCAGTATCCGCCCCACGTAATGGACGTCTGGAACGTTCACATCCTAAATACTGGTTCAGGATGTGTTGAATATGTACACACAATGGAGAAACGTCAGCCAACTCACTGAGAAATTACAAGAGATAGACATTTATTCTCGTCCTAGGGAAAACACAAACCTCGAACTGTACGTCTGTCTAAAGTGAGACAGTCTAAAATAAAAAACAAAGAATACTTAATGGATACTAAGTGGTACCAGTGAGGCCCTGAGTACTTCTAGCTCGGTATTTAGTTCCAGAGCTCATCAGTCAGAGATGTAGTGTATCTGAGAAAACTACTTCATATTAGATTTATAATTTATAAAAAACAGCTACCAGCCACATGTATGGTTTAAAAAGGTTTATTTTCTTCAGACCATGACCGGTTTCGGATTTTTCTTTACAAATCCATATTCAGATGGCAGTTACAAGCATTCTTAGTTGGACCTAGTTTTTTTTATTTTTTTTATTCGTTTGCTGCATTGGGGAAGAAAAGAAATATTTTTGTTGTCATATCGGTAATGGTATTTTTACGAAAGATTTACTTCTTTTTCAATATGAGCAATTAGATATTGAAAAAGAAGTAAATCTTTCGTAAAAATACCATTACCGATATGACAACAAAAATATTTCTTTTCTTCCCCAGTGCAGCAAACGAATAACAAAAACAAAACTAGGTCCAACTAAGAATGCTTGTATCTGCCAACTGAAGATGGATTTGTAAAGAAAAATCCGAAACCGGTCATGGTATGAAGAAAATAAACCTTTTTAAACCATACATGTGGCTGGTAGCTGTTCTTTTTATAAATTATAAACCTTATAGTACAACAGCCACGTTTCTCAACATGTCGACTTTCGACAAAATAGCGTTCTTCATATTGTATACGACTGAGCTGTAGATCAAAACTTTTTGTGTAGCATCAAGCAGAGCAAGATTACACAAAAATAATAATACAATGAAACTTTACTTAGATACATGTGCACGTGTTCCAAAATATGACTTTCAGATGGGGTGGTTATGGGCAAGGAAGAATACTTACGACTTTAGAAGCCTGAAGTCAAGTAGCATGTGAAAGGCAGGTATGGTAACAGCTCTAGGAAGAATGGTCGGACGTTGCTTGACTACCAGGAATAGAGAGAAGTTGAGTAATTGGATGAAGCGAAGACACAGAAGAGATTCTTTTGTTCGGAAAGAGCACTTATCGGAAATCAAGGGAATTGCTCCGCCAGGAACAGCTACTCAGTCCGGACACTGACACTACAACATTAGGTAACGAAAGCAAAGAGGTCAGCCTCTAACCACATCACATGGAGAGTTAGATGAAATGTTGTAGGAAGCGACACAAGAAATAAACTTCTGTGATGAAACTGATACGTTTGATGTTGTACTGCCTCAGGAAAGACACGCCATACAGCATTTATGTTACAGAGGAATTTTCAGTTAAATTCATGTCAGTTTATTGTTATGAATTTTAAGGCCAGTTATCTGGAAACTTTAAACGGGCCGTATAAATTGAACACAATGTTTTATATTACTATATATATTTACACTGAAGAGGCAAAGAAACTGGTACACGTGCATAATATTGTGTAGAGCCTCCTCTAGCACGCAAAAGTGCCGCAACGCGACCTGTCATGGACTCGATTAATGTCTGAAGTAGTGCTGGAGGGACCGGAAACCATGAATCCTGCAGGGCTGTACATAAATCCGTAAGAGTAAGAGTGGATGGAGATCTCTTCTTAACAGCACGTTGCTGGCCATCCCAGATATGCTGAATGATGTTCATGTCTAGGGAGTTTGGTGGCCAGTGGAAGTGTTAAAACTCAGAGGAGTGTTCCTGGAAACACTCTGTAGCAATTCTGGACGTGTGGGATGTCACATTGTCCTGCTGTAATTGCCCAAGTCAGTCGGAATGCACAATGGACACGATGCCGGTGATAGGACAGGATGCTCACGTACGTATCACCTGTCAGAGTCGTATCTAGACGTATCAGGGATCCCACATCATTCTAGCTGCACAAACACCACCCCATTACAGAGCATCCACCAGCTTGAACAGTGCCCTGCTGACATGCAGGATTCATTGATCCATGAAGTCGTCTCCATGCCCGTACACGTCCACCCACTCGATACAATTTGAAACGAGACCCGTCCGACGAGACTACATGTTTCCAGTCATCACCAGTCCAATGACGGTGTTGAAGGGCCCAGGAGAGGCGTAAAGCTTTGTGTCGTGCAGTCATCAAGAGTACACGAGTGGACCTTCGGTTCCGAAAGCCCATATCAATGATGTTTCGTTGAATGGTTCGCACGCTAACACTTGTGGATGCCCAGCACTGAAATCTGCAGCAGTTTGCGAAAGGGTTGCTCTTTCGTCACGTTGAACGATTCTCCTCAGTCGTCTGTTGGTCCTGTTCTTGCAGTTTCTTCTTCCGGCCGCAGCGATGTCGGAGATTTGATGTTTTACCAGATTTGTGATATTCACGGTACACTCGTGAAATGGTCGTACGGGAAAATTCCCACTCCATAGCTACTTCGGAGATGCTGTGGCCCATCGGTCGTGCGCCGACTATAACACCACTTTCAATCTCACTCCGAGTGCATGACGTAGTGAGAGATGATATGAGTGGAATTTATGTCGACGCAATATGCGAATGACACTCCTCAGGCTGATCTCAGATTCCTTGGCAAGACGTCTTGTGCCACCAGTTGCCGTACAAAATTAGCATGTCTTACTTCATTGGTGTACATCTCTACATCCAAGGATTGTTAAAACAGAAATGGCCTCCTAATAGACGACACACTTCCTGCAGTGCATACAGGTAAACAGTCGACAGGCTTCACACAACAACGTAGCCGGGGCTGAGCGTGTTTACAGCGCAATAGCCTATTTCGGTCGACTTGCATTTGAATTTTAGAATATTTCTCGTATTATTTTGCGAAGTGTTTCAGTCTCAACGTTAACCAGCATTATAACGTTGTACTCGCCATTTCAAGCGCAATCGGATGGCGTCAAAAACGCATATCATTCCGATTTGATCCATTATAAATGGTTCCTAAAGCTTGCGACTGTGAAAACAATAGGTTTGATTATAAATAACTCATCCGCTACCAGTCCGAAATTCTTTATTTTATTTTTCGCACGACGTATTTCGGGAAATGATACCCATTTTCAAGTGCGTTTTTTGTGTTTGTATGTCATTCATCCATCATCCACCCCCATGAACAATGGACCTTGCCGTTGGTGGGGAGACTTGCGTGCCTCAACGGTACAGATAGCACTACCGTAGGTGCAACAACAACGGAGGGGTATCTGTTGAGAGGCCAGACAAACGTGTGGTTCCTGAAGAGGAGCAGCAGCCTTTCAGTAGTTGCAGGGGCAACAGTCTGGATGATTGACTGATCTGGCCTTGTAACACTAACCAAAATGGCCTTGCTGTTATGGTACTGCGAACGGCTGAAAGCAAGGGAACCTACAGCCGTCATTTTTCCCGGGGACATGCAGCTTTACTGTATGATTAAATGATGACGGCGTCTTCTTGGGTAAACTATCCCGGAGGTAAAATAGTCCCCCATTCGGATCTCCGGGCGGGGACTAATCAGGAGGGCGTCGTTATCAGCAGGAAGAAAACTGCCGTTCTAAGGATCGGAGCGTGGAATGTCAGATCTTCTAATTGGGCAGGTAGGTTAGGACATTTAAAAAGGGAAATGGATAGGTAAAAGTTAGATATAGTGGGAATTAGTGAAGTTCGGTGGCAGGAGGAACAAGACTTTTAGTCAGGTGAATACTGGGTTATAAATACAAAATCAAATAGGGGTAATGCAGGGGTAGGTTTAATAATGAATAAAAAAAATAGTAGTACGGGTAAGCTACTACAAACGGCATAATGAACGCATTATTGTGGCCAAGATAGACACGAAGCCCACGCCTACTACAGTAGTACAAGTTTATTTGCCAACTAGACGTAGAAATTGATGAAATGTATGATGAGATAAAAGAAATTATTCAGATAGTGAAGGGTGACGAAAATTTAATAGTCATGGCTGACTGGAATTCGGTAGTAGGAAAAGGGAGAGAAAGAAATGCAGTAGGTGAATATGGATTGAGGCTAAGAAATGAAAGAGGAAGCCGCCTGGTAGAAATTTGCACAGAGCACAACTTACTCATAGCTAACACTTGGTTCAAGAATCATAAAAGAAGGCTGTATACATGGAAGAAGCCTGGAGATACTGACAGGTTTCAGATAGATTACATAATGGTAAGACAGAGATTTAGGAACCAGGTTTTAAATTGTAAGATATTTCCAGGGACAGATGTGGACACTGACGACAATCTGTTGGTTATGAACTGTAGATTAAAACTGAAGAAACTGCAAAAAGGTGGGAATTTAAGGAGATGGGACCTGGATAAACTGACTAAACCAGAGGTTGTACAGAGCTTCAGGAAGAGCATAAGGGAACAATTGACAGGAATGGGGGAAACAAATACAGTAAAAGAAGAATGGGTAGCTTTGAGGGATGAAATAGTGAAGACAGCAGAGGATCAAATAGGTAAAATGACGAGCATTAGTAGAAACCCTTGTGTAACAGAAGAAATATTGAATTTAATTGATGAAAGGAGAAAATATAAAAATGCAGTAAATGAAGCAGGAAAAAAGGAATACAAACTTCTCAAAAATGAGATCGACAGGAAGTGCGAATTGGGTAAGCAGGGATGGCTAAAGGACAAATGTAAGGATGTAGAGGCTTACCTCACTAGGGTAAGATAGATACTGTCTACAGGATAATTAAAGAGGCCTTTAGAGAAAAGAGAAAAACTTGTATGAATAACAAGAGCTCAGACTGAAACCCAGTTCTAAGCAAAGAAGGAAAAGCAGAAAGGTGGAAGGAGTAAATAGAGGGTATATACAAGGGCGATGCACTTGAGGACAATATTATGGAAATGGAAGAGGATGTATATAAAGATGAAATGGGAGATATGATACTGCGTGAAGGGTTTGACAGAGCACTGAAAGACCTGAGTCGAAACAAGGCCCCCGCAGTACACAACATTCCATTAGAACTACTGACAGCCTTGGGAGAGCCAGTCCTGACAAAACTCTACCAACTGGTGAGCAAGACGTATGAGACAGGCGAAATACCCTCAGACATCAAGAAGAATATAATAATTCCAATCGCAAAGAAAGCAGGTGTTGTCAGATGTGAAAATTACCGAACTATCCGTTTAATAAGTCACGGCTGCAAAATACTAACGCGAATTCTTCACAGACGAATGGAAAAACTAGAAGAAGCCGACCTTGGGAAAGATCAGTTTGGATTCCGTAGAAATGTTGGAACACGTGAGGGAATACTGACCCTACGGCTTATCGTAGAAGCTAGATTAAGGAAAGGCAAACCTACGTGTCTAGCATTGGTAGACTTACAGAAAGATTTTGACAATGTTAACTGGAATACTCTCTTTTAAATTCTGAAGGTGACAGGGGTAAAATATAGGGAGCCAAAGGCTATTTACAATTTGTATAGAAACCAAATGGCAGTTATAAGAGTTGAGGGGCTTGAAAAGGAAGCAGTGGTTGGTAAGGGAGTGAGACAGGGTTTTAGCCTCTCCCCGATGTTATTCAATCTGTATATTGAGCAAGCAGTGAAGGAAACAAAAGAAAAATTCGGAATAGGTATTAAAATCCATGGGGAAGAAATAAAAACTTTGAGGTTCCCCGATGACATTGTAATTTTGTCAGAGACAGCAAAGGACTTGGAAGAGCAGTTGAACGGTCTGGATAGTGTCTTGAAGGTAGGATATAAGATGAACATCAACATAAGCAAAACAAGGATAATGGAATGTAGTCGAATTAAGTCGGGCAATGCTGAGGGAATTAGATTAGGAAATGAGACACTTAAAGTAGTAAAGGAGTTTAGCTATTTGGAGAGCAAAATAACTGATGATGGTCGAAGTAGAGAGGATATAAAATGTAGACTGGCAATGGCAAGGAAATCGTTTCTGAAGAATAAACCTACTTTTTTTTTAAATGGAACCACGTTAGTTTTGTTAGCGCATCTGAACATATAAAAAAATACGTAATCAGTGCCGTTTGTTACATTGTAAAATGTTCATTACATCCGGAGATATTGTAACCTAAACTTGACGCTTGAAACCTCCGACGTTCAGTTGCGTGTTGTAACAAACACGGGCCACGGTCGGCGAGTAGTATCTGCAGGTACATGTTTACGATGAAGACCGTGTTTACGAGTGTGGCTGTAGTGCACTGTTTTGGTTTAGTCTAGCTGTCACAGTGTCCGCATGTAGCGCTTGCTGCTATTGTTATTCTGCATTCGTCTCCGCACGCAGACCAACTGTAGTACACCGTGTTACCAGACGTCTGTGATAGTGTAGTGTTGTAGTAACTGTGACCATGATGTATTCGAACTCTGAAAAGGCGGGGATGATTCTCATCTATGGCGAGTGTCGACAAAATGCAGCTGAAGCCTGCAGGGTGTATGCAGAACGGTACCCGGACAGAGAGCATCCAACGTGCCGCACATTGCAAAACACCTACCGCCAACTGTATGCAACAGGTATGGTCGTAGCACGCAAACCGGTCCGTAACCGGCCCGTCACAGGGGAAGCGGGTGCAGTTGGTGTGTTAGCCGCTGTTGCCATGAACCCACACATGAGTAGCCGGCCGCGGTGGCCGTGCGGTTCTGGCGCTGCAGTCCGGAGCCGCGGGAGTGCTATGGTCGCAGGTTCGAATCCTGCCTCGGGCATGGGTGTGTGATGTCCTTAGGTTAGTTAGGTTTAATTAGTTCTAAGTTCTAGGGGACTTATGACCTAAGATGTTGAGTCCCATAGTGCTCAGAGCCATTTGAACCATTTTTTGTGGGGTACGTTAAAGGAGAATGTGTACCGTGATGTGCCTACAACCCCAGAGGATATGTAACAACGTATTGTGGCAGCATGTGGCGACATTACACCAGATGTACTGCGGCGTGTACGACATTCATTACGCCAGAGATTGCAGTTGTGTGCAGCAAATGATGGCCACCACATTGAACATCTGTTGGACTGACATGTCGGGACACACTCCATTCCACTCTGTAATTGAAAACGGAAAACACGTGTGTACGTGTACCTCACCCCTCATGGTAATGTACATGTGCGTCAGTGAAAAAGACCAATAAAAAGGCGTTTGCATGTGGACATAATGTGCTGTTCCAGTCTCTTCTGTACCGAAGGTCCATCACCGTTCCCTTTGGATCCCTACGTAATTCGGTGCTCTCCGATACACACGATCGAACAGCGCAGGAGTGGTACTCAAGCGTCAACTTTAGGTTATAATATCTCCCGATTTAATTAACATTTGACAATGCAACAAACGGCACTGATTACGTATTTGTTTATATGTTCAGGTGTGCTAACAAAACTAACGGGGTTCCATTTAAAAAACGTAGGTTTGTCTTAAAAAACATACTTCCGTGCAATTTTTTATGGTTTGTATTAACCAATTACACTAGCCCCTCTCCTCACGTTTGGTCTGTGGAATCGATTCGTCAGTATTTGATGTGGTTTACGAAATATATACAGCGGTAATGTTAGGTGACTCACCCTGTATATACAGGGTGTTACAAAAAGGTACGGCCAAGCTTTCAGGAAACATTCCTGACACACAAAGAAAGAAAATATGTTATGTGGTCATGTGTCCGGAAACGCTTACTTTACATGTTAGAACTCATTTTATTACTTATCTTCAAATCACATTAATCGTGGAGTGGAAACACACAGCAACAGAACGTACCAGCGTGACTTCAAATACTTTGTTACAGGAAATGTTCAAAATGTCCTCCGTTAGCGAGGATACATGCATCCACCCTCCGACGCATGGAATCCCTGATGCGCTGATGCAGCCCTGGAGAATGGCGTATTGTATCACAGCCGTCCACTATACGAGCAAGAAGAGTCTCTACATTTGGTACCGGGGTTGCGTAGACAATAGCTTTCAATTGCCCCCATAAATGAAAGTCAAGAGGGTTGAGGTCGGGAGAGCGTGGAGGCCATGGAATTGGTCCGCCTCTACCAATCCATCGGTCACCGAATCTGTTGTTGAGAAGCGTACGAACACTTCGACTGAAATGTGCAGGAGCTCCATAGTGCATGAACCACATGTTGTGTCGTACTTGTAAAGGCACATGTTCTATCACGTATGAAATCATGATAACGTGCTACATTTAGCGTAGGTGGAAGATCATGGGGCCCAATCAAGACATCACCAACAATGCCTGCCCAAACGTTTACAGAAAATCTGTGTTGATGATGTGATTGCACAACTGCGTGAAGATTCTGGTCAGCCCACACATATCGATTGTGAACATTTACAATTTGATCACGTTGGAATGGAGCCTCATCCGTAAAGAGAACATTTGCACTGAAATGAGGATTGACACATTGTTGGATGAACTATTCGCAGAAGTGTACCCGTGGAGGCCAATCAGCTGGTGATAGTGCCTGCACACGCTGTACATGGTACGGAAACAACTGGTTCTCCCGTAGCACTCTCCATACAGTGACGTGGTCAACGTTACCTTGTACAGCAGCAACTTACCTGACGCTGACATAAGGGTTATCGTCAACTGCACGAAGAATTGCCTCGTCCATTGCAGGTGTCCTCGTCGTTCTAGGTCTTCCCCAGTCGCGAGTCACAGGCTGGAATGTTCCGTGCTCCTTAAGACGCCAATCAATTGCTTCGAACGTCTTCCTGTCGGGACACCTTCGTTCCGGAAATCTGTCTCGATACAAACGTGCCGCACCACGGCTATTGCCCAGTGCTAATCCATACATCAAATGGGCATCTGTCAACTCCGCATTTGTAATCGTTGCACTGACTGCAAAACCACGTTCGTGATGAACACTAACCTGTTGATGCTACGTGCTGATGTGCTTGATGCTAGTACTGTAGAGCAATGAGTCGCATGTCAACACAAGCACCGAAGTCAACATTACCTTCCTTCAATTGGGCCAACTGGCGGTGAATCGAGGAAGTACAGTACATACTGATGAAACTAAAATGAGCTCCTTTCCATGATTAATGTGATTTGAAGAGAAGTAATAAAATGAGCTCTAACATGGAAAGTGAGCGTTTCCGGACACATGTCCGCATAACATCTTTTCTTTATTTGTGTGTGAGAAATGTTTCCTGAAAGTTTGGCCGTAACTTTTTGTAACACCCTGTATAAGTTTTCTAGTATTTGCGAACGCCTGACTCCTAGTAGAAAATCCCGTACTGTGCTCAGGATCCCAAATAAATTTGTATTGTAGTTTGCAGGGTGGTTCTCTTTGTCTCTGGATGAGTCAACAGATGTTTCAGATACTGCACAGGTGTTAATTTTCATTCGAGGCATAAAAAGGATTATGAAGTGTACAAAGAGCTTCTTGGGTTCATAGCATTTACGGCACTGCCAAGGGAGAAGAAATTTTTAAAGGAGTAGAAAAGTAGTTCTGTAAAACGATCTTCAATGGAAAAACTTTAGGTGAGCTACAACCAATGGCGCTGGCGCTGTGGAAGAGCGGCTACCGCGCGGGATTAGGCGAGCGGTCTAGGCGCTGCAGTCATGGACTGTGCTGCTGGTCCTGGCGGAGGTTCGAGTCCTCCCTCGGGCATGGGTGTGTGTGTTTGTCCTTAGGATAATTTAGGTTAAGTACTGTGTAAGCTTAGTGACTGATGGCCTTAGCAGTTAAGTCCCTTAAGATTTCACACACATTTGAACATTTGAAGAGAGATTGTAGGAGTTGTAGTCAGGAACCGCGCAGGTGCTACCGTCGCAGGTTGGAGTCCTGCCTCGGGGATGGATGTGTGTGATGTCCTTAGGTTAGCTAGCTTCAAGTAGTTCTAAGTACTAGGGGACTAATGACCTCAGATGTTAAGTTCCATAGCGCTCAGAGCCATTTGAACCGTTTTTTTAAAGCTCTTACGCGATATTGTCGATCGAAATTTTCTTAATAGAAGGGAATCGTCCTCTGGCTGAATTGCAAAAAAAGGAGTAATTACGGAAGTTATCATTTGACACAGATTTGACTAAACTTATGAACAACCTTAATTACAAGGAGGAAACCAACTACTGTATGTGCTCGTATTAAATCGTTCCGACAAAAAAAAATTGTCTCAATTAAAAAAAAGTGAGTCTCGTATTTCAATATATGCCAAATATCCGGTCAGCAATCAGACTCAATTTTCGGTAGATTTCGGAGTTGAAAGTTTGAGTGCTTCAAATACAGTTATGAGTCTCGTATTCCAATTTTTGATGGAGCTGCAAACGATATCAAGATTTTTCAAAATCCTTTTAACCCCGATGAGGGAGCTCTTGCGCCAGAGCTTCAAATGGAAATGGTAGATGTGCAATATAGCCACTTTTATGCAGATAAATATTTAAATTCACTATTCCTGGAATTTTGTAATAGTCTTTCACCCACACGGTTTAATCAGTTGCACAAGTTTGCTTGTGGTTTATTTCTCGCTTTCGGCACTAATTATTTCTGTGCAAAAACATACTTCAAAAATGAAATGTACAAAAAAATATCTTAAGATCCTAAGTAACTGATGAGCATTTGCAGTCTCTGCTGATAATTTCCAACGGTAAACTTGATACACAAGTGCAAACAATTGTAACTGGGAAAATATAACGAAATAAATCCCAATAATTATAACTACGAAGCTTCATTTCATTATGTGAATTGCCTATGTACACTCTTGGCCATTAAAATTGCTACACCAAGAAGAAATGCAGATGACAAACGGGTATTCATTGGACAAATATATTATACTAAAACTGACATGTGATTACATTTTCACGCAATTTGGGTGCATAGATCCTGAGAAATCAGTACCCAGAAAAACCACCTCTGGCCTGTTACAGCTTGGCATTGAGTCAAACAGAGCTTGGATGGCATGTCCAGGTACAGTTGCCCATGCAGCTTCAACACGATATCGCAGTTCATTAAGAGTAGTGACTGGCGTATTGTGACTAGCCCGTTGCTCAGCCACCATTGACTACACGTTTTCAATTGGTGAGAGATCTGGAGAATGTGCTGTCCAGGGCAGCAGTCGAACATTTTCTGTATCCAGAAAGGCCCGTACAGGACATGCAACATGCGGTCGTGCATTATCCTGCTGAAATGTAGAGTTTCGCAGGGATCGAACGAAGGGTAGAGCCACGGGTCGTAACACATCTGAAATGTAACGTCCACTGTTCAAAGTGCCGTCAATGCGAACAAGAGGCGACCGAGACGTGTAAGCAATGGCACCCCATACCATCAAGCCGGGTGATACGCCAGTATGGCGATGACGAAAACACGCTTCCAATGTGCGTTCACCGCGATGTCGCCAAACACATGCATCATGATGCAGTAAACTGAATCTGGATTAATCCGAAAAATGACGTTTTGCAATTCGTGCACCCAGGTTCGTCGTTGAGTACACCATCGCAGGCGCTCCTGTCTGTGATGCAGCGTCAAGGGTAACCGCAGCCATGGTCTCCGAGCTGATAGTCCATGCTGCTGCAAACGTCGTCGAACTGTTCGTGCAGATGGTTGTTGTCTTGCAAACGTTCCCGTCTGTTGACCCAGGGATCGAGACGTGGCTACACGATCCATTACAGCCATGCGGATAAGATGCCTGTCGTCTCGACTGCTAGTGATACGAGGCCGTTGGGATCCAGCACGGCGTTCCGTATTACCCTCCTGAACCCACCGATTCCCCGTTGGGATCCAGCACGGCGTTCCGTATTACCCTCCTGAACCCACCGATTCCATATTCTGTTAACAGTCATTGGATCTCGACCAACGCGAGCAGCAATGTCGCGATACGATAAACCGCAGTCGCGGTAGGCTACAGTCCGACCTTTATCAAAGTCGGAAACGTGATGGTACGCATTTCTCCTCCTTACACGAGGCATCACAACAACGTTTCACCAGGCAACCCCGGTCAGCTGCTGTTTGTGTAAGAGAAATCGGTTGGAAACTTTCCTCATGTCAGCAGGTTGTAGGTGTCGCCATCGGCGACAGCTTTGTGTGAATGCTCTGAAAAGCTAATCATTTTCATATCACAGCATCTTCTTCCTGTCGGTTAAATTTCGCTTCTGTAGCACGTCATCTTCGCGGTGTGGCAATTTTAATGGCCAGTAGTGTATATCACTTAAGTACGGCAAATTTTCGGGATATCTCATATAACTGATTACAGTTAAAATGTTCAGTTACATTACATATGTCAGTTCAAGTGTATCTCAACTGGTCATAAAATAAAAACAACTAATTATTATAGGTATTTTGCATGATTTATTTGCATTGTAAATTTTTCGGTGTGCAGTGCTATTTCACGCAATGAGTATCATTAGTTTCTAAATGTTATTCGAAATTAACACTCTTTTCTCTTTTCCGTAAGAATCCATGTAAAACAGATCAAGGGGTTCCATTCCGAAAAAACAGATACTCAAATAGATTTATTTTACTCTATTGTAACTTTTTATTTATAGTACAGTGCATCCTATTTTAGAATAAAGTTGTTTAAAGCTATTTGTTTATGCATGTGTCTCAAAATTTGTCGCAATACAGACATAGCATCATCGTTAACTAAATTCGTAGCGTGGATACCCATTGGCGTATCTGCATTTTTAATGAATTCTCGTGTTAACGACGACAAATGAATATTGGAAGTCATAAACGGATACTGCAGTGGAAAGGGTTACCATGTATCTTGTAGTATCGATGCAGAGAATTTGCAACATGGTCGCGGAGGCTGGAACAGTGGTACAGGAGACAACAATTGCGGCACGAGGTGCATTGCGATCGGAACAGCTGACCACATACAGCATTGTCGGAGCTTTTACTTTACAGAGCGGTATTTTATATGAGAACGCGTGACTATGTGCTCATTTATAGTTGGCAGACCAAGACAGAACGTGGTTTCTGAAATGTTTATGAAAGACTGAAGTAAACACATCAAATAAAGTTTTGTATCAACCCGGTGACCAGAACTCCTGAAGATAGACGTTGACTGTGGATATTGTATCATAGACACAATCCCTTTGACTGTTCAGAGCTGTCACGAAACCCGTCCAAATATGTAAACAACCATGCATTAGCAGCGGCTATTAGATGGAGGGGGTCCGACAGCCGATTAGTTCCAGTCATTCCACCAGGAAGGAGGAACACGGCTCGTGTTGTCTGTAGTTTAACCATGTCTAGACGGTGAATACTGCGGTACGATCGCACCCGCGTTATTACTTTGTGCCAGGAAGGGCTCTCAACAAGGGAAGTGTCCAGGCGTCTCGGAGTGAACCAAAGCGACGTTGTTCGAACATGGAGAAGATACAGAGAGGCAGGAACTGTCGATGACATTCCTCGCTCAGGCAGCCCAAGGGCTACTATTGCAATGTATGATCGCTACCTACGGATTATGACTCGAAGGAACCCTGACAGCAACACCACCATGTTGAATAATGCTTTTCGTGCCGTCGCAGGACGTCGCGTTACGACTCAAACTATGCGCAATTGGCTGCATGACGCGCAACTTCACTTCCGACGTCCATGGCGAGGTCCATCTTTGCAGCCACGATACCATGCAGCGCGGTAAAGATGGGCCAAACAACATACAGAATCGATCGCTCAGGACTGGCATCACGTCCTCTTCACCGATGGGTGTCGCATATGCCTTCAGCCAGACAATCGTCGGAGACTTGTTTGGAGGCAAATCGGCTGAACGCCTTGGACACCCTGTCCAGCGAGTGCAGCAAGGTGGATGTTCCCTGCTGTTTTGGGGTGGCATTATGTGGGGCCGACTTAGGCCGCTGGTGGTTATGGAAAGCGCCCCAACGGCTGTACGATACGTGAAGCCATCCTCCGACTGATAGTGTAACCAACCATATCGACAGCATATTGGCGACGGATTCCTCTTCATGGACGACAACTCGTGCTCCCATTATGCACATCTTTTGAATGACATCGCTCGACTAGAGTGGCCAGCAAGTTTTCCAGACATGAACCCTATCGAACATGCCTGGGATAGATTGAAAAGGGCTGTTTATGGAAGACGTGACCCACCAACCACTCTGAGGGATCGAAGTCGAATCGCTGTTGAGGAGTGGGATTATCCGGACCAACAATGCCTTGATGAACTTGTATATAGTATGCCACGACGAATACAGGCATGCATCAATTGAAGAGGACGTGCTACTGGGTATCATAGGTACCGGAGTGTACAGCTGTTTGGACCACCACCTCTGAAGGTCTCGCTGTACGGTGGTATGTGCGGTTTTCGTGAGCAATAAAAAGGGAGGAAATGATGTTTATTTTGATCTCTATTCTAATTTTCAGTACAGGTTCCGGAACTCTCGTAACATAGTTGATGCAAAACTTTTTTTTATGTGTGTAAACAATACTAAACAAGCTCTTTATGCGAAACATTGTTCGTTAAGCAACACATCTTCTTTTACCCTTTGTTCGAATCACTCGTTATTGGAGGTGGTCGTTAGGCAAGGTTCGACTAAAGAAAAAACAAAATGTGGGTCGGATACCATGCATGATTGACCCGTTACTGCAGGTGGACTGATGGTGCTCACGGGCTGGTGTTGGCCCGCGGTCGGTAGTTCGTACACCCCTGATACAGAGCTACCGCCCTAAGTTTATCTTCGTAACATACGATGGGATGAGAAAACTGCATGTGCGCCGTCCAGTTAGATTATTGTGACTTTCCACTACGTTCGACGTCAACGTACAATAACCACTCACAGACGGCAGATGACAGCACTAGCAGTGGAGGGTATATAAAGCGTGTCGGATGGGGGGGGGGATACAGGGGGGAAGCGGAAAACAATGCTGTATTGCGGAAAGGGAGCGATTTATCTGACGTTCAAAAGGGCATGATCATTGACTTTCGGGCAAAGAGTGGAAGCATTTCCGAAACGGTTGTTGTTGTTGAGGTCTGCAGTCCTGAGACTGGTTTGATGCATCTCACCATGCTAATCTATCCTGTGCACGCTCCTTCATCTCCCAGTACCTACTGCAACCTACATCCTTCTGAATCTGCTTAGTGTATTCATCTCTTGGTCTCCCTCTACGATTTTTACACTTCACGTTGCCCTCCAATGCTAAATTTGTGATCCCTTGATGCCTCAGGACGTGTCCTAGCAACCGATCCCTTCTTCTAGTCAAGTTGTGCCACAAATTTCTCTTCTCCTCTATCCTATTCAATACCTCCTCATTAGTTACGTGATCTACCCACATTCTTCTGTAGCACCACATTTCGAAAGCTTCTATTACCTTCTTTTCCAGACTATTTATTGTCCATGTTTCACTTCCATATGTGGCTACACTCCATACAAATAGTTTCAGAAACGACTTGCTGACACTTAAATCTATACTCGATGTTAACAAATTTCTCTTCTTCAGAAACGCTTTCCTTGCCATTGCCAGTCTACATTTTATATCCTCTCTACTTCGACCATCATCAATTACTTTGCTCCCCAAATATCAAAACTCCTTTACCACTTTAAGTGTCTCATTTCCTAATCTAATTCCCTCAGCATTACCTGACTTAATTGGACAACATTCCATTATCCTCGTTTTGATTTTGTTGATCTTATATCCTCCTTTCAAGACACTGTCCATTCCGTTCAACTGCTGCCGGCCGCGGTGGTCTCGCGGTTCTAGGCGCGCAGTCCGGAACCGTGCGACTGCTACGGTCGCAGGTTCGAATCCTGCCTCGGGCATGGATGTGTGTGATGTCCTTAGGTTAGTTAGGTTTAAGTAGTTCTAAGTTCTAGGGGACTAATGACCACAGCAGTTGGGTCCCATAGTGCTCAGAGCCACATGAACCGTTCAACTGCTGTTCCAAGTCCTTTGCTGTCTCTGACAGAATTACAATGTCATCGGCAAACCTCAAAGTTTTTATTTCTTCTCCCTGGATCTTAATACCTACTCCGAAGTTTTCTTTTGTTTCCTTTACTGCTTGCTCAATATACAGATAAAATAACATCGAGGGAGGCTACAACCCTGTCTCACTCCCTTCCCAACCACTGCTTCCCTTTCATACCCCTCAACTCTTATAACTGCCATCTGGTTTCTGTTGTTGTTGTTGTTGTCTTCAGTCCTGAGACTGGTTTGATGCAGCTCTCCATGCTACTCTATCCTGTACAAGCTTCTTCATCTCCCAGTACCTACTGCAACCTACATCCTTCTGAATCTGCTTAGTGTATTCATCCCTTGGTCTCCATCTACGATTTTTACCCTCCACGCTGCCCTCCAGTACTAAATTCGTGATCCCTTGTTGCCTCAGAACATGTCCTAACAACCGATCCCTTCTTCTGGTCAAGTTGTGTCACAAACTTCTCTTCTCCCCAATCCTGTTCAATACTTCCTCATTAGTTATGTGATCTACCAATCTAATCTTCAGCATTCTTCTGTAGCACCACATTCCGAAAGCTTCTATTCTCTTCTTGTCCAAACTATTTATCGTCCATGTTTCACTTCCATACATGGCTACACACCATACAAATACTTTCAGAAATGTCTTCCTGACACTTAAATCTATGCTCGAAGTTAACAAATTTCTCTTCTTCAGAAACGCTTTCCTTGCCATTGCCAGTCTACATTTTATATCCTCACTACTTCGACCATCATCAGTTATTTTGCTCCCCAAATAGCGAAACTCCTTTTCTACTTTAAGTGTCTCATTTCCTAATCTAATTCTCTCAGCATCATCCGACTTAATTCGAATACATTCCATTATTCTCGTTTTGGTTTTGTTGATGTTCATCTTATATACTCCTTTCAAGACACTGTCCATTCCATTCAACTGCTCTTCCAAGTCCTTTGCTGTCTCCGAGAGAGCTACAATGTCATCGGCGAACCTCAAAGTTTTTATTTCTTCTCCATGGATTTTAATACCTACTCCGAATTTTTGTTTTGTTTCCTTTACTGCTTGCTCAATATACAGATTGAATAACATCGGGGAGAGGCTACATCCCTGTCTTACTCCCTTCCCAACCACTGCTTCCCTTTCATGTCCCTTGACTCTAATAACTGCCATCTGGTTTCTGTACAAATTAAAATAGCCTTTCGCTCCCTGTATTTTACCCCTGCCACCTTTAGAATTTGAAAGAGAGTATTCCAGTCAACATTGTCAAAAGCTTTCTCTAAGTCTACAAATGCTAGAAACGTAGGTTTGCCTTTCCTTAATCTTTCTTCTAAGATAAGTCGTAAGGTCAGTATTGCCTCACGTGTTCCAGTATTTCTACGGAATCCATACTGATCTTCCCCGAGGTCGGCTTCTACTAGTTATCCATTCGTCTGTAAAGAATTCGAGTTAGTATTTTGCAGCTGTGGCTTATTAAACTGATTGTTCGGTAATTTTCACATCTGTTAACACCTGCTTTCTTTGGGATTGGAATTATTACATTCTTCTTGAAGTCTGAGGGTATTTCGCCTGTTTCACACATCTTGCTCACCAGATGGTAGAGTTTTGTCAGGACTGGCTCTCCCAAGGCCGTCAGTAGTTCCAATGGAATGTTGTCTACTCCGGGGGCCTTGGTTTGACTCAGGTCTTTCAGTGCTCTGTCAAACTCTTCACGCAGTATCGTATCTCCCATTTCATCTTCATCTAGATACTCTTCCATTTCCATAATATTGTCCTGAAGTACATCGCCCTTGTATAGACCCTCTATATACTACTTCCACCTTTCTGCTTTCCCTTCTTTGCTTAGAACTGGGTTTCAGTCTGAGCTCTTGATGTTCATACAAGTGGTTTTCTTTTCTTCAAAGGTCTCTCTAATTTTCCTGTGGGCAGTATCTCTCTTACCCCTAGTGAGATAGGCCTCTACATCCTTACATTTGTCCTCTAGCCTTCCCTGCTTAGCCATTTTGCACTTCCTGTCGATCTCATTTTTGAGACGTTTGTATTCCTTTTTGCCTGCTTCATTTACTGCATTTTTATATTTCCTCCTTTCATCAATTAAATTCAATATTTCTTCTGTTGCCCAAGGATTTCTACTAGCCCTCCTCTTTTTACCTATTTGATCCTCTGCTGCCTTCACTACTTCATCCCTCAGAGCTATCCATTCTTCTTCTACTGCCCTTCATGAAACTCTGTACAACCTCTGGTTTAGTCAGTTTATCCAGGTCCCATCTCCTTAAATTCCAACCTTTTTGCAATTTGTTCAGTTTTAATCTACAGCTCATAACCAATAGATTGTGGTCAGAGTCCACATCTGCCTCTGGAAATGTCTTACAATTTAAATCCTGGTTACGAAATCTCTGTCTTACTATTATGTAATCTATCTGAAACCTGTCAGTATCTCCAGGCTTCTTCCATGTATACAGCCTTCTTTTATGATTCTTGAACCAAGTGTTAGCTATGAGTAAGTTGTGCTCTGTGCAAATTTCTACCAGGCCGCTTCCTCTTTCATTTCTTAGCCTCAATCCATATTCACCTACTGCATTTCTTTCTCTCCCTTTTCCTACTGCCCAATTCCAGTCACCCATGACTATTAAATTTTCGGCTGCCTTCACTACCTGAATAATTTATTTTATCTCATCATACTTTTTTTCAATTTCTTCGTCATCTGCAGAGCTAGTTGGCATATAAACTTGTTCTACTGTAGCAGGCATGGGCTTCGTGTCTATCTTGGCCACTATAATACGCATACTATGTTGTTTGTAATACCTTACCCACACTCCTATTTTTTTATTCATTATTAATCCTACTCCTGCATTAACCCTATTTGATTTTGTATTTATAGCCCTGTATTCACCTGACTAAAAATCCTGTTTCTCCTGCAACCGAACGTCACTAATTCCCACCATATCTAACTTTAACCTATCCATTTCCCTTTTTAAATGTCCTAAGCTACTTGCCCGATTAAGGGATCTGACATTCCACGCTCCGATCCGTAGAATGCCACTTTTCTTCCTCCTGATAACGACGTCCTCTTGAGTAGTCTCCGCCCGGAGATCCGAATGAGGGACTATTTTACCTCCGAAATATTTTACCCAAGAGGACACCATCATCATTTAACCATGCAGTAAATCTGCATGCCCTCGGGAAAAATTACGGCTGTAGCTTCCCTTGCTTTCAGCCGTTCGCAGTACCAGCACAGCAAGGTCGTTTTTGTTAGTGTTACAAGGCCAGATCAGTCAGTCATCCAGACTGTAGCCTCTGCAACCACTGAAAAGGCTGCTGCCCTCTTCAGGAACCACACGTTTGTCTGGCCTCTCAACACATACCCCTCCGTTGTGGTTGCACCTACGGTACGGCTATCTGTATCGTTGAAGTACGCAAGATTCCCCACCAATGGCAAGGTCCATGGATCATGGGGGGATTTCCGAAACGGTAAGTCTATAAATTGTTCGTTTGCCGCCGTCGATAAACTATACCGCGCCTGACAAACAGGCGCTATCCAAAACCGGCACCGAGGGAACTGAGCTGCACCACGGGCCATGGGTGAGAGGGGTGAACGACGGCTGTGAAGATGTGTACAGGGTCAATAGACGTGCACCTGTTGAAAAACTGACCGCCCAGATATACCAAAGCGCTATCAACAGTCTTCTCAGTGTTACTGTGTATGGGCCTCTGCTGCAGGCGCCTGGTTCATGAACCCATGTTGACTGCCGTTAATCGGCGACTAAGGCTGACATTTTCATGCCAATACCGTAACTCGAAGTTCACTGACTGGCGACGATTATTTAAATTATGAGGGGAAAGTATGTCTCTTACAACTAAATATTGAATGAAATGTTTTCTAATTACATCAGTTACCTTAAAATAATTAATCTATCCGAACACGCCTCCATAACCGATATCAACGTTTATTTCCTATGACAGGGTAAATTACAGTTGACCAACACATCAGTTTCGTTTTTGGAGCTATTTTCACAGGACAATCCCTGATTGGTTATTCGGTAAAATAGAAAGAAAACGTAAGTGACAATGAATGTTTGGGTTGGTTATAGTGGCGCGCACGGGTAACTACACTCCTGGAAATGGAAAAAAGAACACATTGACACCGGTGTGTCAGACCCACCATACTTGCTCCGGACACTGCGAGAGGGCTGTACAAGCAATGATCACACGCACGGCACAGCGGACACACCAGAAACCGCGGTGTTGGCCGTCGAATGGCGCTAGCTGCGCAGCATTTGTGCACCGCCGCCGTCTGTGTCAGCCAGTTTGCCGTGGCATACGGAGCTCCATCGCAGTCTTTAACACTGGTAACACGCCGCGACAGCGTGGACGTAAACCGTATGTGCAGTTGACAGACTTTGAGCGAGGGCGTATAGTGGGCATGCGGGAGGCCGGGTGGACGTACCGCCGAATTGCTCAACACGTGGGGCGTGAGGTCTCCACAGTACATCGATGTTGTCGCCAGTGGTCGGCGGAAGGTGCACGTGCCCGTCGACCTGGGACCGGGCCGCAGCGACGCACGGATGCACGCCAAGACCGTAGGATCCTACGCAGTGCCGTAGGGGACCGCACCGCCACTTCCCAGCAAATTAGGGACACTGTTGCTCCTGGGGTATCGGCGAGGACCATTCGCAACCGTCTCCATGAAGCTGGGCTACGGTCCCGCACACCGTTAGGCCGTCTTCCGCTCACGCCCCAACATCGTGCAGCCCGCCTCCAGTGGTGTCGCGACAGGCGTGAATGGAGGGACGAATGGAGACGTGTCGTCTTCAGCGATGAGAGTCGCTTCTGCCTTGGTGCCAATGATGGTCGTATGCGTGTTTGGCGCCGTGCAGGTGAGCGCCACAATCAGGACTGCATACGACCGAGGCACACAGGGCCAACACCCGGCATCATGGTGTGGGGAGCGATCTCCTACACTGGCCGTACACCTCTGGTGATCGTCGAGGGGACACTGAATAGTGCACGGTACATCCAAACCGTCATCGAACCCATCGTTCTACCATTCCTAGACCGGCAAGGGAACTTGCTGTTCCAACAGGACAATGCACGTCCGCACGTATCCCGTGCAACCCAACGTGCTCTAGAAGGTGTAAGTCAACTACCCTGCCCCGCAAGATCTCCGGATCTGTCCCCCATTGAGCATGTTTGGGACTGGATGAAGCGTCGTCTCACGCGGTCTGCACGTCCAGCACGAACGCTGGTCCAACTGAGGCGCCAGGTGGAAATGGCATGTCAAGCCGTTCCACAGGACTACATCCAGCATCTCTACGATCGTCTCCATGGGTGAATAGCAGCCTGCATTGCTGCGAAAGGTGGATATACACTGTACTAGTGCCGACATTGTGCATGCTCTGTTGCCTGTGTCTATGTGCCTGTGGTTCTGTCAGTGTGATGTATCTGACCCCAGGAATGTGTCAATAAAGTTTCCCCTTCCTGGGACAATGAATTCACGGTGTTCTTATTTCAATGTCCATGAGTGTATGAACCTATCCGAAGCTACCTTGATTGTTTCCACAAGCCAGTCATGAATTTCTAACGAAGCTGGATGCACATGCTGCGTGAACTTGTTTGAACTAAAACTGATGGTACCTGTTTGTGGATTGTTCCTGGGAGCCATGGACGACATCACGTTGCAAGACAACGCCGCATCAAAATTGATTCACAAACACGAAGAACTGAGAGCCAAACAACGACGCAACATGCACAAGGACACACAGGACACTAAAGGGAATGAAGGAAATTCTCACGGTGCTACGGTTGACGTGGAACCAGATGCAACTTACTCGCCCGACGCGCGAGGCCGGAACGGTCCGCTCGACCGCCGACCTCGTTATACAGGGTGTACATGAAACCCGGGAACACATTCAGTTATTTATTGCACAAGAACTAAACATTGTACAGATGTCATAATTACTGCATTTTGAAGAGAAATTCTGAAAGAGATTATATATATACGCATTCGAAATGCGAACCAAGAGTTACCAGGCAGACGTAAATGCGGTAATCGAATTCCTGCCATACCCGTCCCAGCATGACATCGTCGACTGTAGCAGTCGCTTCCCGTATTCTTTCTCGCAGCTCTGCCACATCACGCCCCTATGTTTGCGTGGTAGAGTAATGGTGGTGTACGCGTATGTGGAGAACTTGTTTGCGCAGCAATCGCCGACATAGTATAACTGAGGCGGAATAAAGGGAACCAGCCCGCATTCGCCGAGGCAGATGGAAAACTGCCTAAATACCATCCACAGACTGGCCGGTTTACCGGACCTCGACACAAATCCGCCGGCTGGATTCGTACCGGGGACCAGGCGCTCCTTCCTGCCCGGAAACCCGTGCGTTAGACCGCACGGCCAATCGGGCGGGCTAAGAATAATTTAAATTTATTACTTCAGGGCCAAATACAAACATCCGTACAGTCGAAGAACCTAATTAAAGAACGTGTGAAGGAACGTGGACAAACTTTCAGGGATTATTTTATTGCTGCTTTTAAAATAAAAAATAAGATTCGTAATCTCTTGGAAGACACAAGAACTTTGGAATCCATATGAATTACAAATTAAAACGAAAGTTTCTGGTAACTTCCAGTTACTTGAAGTCACGGAAACGTTATAGATCTTTGTCAGAGATAAGTTTCTGGTGAATCTCAAAGGCGGAATTATCAACCCTATCAAATAAAGCGGTAACAACTTTATTACTTGCCTTTTCCAGATGTTTGTGCAAAAAGGCGTTACCTTCTGGCACTTATAGGCCCATTCTGAAAGTAATTTCAGACTTTCTTTAACTTTGTGGTTCCTAACTTCAAATTTACGTGCCTTTACTTCTCGCCGAATTCCAAGAAACGGTGTAGGCAGTTAATCCTATAACGAGAACTTTCATGTTAACAGACAAGAGTAAAATACTTTAATATTGCATAATAGACCTAATTATTGTGCAGCATCCTTTATGAGACATTTTCATGTAACGCAACTGAAATGTAAACCATATGAAAGCATTTCTATTAAACCATTATCCTGGAATTAAATTGCTCGTATGTTACAGTAAGAAAATTTAGGAACCACTACTCTTGCGTATCTGAAAAAATATCTAAATGGCATCACAGCTGTACGAGAGAGCCACTAAATTCACTGCTGGGTGCAAAAAACATTTGTTAAAATTAAAAGCAAAATTAACGAAGGAACACAAACTGCAGACAATAACGGCATACAAAGTAGACTGAAATCTTTCTAGCTTCAATCAAATAAAGAAATATCCTTCTCCTCGTAACGCTTTAACGCTCTTAAGGATGAATTTATTCCTGAAACTAACAATTAAAACATTAGAGATTTATGGTAATAAAGTAGCATGTTATGGAAATGTAGCTGAAACTTATGGTGGTATTACAGTGCACCATAAGCAGATCATTCACATTTTTATAGATATTCCATTACATTTATCGGTAATAACAAGCCCTACTCTACTAAATACCATGTCGAAAGAGGCACTAGAGCCAGATATACCCAGAACTTCTCGTGCCACTTGCGACTGTCTGGGATAAATTGTTGCTCTTTATTTCCACTACTCCAGAAGTGACTGTTCCTTATTTTGTTTTCCCACCAGCAGATACACGGAAAGATCATCGACAGTTTCCTCTTCTATTACATGAAAGCGTGGTGTCTGTTCTTTCGCACATGTCCTAAAGAACAGACACCACGCAGAATACGCTGCTGTGAAACGTTATATGTAAATTGAAGGAGATCATTGCTGTCAGCTGTAGCGGGACATTACGCAGAATAAGAGGAGACTAGCGAAATTGTGTACCGGACCGGAATTCGAAGCCGGGATCAACTGCTTATTAGGCAGTGTGTTAATCACTGCGCCATCCGGGACACAGCGTTGCCGTCACTGAACGGACGATCTCGGTACGACTCATGGCCGACCCACGTTCCCACCGAACGCCACCTATCCGCAGTCCCTGTCCATTTTATCCCCTCCAGAAGGGGTGGCCGAGCGGTTCTAGGCGCTTCAGTCTGGAACACTGCGACTCCTACGGTCTCAGCTTCGAATGCTGCCTCGGGCACGGATGTGTGTGATGTCCTTAGGTTAGTTAGGTTTAAGTAGTTCTAAGTCTAGGGCACTGATGACCTCTGCTTTTAAGTCCCATAGTGCTCAGAGCCGTTTGAACCATTTTACTCCCGTTTGCTACACTGAGATTTCCGCAGGAGATCGGACATTTTTGCGTATCTGCTCTGAAGAAAAGACCTACTGTACTGTGTTCCTATTTCTGTCAGAATCTGTGCAAGATCTTGAAAGCCTTATCCTGCACCTGCGTTGAACGGTCGTAGATCTCTTGCACACATTCTTACACACTTCTCCGGGAACATGGATTTTGCTGACGCCGGAAGGTTGCTATTGCTATGTGACTATTAAGAGAAGATTTGCGGGTATTCAAGGGTCGCAACGGGGTACTGGTGCTGCCATCACGAAGAGCTAATAGCTTACGACAGCCACGACACTCTGCAAATTATACAGACTTATTTTCATTATCTATAACATGCGTAAAATTTTGCCACACCACGCTATCTCCTGATTTTGTTTTTTAGACCTGGGTAGTTTCTCTCCTCCACTTTCTGAGAAAGTTATTTTTTTTTCTTCCTCACATTTCCTAATCCTTGGACACCGGGAAGATTTTTGGTGTTCGTTATGCATTTCGGACATCTTCATACACTCCTGGAAATTGAAATAAGAACACCGTGAATTCATTGTCCCAGGAAGGGGAAACTTTATTGACACATTCCTGGGGTCAGATACATCACATGATCACACTGACAGAGAACCACAGGCACATAGTCACAGGCAACAGAGCATGCACAATGTCGGCACTAGTACAGTGTATATCCACCTTTCGCAGCAATGCAGGCTGCTATTCTCCCATGGAGACGATCGTAGAGATGCTGGATGTAGTCCTGTGGAACGGCTTGCCATGCCATTTCCACCTGGCGCCTCAGTTGGACCAGCGTTCGTGCTGGACGTGCAGACCGCGTGAGACGACGCTTCATCCAGTCCCAAACATGCTCAATGGGGGACAGATCCGGAGATCTTGCTGGCCAGGGTAGTTGACTTACACCTTCTAGAGCACGTTGGGTGACACGGGATACATGCGGACGTGCATTGTCCTGTTGGAACAGCAAGTTCCCTTGCCGGTCTAGGAATGGTAGAGCGATGGGTTCGATGACGGTTTGGATGTACCGTGCACTATTCAGTGTCCCCTCGACGATCACCAGAGGTGTACGGCCAGTGTAGGAGATCGCTCCCCACACCATGATGCCGGGTGTTGGCCCTGTGTGCCTCGGTCGTATGCAGTCCTGATTGTGGCGCTCACCTGCACGGCGCCAAACACGCATACGACCATCATTGGCACCAAGGCAGAAGCGACTCTCATCGCTGAAGACGACACGTCTCCATTCGTCCCTCCATTCACGCCTGTCGCGACACCACTGGAGGCGGGCTGCACGATGTTGGGGCGTGAGCGGAAGACGGCCTAACGGTGTGTGGGACCGTAGCCCAGCTTCATGGAGACGGTTGCGAATGGTCCTCGCCGATACCCCAGGAGCAACAGTGTCCCTAATTTGCTGGGAAGTGGCGGTGTGGTCCCCTACGGCACTGCGTAGGATCCTTCGGTCTTGGCGTGCATCCGTGCGTCGCTGCGGTCCGGTCCCAGGTCGACGGGCACGTGCACCTTCCGCCCACCACTGGCGACAACATCGATGTACTGTGGAGACCTCACGCCCCACGTGTTGAGCAATTCGGCGGTACGTCCACCCGGCCTCCCGCATGCCCACTATACGCCCTCGCTCAAAGTCCGTCAACTGCACATACGGTTCACGTCCACGCTGTCGCGGCATGCTACCAGTGTTAAAGACTACGATGGAGCTCCGTATGCCACGGCAAACTGGCTGACACTGACGGCGGCGGTGCACAAATGCTACGCAGCTAGCGCCATTCGACGGCCAACACCGCGGTTCCTGGTGTGTCCGCTGTGCCGTGCGTGTGATCATTGCTTGTACAGCCCTCTCGCAGTGTCCGGAGCAAGTATGGTGGGTCTGACACACCGTTGTCAATGTGTTTTTTTTTCCATTTCCAGGAGTGTATATTGTAGTCCAAAGCGCAACCAAGAAAAACTAAAACAGTTGCGAACTGCTTACAATCTGATCACTATCTGCATAGGGTTGCATTCCATCTTTTCCAATGCAGTTTGTTTCACCGAGGCCTGTTAACGCTCTGGATCTTCCGGGTACCTGAAACAGCCCCGGGCCTCGACGATGCATCGTGACTCTTGCATTCTGTTCTGGAGCAGTTGACCTCGGCTACCCGCGGTGCAGGCAACAGAACAGAGAGGTCGGCTGTAGGCGCGCTCGGGCCGGTAAATGGGACGTGATTCACGGCTCTGGTGACAGGTATTGTGTCGAACCAACTTCCTTCGCCGTTCTAGCATCCGCATGCCGCGAATTCCACTTCAAAACAAGCGTAGATAGACGCCAGATGGTGAGGATTCGCACGATTCAAATGGCTCGGTTCAAATGTCTCTGAGCACTATGCGACTTAACTTCTGAGGTCATCAGTCGCCTAGAACTTAGAACTAACTAAACCTAACTAACCTAAGGACATCACACACATCCATGCGTGAGGTAGGATTCGAACCTGCGACCGTAGTGGTCGCTCGGTTCCAGACTGTGGCGCCTAGAACCGCACGGCCACTCCGGCCGGCTCGCACGATTCCTCTTCCCTTCTCCGCACTACTGAAAACATTCCGTTGGAGGATGCCTCTCCTCTAAGCGAGTTCTAATCAGATGATAAAGCGTCAGTTGCTGTTTAATATCCGAAAGAGTCCAGCACTCCCTCCGATGTATCTCTCGAGACCGAGACCGCCTCTTCGGGATCGCATTAGGACGAACCTGTTCCGGAGCTCCGTTCTGTAGCGACGGACTTGCCGGGCCTCCCTTTTTCCGCCCTTTTTTCTGTCCGCGGATGGGGAAAGCCAGCCACAGGTCGATAATGATCCGACCCAGATCGGCACAAGTGTGCCTGTGAAACACGTGGTGATGGTAAAAAGACATACCGTCAGCTTTCGTTTTCGTCGATTCTCAGGAACATCACCGACCACCTGTGGAGGAGTGGGGTGTGATGACTCCTTCCCCTGCACCTGATACTGAATTTCCGCAGGACACGACGTTTCCGCATGCAGCAGTCGCTTTCTCGCAAAAGTCGGCCGCTCTTGGTCTAGTGGGTAGCGTTGCTGCCTCTGGATCACGCGGTCCCGGTTTCGATTCCCGGCCGTGTTAGGGATTTTCTCTACCTGGGGACTGGGTGTTTGTGTTGCCCTCATCATCATCTTCATTCGTGACAGTGAGAAGAGTGGAATGTGTAAAGCTTGGACTGTATAAAACTTGGACTGTGTAAAACTTGGACTGTGTAAAAATTGGGACGTTGTACGGGAGCTGATGACGGCACAGTTGAGCGCCCCACAAACCGAACATCATCATCATCACTTCCTCATCAAGCCGTAGTAAACAGGATTTTCAGCCTCAGCGTGTGGCGTTGCGAAAAAAGGAAAAACGTATAAAGAGTGTGGAGGAGAGGGATTCAGTACTGTACATTCAGATTCATCTATTGACTCTACTGTGGACTGTGGTACACCATCTTGAAGGTCACTAACAAGTAATCAACTGAATTGTTTTGGATATAACTGGATGCAGGCCTATACTTTTCTGACCTTGAATGTGAACAGAATTAGTTCTGATCTTATACTTGTGGCGCTGCAATAGTTTATTTACAAGTCGAGTTCAGACGTGATATCTCTCCAAAAAAGACGTTACTTGATCATTTTTCTATTCCTGGCTTTTCTACTTTCTTGAGACTTCTGAACTATCTACTGATACTGCATTATTTTACAGAGAGGCATTACCACTGACCGATTTCGAAGCTCTTGATAACGGACGAGGGATAGGCTGCACTTTTTGTGACCTTACTTTAATTGTTCTTTATGCCTCTTCAACATCTGGCTATTCCACGGATGGAGAAAGAGGATATAGTTCATTTCGTAAAACTTCGCAAAAACCTTTAATTTTATTTAGCGACCAGTGGATCAGGCCCCAGTTTTTAATTCACTGAGGAACTACACATTCAAACAAATTTCTGGCTTGAAGACAACGTTCAATTCATCGCACTATATTTCGACCGGGCATCTGCCAGTCATCTTCAGATGACACTGACGAAGACTCGCTCCGTTCCGTCGCGTACAGAACGCTGCGAGTATTAGGCGCATGACTCAGAATTCAAAGTGACAGGCGGACCACGCTTCCGGCGGCAGCGCCGTCGCTGATGGAACCACAGAACTTAGCTGTCCTCCGCGTTACCTCTCTCGGGTGCTGTTGGCGCACTCAGTCCCCTGCGATTGAAGTAAATCGTTGAGATGATGGGGTTCCACGCACTGTCCAACTGGTATCCTCAATTGTGGTTCATCAGATTTTCTGCCAGGCGTATTTCCAATGGTTATTTAGGAATGAAGTCCCAAAAAGATGTTGCGGTCAGTATTACAGTTCTATCTTACTCCTTTGAATGTCCAGTGGAAACACAGTGTTCGTCAATAACGGACTTGCTTGGTTGCAAAAGGCTAGTATAACGTTGAAGTTCAGTGGAGCGTTCTTTCACAGGGCGCGTAGTCTGTCCTATGTGAGCCATACCACGCTGACAAGGTATTTTGTGAATTTCAGCCTTCCGCAATCACAAGTCGTCCTTCACTGATCCCAGAAGGTCTGCCTTCTTAGATAGTGGACGGACAATCACTTTCACCTGAAATTTACAGGTAATTCTTGCTATTTGAAACAAAATGTTTCCCACAAAAGGAAGAAAAACTAAAGATTTTGCCGACGTTTTCTCCTCATTATCCACTTACTGATTCTTTGTTTTAGTACACAGTATCCTTTTAATCTGCTGGGAGCATCGTCCATTTTTTTAACATTAACTTTAGGTGAGCGAGCTCTATAGGCAAAATTATCTAGACCTGAGACAGTGTGAGCTCTTTGTATGAGTGTGTCAAAAAATGATTTAAATGTCTCTAATCACTATGGGACTTAAGATCTGAGGCCATCAGTCCCCTAGACTCAAAACTACTTAAACCTAACTAACCTAATGACATAACACACATCCATGTCCGAGGCAGGATTCGAACCTGCGACCGTAGTAGCCGCCTGGTTTCGGACTGAAGCGCCTAAAACCGCTAGACCACAGCGGCCGGCAAGTGTTTTAAGCACACTCATAGCTTGTGAGGAGTGATGCCAACTTGATGCTTGCAAATACAAATCAGGATGACTGGACTTACGATAAACTGAATGCCCCAGAGAGCCACCATTCTTTGTCTAACCAAGACATCCAACAAAGGCAAAAACCATATTTCTCTATTTCCATACCGAACCAAATTTTACTATGAATGGAGTTGAGGTAGTGATGAAACTCTATCAATTTTTCTTCTCCTTGAGGCTTAGAGGTGGCACACCACTCTCTCACTTTGAAAACATTGTCAGTCAGATTATCAATCAAATTTTAGACCATGATCTCGGTGTTCCCCAGTACTGCATTTGGTATATGAGGTTAATTATTTTTTAATGGGGAAATTGTGGGCAGAATGTCTTTTAACTCCTTTTGCAACCTGTAGAGAACTTGTTCCCAAGGATCCACAGTGGAGGCGCCGGAGGACAGCAAGAGAGATGAATTGGTGGCCATAAATGCTGAGTGCAGGGACCTGGGTGCGTGAGTTATTCTTGGAAGCATCAGCCAGTAGATTCTACCGTCAGAGGGACTTCTGGCCGAAGCCCTCTCCTGCTTCTGCTTAGGGTCAGAGAGAAGGGGTCGATCCGCGAAACATTTTATCTAGACCAGGCAGCAATCCGTTGCAAAGGCGGCCATTTGGCGGCAAGTGGGTGGAGGGCGCCACTTAAGAGTGACTGCTGTAAACTGAGTTTTGTGCAAACGGTGGAATGGTCATAAAATTCCATGCATTTTTGTATTAGAAGCTAGGACGATACGGACAGAGCGGCTGGTGCACTTATTAAGTGAAGGCAAACCAATCTGATGCCAGGAAGTCGTCAGGTTCTTTTAGCGAGTGGCAAAAACTTATATTTCATGGACCCAACTGTCTGGGTAGCGTAACAGCCATTTATCAACAATTGCAAATGGTTGGCCTAGAAAGTTTAGATCTCTCCTTAAATGATGGACTGTGGTCCCGGCTAGGTAGAAGTTTTTTGCCAAAACATGGCCACGCTTACCGAGAGGACAACATCTCCCTAGTCTACAATCTTTTTTTCAGACCAGAGTGATTTGAAGTCGGTGACTGGCTCCGCTCAGGATATGAAAGTGAAGGCTTTCTGCCCAGTGGGGGAACCCCTGTTCTCAGATGAACCATAGTTTGTGTTATACTTGGTCGTAGCTGATTCCATTCCATCTTCACATTGGATTCATGTAAACAAAGTCAGATTGCTTTGTAAAAGGGATTAATTCAGGGGAGAATTTCTATAGCTTCCACCCAGCTGAATGCGTCGCCAATCAAGCAACATCCTTTTTCTGATTTGCGACTGTCTTTTTTGTGTAAGATTTATCAGCTCGTTGTAGTTATAAAAGGATAAATGAATCTTGTCATTATTTTTGTAAAGTTTAGTAGGCCACTGTTGTCATCCAAACTACGCTATTCATGGGCTCACCAGCAATTTAAGGTTCAATATCGTTAAATTAATGAATTAGTGTGACAGTGAAGTCATCTGGTCGCGTATAACAGGTGTAGGTGAGAGCAGGTTAGTTGTTGGATGTTTTCACCGGCCACCCGATTTTGCTGTGACAGCTATAGATTCATTCAGAGGAAGTCTACGGTCAAAAGCGCGTAAATACCCAGGTAATGCAATACTAACTGGAGGCGACTTTAACCTCCCGAGTATAGACTGGGGTGTCTATGGATTCATTGCGGGGGTATAGACAGACCGTAATGCAAAATACTTTTGAACACATTTTCTGAAAATTGTCTTGAACCACTAGCTCGGCAGTCCACACACAATGGAATGAGCTACAAATACGTCGGACCTTTTCGGCAATGTAGGTACAGAAACGGGGATTAACGAACATAATGTCATTATTGCAACTATGATTACGAAAGTTAATAAATCAGTCAAGATGGCTAGGAGAATGTTTCTGCTAGACAGAGCAGATAAGAAGTTATTAGAGTCTCACTTAGACGGTGAACTGGCATCACTTAGTTCCAGTAAGATGGATGTACAGGAATTATGAGCAAAGTTTAAGCGTATTGTGAAAAGTGGTCAGGAGAGTTATGTGCCTATTAAGTAGATAAAGGATGGAAATGCCCCACCATGGATTAATAGCGAAATTCGGCGGACGCCGAGGAAGTAGAGGCTGTTGCACTCTCGGTTAAAAATAAATAAATAAATAAATGTTCAAATGTGTGTGAAATCTTATGGGACTTAACTGCTAAGGTCATCAGTCCCTAAGCTTACACACTACTTAAGCTAAATTATCCTAAGGACAAACACACACACCCATGCCCGAGGGAGGACTCGAACCTCCACCGGGACCAGCCGCACAGTCCATGACTGCAGCGCGTTAGACCGCTCGGCGAATACCGCGCGGCCACTCTCGGTTCAAAAGGTAACGTACAAATGACGACAACCGAAGGTTAGTAGAGATTGGTAAGTCTGTGGAAAGATGTATGCATGAAACATACGAGAACTACCAGCGTCACACCTTAGTAAAAGATCTGGCAGAGAACCCGAGGAAACTCTGGTGTTACGTGAAATCGCTAAGCGGGTCTGAGGCTTCCATTCTGTCCCTTATTGACCAGTCTGGTGTGATAGTTGAAGATAGCAAAACGAGAGCTGAAATTTTCAATTTCACGTTCAAGAAATCGTTCACACAGGAGAATCGTACCAACATACCGTCATTTGACCATCGGACGGACTCCCGTATGGACGACATAGTAATAAGCATACCCGGCGTAGAGAAACAAATGAGAGATTTGAAAACAAATAAATCAAGAGGTCCGGATGGAATCCCAGTTCGATTTCAGAGAGAGTAATCTGCGGCATTATTTCCTTACCTAGCTTGCATTTATCGTGAATCTCTCGCTGAGGACGAAGTCCCAAGCGGTGGGAAAAAAGGGGAAGTGACTCCAATATATAAGATGGTTAAAAGAACCGACCCGCAAAATTACAGAACAATATTCGTAATTTATGTTTGCTATAGAATCCTTAATATATTCTCAGTTAGAATATAATAAACTTTTTGGAGACTGAGAAGCTTATGTCCACGAATCAGCTTGGTTTTAGAAAGCATTGCTCTTGCGAAACTCAGCTTGCCCTCTTCTCGCGTGATATATTAAGAATTATGGATGAAGCGCAACGGGCAGATTCCATATTTATAAATTTCCGGAAAGCAATGGACAGGGTGCCACATTGAAGGCTGTTAACGAAGTTACGAGCGTATGGATATGTGAGTTGCTCGAAGATTTCTTAAATAATAGAAGCCAGTATGTTGGCCTCGACGGTGAGCGTTCATCGCGGACAAGCGTATCGTCAGAAGTGACCCAGGGAAGTGTTATAGGACAGCTGTTGTTCTCTGTATATATCAATGTTTTGTCGGACAGGGTGGGCAGCAATCTGCTATTGTTTGCTGATGATGCCGAGGTGTGCGGTAAGGTGTCGAAGTTAAGTGAATGTAGCAAGATACAAGGTGAGTTAGACAAAATTTCCAGTTTGTGTGATGGCAGCTAGACCTAAATGTGGAAAAACGTATGTTAATGTGGATGAGTAGGAAGAGCAAACCTGTAATGTTCGGATATAGTATTACTAGTGTCCTGCTTCACATAGTCAAGTCGTTCGAACATCTGAGAGTAATGTTGCAAAGCCATATGTGGTGGAATGAGCATGTGAGAGGTGTGGAAGGGAAGGCGATCGGTTGACTTTGGTTTATTGGGAGAATTTTAGAAGAGAGTGTTTCACCTGTAAAGGTCGGATTGAAGGAAGACATCGAAATATTTCAGGGCCGGGCTGCTAGATTTGTACCGGTAGGCCGGCCGAAGTGGCCGAGCGGTTCTAGGCGCTACATTCTAGAACAGCACGACCGCTACGGTCGCAGGTTCGAATCCTGCCTCGGGCATTGATGTGTATGATGTCCTTAGGTTAGTTAGCTTTAAGTAGTTCTAAGTTCTAGGGGACTGATGACCTTTGAAGTTAAGTCCCATAGTGCTCAGAGCCATTTGAACCATTTGTACCGGTAGGTTCGAACAACACGTAAGTGTTACAGAGATGCTTCGGGAACTCAGATGGGAATCCATGAAGGGAAGGCGACGTTCTTTTCGAAAAACACTACTGAGACATTTTAGAGAACCGGCATTTGAAGATGACTGCCGAACGATTCTACTGCATCCAACATACATTGCATGTAAGGACCACGAAAGTAAGATATGATAAATTAGGGCTCCTACGGAGGCGTACAGGCAGTCGTGTTTTCCTCACTCTGTTTGCGACAAGAATAGGAATAGAAATGACAACTAGTGCTACGCCGGCCGCGGTGGTCTCGCGGTTCTAGGCGCGCAGTCCGGAA
Source organism: Schistocerca gregaria (assembly GCF_023897955.1). Lineage (NCBI taxonomy): Eukaryota > Metazoa > Arthropoda > Insecta > Orthoptera > Acrididae > Schistocerca > Schistocerca gregaria. The sequence goes on from NC_064931.1 coordinate 279,705,514, forward strand.
CCGTGCGACTGCTACGGTCGCAGGTTCGAATCCTGCCTCGGGCATGGATGTGTGTGATGTCCTTAGGTTAGTTAGGTTTAAGTAGTTCTAAGTTCTAGGGGACTGATGACCACAGCAGTTGAGTCCCATAGTGCTCAGAGCCATTTGAACCATTTGAACTAGTGCTACAAGATACTCTCCGACATACACCGTACTGTGGCTTGCGGAGTATCTATGTAGATGGAGATGTAGATTATTAATTTGAGTTCTGAAAGTGGCACAGACATAGGCAACAAAATGCCATGAGGAAATTCACTAATTCATATATAAAAATTAAAGGTGTAGCTCACGATTTGAAGATTATTGAGAAGATTTTACTTTTCTTTATGTAAAAGTAATGGCATTTAGCATCACTCTGACATATATTTACGATTAAAGCAAGCGATGGCTTTCAATTGGCGTCCCTTGGCCAGGATCTCGAATCGTGGCACTTTTGTGAGGTAATTAGTGCGTAATGTTGCAGAACAGGCTTGTGCTTTTATTTGTTTTCAAAGCGATACTATAGAGTGCTGAGAACATTTAGACTCAGGTTTGGCGCTACATGTTGTATCTCAGCAATTTGCAGCATCTTGTAGTCATTTCATTTCCCTGGTTTCATTGTTTGTGTCATTTATCTTTTCTATGTTTTTGTTTCTCATTGTGGATTGTCAGTGACTTCTGCGTCACTTCTTGTCTGATATCGGGTCGCCGGCCGGAGTGGCCGAGCGGTTCTAGGCGCTACAGACTGGAACCGCGCGACCGCAACGGGTGCCGGTTCGAATCCTGCTTCGGGCATGGATGTGTGTGATGTGCTTAGGTTAGTTACGTTTAAATAGTTCTAAGTTCTAGGGGACTGATGACCTCAGAAGTTAAGTCCCATAGTGCTCAGAGCCATTTAAACCATTTTGATGTCGGGTCGTTGATGATAGCGTTCTGCAAGCTTTTGTGGAACACATTTGTTTATGGGAATGTGTACGATATTTTAGAGTAGGTTTTGTTCCATGGGCTTATGCGAAAATGTGTTCAATAATCAAAAGAAGATCAGAGTAGAATTGTGCCCCGTGATGCTTCAGAATCGGAAACTTGAGGAAGTAGCAATGGACTTGAATGCTTACGAGGAGCAAAGCATATGTTTATAGTGAGGAAGGCTGCACACTAATGTCGTTCAAACTGGAACACGAGCCAGCCTTTAATGCAGAACAAGATAGAATGGCGGAAGAAGTTCCTTTACATCAGCCTACAACCAGGGACAAATGTCAGATGCAGAATACTCCGATGATAGGTGTTCAGTTCACTCAGGAAATGAAAGTGAAAGCGACGCCGAGGTGACAGGTCACGTACGTTATGTGAATACGGAATGAGGTAGAGTTTGTGTCTAGTGCAGTGAACGGTACTGGGAGTACGCAGTTAGAATCGATCGTTCTTTATGCAAGAGGCAGAAAAGACACGGTAGAGGAGGAAAAACAGAGGAAGGAAAGGGAAGAAAAGAGACGGCATGAAGAAGACCGAACACGGGATATCTTCATTGATGAAATTAGGGAAAATCAGAAGCGATAAGACAAGGAGGAAAAGATACAGGACGAAGTCATGAAATAAATTGAGTAAATTCAAAGCAGGAGTGATGAGTTTGTCGAAAATGTAACTCAGGTCAGGAATGAAACCAAGGAGGTAAAAGCAAGGGTTGAAGACATTGGGAAAACGTCAGATGAGACGCGAGAAATTGCGGTAGAGTCCAAACGTTAGGCTAGGACAGCCAGATTAGCAGCTCGTGAGGCGCGAAAAACTGCCCAAGTTGCACGAGATCAGGCAGAGCTGGTAATCGTCGACGTGAGCGCAATCAAGGACGCTATTTCTGCTCTTAATAAACAGGGACAGAAAGTGGTTAAAAAGACACATGAAGAAATGTTAGAAATCAGAGACGACAAAGACGTCTCACTACTCAGCAGAATAAACTGGCGGATGAGATGATAAAAATGTGCGAACCGGTAGAAAGTCGGCCAGAAGCAGCAGCATATCGCCGTGAGTTCGTTGGTCACCAGGAATGTCAAATGCAACATTTTGCAATTCAACCCGTAGCCACGTCCCCGGCACAGGCCAAAATACGACAGGTACGTCCGCTTAACGGGTTACGACCCGCGGCCGAGCACACGCAGAGGCGCGTAGTACACAAAATAGAGCACAATTGCACGCCACTCAAAAAAATAGCTCTGAGCACTATGGAACTTAACATCTTAGGTCATCAGTCCCCTAGAACTTAGAACTACTTAAAGCTAACTAACCTACTGATATCACACACATCCATGCCCGAGGCAGGATTCGAACCTGCGACGTAGCAGTCGCGCTGTTCCGGACTGTGCCCCTAGAACCGCGAGACCACCGCGGCCGGCCCTACTTATATATTGATGGCTGCCGTGAAATTATTATTTATGATGGCCAACCAAGACATGCTCGGGATGTGGCAAAGAAGGATTCCTCCGTTCCAGCTGTCTGTAACGCAGAATCACACAGTTACCGCCTGGGGACCTGCCGGCCGCGACAGCTCCAGCGACTCTACCGCTGACGTTTGTCGAAGTTCTTCATAACGACCCCCGACCACGATCACCACTGGCTCCTACTACTGCCACATCGTCGTTTCCGGTAATGCCTCAGGCTGTTGCGGAAGGACGGGCGCCTTTGCCTCCTCTTCCCGACAAGTGCATTGGTGAGCAATCTCTAGAACAGGGGGCGGCCCTTGACTCCATGGTTGTGCCTACCGATGCTTTTGTGCCCGAACAACCGGATCCCCAATCGCCGTCGGACACTGCAGATCACGTGCGCAAGCAACGGTCGCCGAAGAGACGTCGGAGACGTCGGAAACGGCGGATCTCCCCGTCTGACACCTGCAGGGCGCAGTCTCAAGACGATGAGGATCACACCTATCAAGATGTTGCCCCGATGGACGACTCCATGATGGAAGGACCAGTCTGCACCCCGTCGGAGGTACAACCATCTTTGCAAGCACCAGACGCTGTACCTATGGACGTTGAACAGCATCTGAGCCAGCACAACTCTTCCACCGCCGACGTGACGCCGCCTTCGGACTCCACAGGTACTCTACCAGACGCACACCATCCACGCACCTTTTCGTGGTCTGACGATGTAGACGACGAAACACCCATCGTTGAGACAGCAGCGAATGCACAACTCTTCCACCGCCGACGTGACGCCGCCTTCGGACTCCACAGGTACTCTACCAGACGCACACCATCCACGCACCTTTTCGTGGTCTGACGATGTAGACGACGAAACACCCATCGTTGAGACAGCAGCGAATGCTGCTGCTCTAACCCACGACTGCTAATTGACAGGGATGCTGGATGGGGATGTGCAGCCGACTGGGACAACATTCCTGTTGGCTGCTGCTCTTAGTGCCTCCATGAGCGTCCCAGAAGTCCCAATTCCATGACAAGTTTACAGGATTGGCTCCATCAGTGTCAATACCATTGGCACCCCTGTAAAATTACAATTGCTCCTTGAAATGTTGAGGGCGTCGGACCTAGATGTTGCCCTTTTGCAGGAAGTTCGCCTGGCGACGTTTTCTAATATCTATGGCTATATGTCCTACCTCACGCCGTTTGCTGACGGAGGTAGTGGGACAGCTATTCTTTTAAAGGAAGGAATTGAGGTAGACGATGTGATTTACCTACCATCGGCTAGGGGTCTTGCTGTAACTTTCCGCGGTGTCTGAGACATCTATGTTTACGCTTCCTCGGGAACGGCCAAGCGACGGGAACGGTCGCGATTCTATTCAGAACAGGTCGCTCCTTTGTTTGTAGGTCTCTACGACCATATTATTCTTGACGGCGACTTCAGTTGTGTGTTATCCCAGAAGGACCAACATCCCCATTTAACTACATGCCAGGAACTCAAGATGCTCGTGCATGAACGGAACCTCCCAGATACTTGGGACTGCGTGCATGGTGATCGGCCTGAATATACGTACGTCACCAGCCATTCAGCAAGTCGTCTTGACCGTGTCTACGTTTCCCAAGGAATCTTAGCTGCCACGCTCGACGCTGACTTATGGCCTACCGCGTTCTCCGACTACATCGCCTAAATTTGCATTGTTTCACTCCAGAGCCAGGTGTGGCGTGGTCGAGCCCTATGGAAGCTGAATGTCGCCCATCTCAAGGATTCGGAATGCAGGCAGGTCGTAGAAATGACGTGGAACAACTGTGTCATACGCCTTCCAGCGTATCCTTCAACACTTCGATGGTGGCTCGACTGCACCAAACCTGCTTTACGTCGTTCGATAATGAATTACGCTCGCGACAAAATGCTGTGGCAACGACATACCATGGGATACTATTTCACAATTCTCCGGAAACTCTCAAACCATACCCCCTCTGTTCAACGACAGGTTGAAATTCAACGTATTAAGGCGAAGATAATTTCTCTTATGCGTCACCGCCTTGAGGGCACGATAGTACGTGCAAGATGTCACGATTGTGTACTAGGATAGCCCCCGTCCATGCATCATATTACCCGAGAGAAGCAGCGGTGTCGGAGAAAGCTGGTCGACGCCGTCGACATGCCAGATGGTCGTCGATTGACATCGTAAAAGCTTTTGTGGATCACTACAACCAGTTCTATGCAGCAGAGGAACAGAACATAGCGGTAACTACTGATGTCCTCCGTTCCTTGACGGGTACCCTGGATTAGGCTGCTGCGGAGATTCTGACAGCGACAGTTATATCTGATGACGTGGCCGATGCTCTTCATAAGGGTGCGGCGAATAAAGCCCCAGGTCCAGATGGGTTCCCGCTGGAGTTTTACCGCACATTCCACGACATCGTGGGCTCACGCTGGACTGCGATGCATGAAGAAATGATGAACCCTGACCTTCCCCTCCCACCCGAATTCGTAGAAGGCTTGCTTATCCCTGTCCCCAAGCCATCGGGAGGTCGGGGAGTTGGGCATTATCGCCCGTTGACCATGTTAAATTGTGACTCCAAGATTTTCACACGAATTCTTGCCGCTTGCCTTCTGCGCGTCATTCCTGAAATCATCTCTCTGGATGAAACGTGCTTTGGTGGTGACAGTAACATTCAGACGGTACTCAGCGATTACCGTGATTCCATAGCATTGGCCACGACCTGCCGCCGTCGCGGTGCCTTAGTGATAGTGGACTTCGACCACGCCTTTGACCGACTGAGTCATACCTTTCTAGAAATCGTACTCAGACGGATGGCCTTCACCCACAGGTTCATACACATCGTCTTGCGGCTCCCTCGAGGTGCCACGTCGCGAGTGCTGGTCAATGGCCATGTGGCGGGCCCTATTAATGTCATGCAGTCGGTCTGTCAAGGATGTCCGCTGTCGATTCTGCTTTTCGCCATCGCCCTTGGGCCACTGTTACACGGTTTGAGGAGCCGGCTCACAGGGATAACAATGAGGGGGAATGCTTTCATCTGCCACGCCTATGCAGAAGACGTGGTGTTCTTCGTTCTCTCGGAGGATGAAGTGCGAGAGGCACTGGCATGGATCAACCAGTACGGGACTGCTGCGGGCAACCGTGTGAAACTGACGAAATCTAGTGCTATGTTCGTCGGTAGAGGTCTTCCAGCAGAGAGTGTGGCTCCATTGCTATTAGTGGACAAGCTCAAATGTTTGAAGATCACCTTCACGCGTGATATACAGGTCACGATCTCATTTATTATAAACGCCTGCTTCAAGCTATCCGCGTGAACGTTCGTGGCAACCTCCTGAGGGCATTGGACATGTTACAAAGGGTGGCTTGTGTTAACACTCATCTAGTCTCACGACTTCCCCATTTAGCACAGATTTTACCGATGCCAAAGGCAATGGCACACAGACTTCAGGGGGCGTTCGGCTACTTTGTAAGCGCGGGTCTTATCCTCAAAGTGCGCTATGACACGCTGACACTTCCTCCTCGAGATGGCGGCCTCAGCCTTGTCAGCGTCATAGCGAGAGCAGCTGCCATTTATGTAAGTTCGATGTTTAAGTTGAGGACCCGCTGCCCAACTAGATTATCAGGAAGCCTGATTGACGAACTGGCCCCTCCCTCTCGATTGGCACCTGTTGCAGTAGCCCATAGTTCTTCCTCGCTCTCACATGTGAGGACTTTTTTCATCGAATACAGTTATGTCCATGTCGACTAGACTAGTACCAGTAACCCTACAGCACGTGATGTTTACCACCTAATGATGATGAGAAGTTATACTAGGAATGTGGTGGAAAGCCAACATCCAACGATCGCATGGCGGCGGTTTGGCGTTCTGTGCACCATAACCTCCTCGTCACGAGCGCTCGTGCGACCTGTTATCTGGTCGTTAATGGAAAATACATGACAAAACTTCGTCTACATGCCATACCAATGACAGAGTCGCCGCTATTTTCTCGTTGTCACACGACTGATGCGGACGAATATCGACTGATGTGTGGATCTTCTGCAAAGGTGTGACAGCTGATTCAGAAGATGGTTGTGTTTCATCTACCATTACACCGCAATCTCTTCTGTTCCCAGATGAGACATACTTCCCACGTACAGAGACCAACGCAGTAATCTGGATAAAAGGCCTCTCGATCTCTTATTTGTTCCATGAAGGTGATAACGGTGTTCTTGATTTTGGACGTTCCTGCAAGATCGCTTTATTTTTATCGTGCACCATCCGTGAAACCGTCAGTACTATGGCAACTTTTTGGGTAGTGCCTTCTTCGATAACCCTGCAGCTGGGGTGTCCCAGGCATGAGAAGGTGATTTCAGTGAGATTGTGTAATGCCAAGACTCGATCCAATATATCGTCAAATGCAATATTCTTTGTGAAGATGTTCCTGGAACATGCCTGATTGCCTTGGGATTCAGTGAACGTCTACCCACAAGTTGGCGGGACGCGAATGCCATTTTGTGTGTTCTGAAAGGAGGGCGTTTTCTTTAAATTCTATAATTCCCTTTTTATTTTGTTTGTTATTGATGGTAATTCCACATAAATTTCGCCTGGAGGGCGTCCTATGTGATCTCAAGAAATATATGAAAATAAATAAATAAATTAGTATGATACATAACCTGAAAAAAAGATTTTAAAGCTCACCTGGACTGTAGAATTTTAATTTTAAAAAGTAAATAAAAAAATATAAAGTTGGTAGAGCACTTGCCCGCGAAAGGCAAAGGTCCCGAGTTCGTGTCGCGGTCCGGTACACAGGTTTAATCCGCCGGGAAGTTTCATATCAGCGCACACTTCATTGCGGAATGAAAATTTCGTTCTTTTAACATTTTCTCTCAAATCAAAATTTTTATATTTACAAATTTATTCACAATTCAGTACTCCCCAAGTCATGGATTGCTCAGTGTGATAGGGTACTACCTGAGTCATGGTCACTAGTATACAATCTGGAAATTGTCTGTTGATACCTGGAAGTTTCAATAGCAGGGTACATGCGTAGCGTTTCAGCAAACTGCCACAGTTACGGCGAATTCAGAGAGGGTTTTCTAAATACCTACTGGTCACAGAACACCAAAATGGCTCTGAGCACTTTGGGACTTAACATCTGAGGTCATCAATCCCGTAGAACATAGAACTCCTTAAACCTAACTAATCTAAGAACATCACACACGTCCATGACCGAGACAGGATTCGATCCTGCGACCGTAGCAGTCCCGCGGTTCCGAACTGAAACGCCTACAACCTCTCGGCCACCGCGGCCGGCTACAGAACACCCAAGACATGATTAAACAGGAGACTACGTTAGGGAAGGATTACAAAGCGTCGGGGTGCCGCCGTCCGATAAAGTTTTTCAAGACGCTTGTCAACAAGAATCGATATCTGAACCAACCGTACAATGATAACGAAATAATGCAGCACTGCTACATGAAACTGCCGTTGAGATACCAGGAACTGCTTATTGGTAAGTGTAATTACACAACAGAGTTATTCAAAAGCGTTCTACGAGAGCTAGACTTTGTCAAGGAAACACAAACGCGAGGGACTGAATGAGACATAACGAACGAAATTTACATTGTGCGTCTGGTGGAAATAATGACGGGCAAAATACAAAGAGAAACAGGGCAACAAGAAGTCACTATCAAGGCCAAAGATTTAATAATGAGCCCCAGTGGAGCGGTAAAGGCAGATGGGGCCGTACGGCGATATCTTTCACGTGAGCGGAAATAGCAACGGGAGGGAAATTTAAAATTCTAAGCAGTTAATGCAGCCGGTCTGGAAATAATCAAGGCAAACAAGGAATAATGGAGGTATTGGCAGGCGAGGTCAGCAAAGTGATCACTAGAATAATGCAGTGGAAATCAAACCACCCAACACCTCAAACAGAAACCGCAGCAGAAGTCCGCGTAGGAATGTCTGCTGCTGCGGTCTCAGCTCAAAACAAAGGTGCATATAATACCGGTGTGGCCAAACTTCTGCATTTATATCATTAAGTTAGCGTTAAGGATCATTTATTTTCAATTCATTTATGTAGTGATTGAGTGTATTGTCCGTTATGTGTCGGCACTTGCGCCTTTTGGATGCATTATTATTATTATTAGAGGATAAGGTCGTCTCCTATGACATATGATGAATGTGTTAGGCGATTGTATTTTTCTGTCCAGCATTTACACTTCGATCATTTACGCAAATTTCAGACGTACTGGTATCCTCTCATGTTTCACAGAGAGAAAATTATTCCGCGGATAGGAACGTGTGTATTTCTTAGCGAAAACCTCTTTGGTTTGTGGTAAAACTGGTTGGCTTAACACTTAAGCATTGCTGTATTAGTAGTCTGTCATGCCACAGCAACTAATTTATCACTGACCTGTGTGGAAGTCGGAGAGCGCTGTATCTAAGACCTTCTGCATCCTGTATGGAAACAGGACGAGCTGAGTTAAAGCGACAGCAGCGAGTGTTGACCACTCGGTAGAAATGGGAAGATGATGTCATATCTGCGCCAACCGTGTACATTGTGTAAGACCAGGCCAAACGAAGCTTTCCTCTGCAACACGAGGTAGTGGGAGAGACAGTACGAGCAGTTACAGCGGTGTTTCTTGTTGGGAAAATTAGGAAGACTACACAGCATTCATGGCATGGAGGAAGGATGAAGATTTATCGGCACATCTCCAAACTACATACAGATAGTCCGAAGGAGATCTGTGTCTCTCAGGGACCATTAATGTCTATCACCCAAACATATGTAGCGAGCCTATTAAATATACAGGTACTGGTTCGTTGGAGCAGGTGATTCATGATCGAAGTCGCTTCCATAGATCGGTGTAAAGTTTCATCACCTGTACTGTGGGATGACCATATCCAACAGATTATCAACGACACGAAAGGGTTCCTGTAATGTTCCTTCATAAGCAATTTAATACATTGTTCTTTTTTGGTTGTAACACATCCAATCAGTGTACACCGCCATACATTTTGTTTTTTCTCCCATGACTGTGTCAGCTGCTGCTAAACCGACATTGACATGCTTAGATCCTCTGGCTCTCACAGAAAACTGAACATCGCATGGCATAAACAGTACAGCTACCACACAACAGGCTAGGGTAGAAATCAAACACAGACGCAATGATTCTCATTGACGAAAATGTCGAAGACATCGCAATATATGGAAACTGGAAGAGTCTGCAGTATTGTAGAGCGCTTCCAAGAACTATTCGAAGGTGATTACCTGTACAGTTAATCTCATCTTCCCATCGAAAGGGTAGCGGATGTCTCGGTGCTCCTTATCGAAAAGCATTATTCCTTCATTTTACAGTAAAGTACATGATTACTGTTCCAGTGTTGACCATCGCCGGAAGGTGATGTTCCCAACACGCATGAGGTACCACAAATAAAAAGAGGTACTGTTATCTTATTGGTGAAAAAATAAACAAAAATGAAAACATATGTAGTGTAGCATATGTAACTAGGGTGAGTCTGTAGCAATGAGGAACGCTTCAAAACAACTGTGTTAAGGTGATGATAGGGAGGTCAATTTTAGCAATTTTATCCAGAAGTCAGAGAGAGCAATATACACCACATTCTGCAACCTGTTTAGTAACAGAGTGAGCTGAGTTAATGCTATAGTAGCGTCTTTTGACCACTCGGTAGAAGTGGGAACATGGTGTAGTAGCTCCACCACCTGCATACGATGTGTAAGGTCATGAACGAATGAAAAAAATACCTCCTTGAAGTATCGATTCTGTGTGATACGTGCACAACGTAGCTTTCCAGAGATGTATAGCGTCCACTGCTCATATTCGATTACGGTTCACAAATTGTACTATGCTCACATTAGTCCTATGTAAAATGATCCTTCGTCACGGAGAATACCTCTTACAAGGGACAGATAAACGCATGGCAGTGGCGTCCTACATGTGAAATTATACGTCATGCTGTCACTAACGCTGAAAACAGGACATCTGTCAAGCATATGTATACATGGGGATTTGCAGTGTCTTACAAGCACCTATCACTTACTTAGAACCCTTTTAGTTGTGAAACTGAAGTATCGATTTATACCCAAGATGCGACAGGAGAATGGAGTACATTCCATAAATCTTCGTTCATTTAGAGGAATGTTTCGAAACAGGATGGTCACGTTCATCACACATGAGATGGAAGTCCTCTGATGACAGAGAGGTTTGCTGTTAACGATCGCAAGTAGACAGCGCCCAAACTCGAATACAGAACACGTGGTTGTATACGAGTTCAACGCAGTCTACGTCACGCTACTGAAGTATCCTGACAGAACAGGGGAAAAAATGGTCAAATGACCTGCGCCAACATCTCCCTCCCTCTCTAGAATGCATCATTAGTCTGCCATTAACTCGTACCTCGTTACAGCTCCATATCAATCGATCACCCCGTCCAATCTGTATTATCCTTTAACGCCGATGCATGTAAGTTTAGAGGCGGACGGTTCGCTGTTTTCCTGAAAAGCGTCAAATACAGCTGTCAATTGGCCTGTATCACTGTTACCTCAATAGACATACAGTAGAAGGTTGCCTCGACAGAAAGAAAAGTGACAATTTTCCTGGGCCCCTTTGCTTCCATGTCGACGTTTTCTCGGATTCTTCTTGCTGTCGCATGCTTGTCCCCATGTAGTAGAATTGTTCCGCGCCAACCAGAAGACACGCAATTACTTGCTCAATTTCCCCGCATTTCAGCATATTTTCCCTCTTTTATACGTATTTTCCATCATTTTTCGCAGTTCTATCGATTTTTTTGTGTCACTTCTACCCATGCGATCGTTCCGAGTTCTAAAACTGCTTGTAAATGTAGTGCAGCTGGCAACACCTAGCGCAAATTCACTATTTTGGCGTAGTACTCTATTGCACCCAGTCTCCTCCACCCGCAATTTGCAGTGCGTTTTCTGTGTTTTCTGTATGTCTGTGTATGTGCATGTATCGTGGACGGCTCCCAGGACCCAGTTCTCCCGCTGGTGGACCCAACTTCGAACACAGAACAAGTCTTCGGATGTAACGCTTGGTTGGTCCACCTGCGATCCCCATCCCAGATGTGATGTGTGGTGGATCCGCCTCCGAACATCAGTCCAGGTTGATAGTGCACAGCAGTTCCACACTTGAACTCTAACTTGGATGTGGTATATAGTTTATCTGCATCCCAACATCGCTTCGTAGATTGCGCTTGGTGGATCCACCTTCAAACGCTATCCCGCAAGTGGCATATTGTGGATCCGCATCCCAACATCGTTCTGGATATAACACGCAGCGGATCTACACTCAAACGCTAACTCGGGTCTACTTCGGGTCCTGGGATTCATCCGCGACACTTGCACATACACACACATACAGAAAATAGTTCAAACGCACTGCAGATGTAGGTATTTGGGTGGAGGCAACTGAGTACAATCGAGTACAGTGCTATACTACGCCTCCTGATCAGAAAAATAGTGAATTTGCAAGGTTCCGGGGTGGAGAAGAGTTTGTACCTCTTTAATTCTGGCGAATTTTGCATGAGAACTGGCCATGGAGACTACTCCCTCCTTACCTACCACCTTATTGATTCTGTGCACAGCGGTAACGAAAGGAATTGATGGTGGACCCTGCTAGTTGGTAATATAAGGATTGCACACTCACAGTAATTTAGTAAAAATCATGAACTACTTAGTAAAGAAAAAGGGAATTAAATCATAATAAACGACAGGAAATGGGATTCTGCCTCTATCTATGAAATGATATGCGGATTAAATATTACAATGTGATACATTATAAATCAGAATACATAGGTATTTGATTGTCAATACAAAGAGTAGGGTAAAGCGTAGGGTACACTGAACTGTTATGAGAGTAAGAGTAGGCTCGAGAACAAGGGACTGTTACTCTCTGTGATGCAATAGACTGACGATAATGAATGGAGATCCTAATGAATCAAATATTACTCCCCCGACTATAATGCAGTAATGCGATTAGTAGTGAGAGCTCAAATGGGATCACATGGAGAAACAAGCAAGATGCACTTGTAGCAAAGCGAGCGCACATGCTGCTGAGGACTTCAGTATAAAAATGATATGTCCTACAATGCTGGAGCTGAAAAATACTCTACCAGTACTGAAATCTGCAGCACGTCCTCGGTAGGCAGCGTTCTGATGATGTAGGCACCGACTTCTGCTGTGCAGCAACTCAGTTTCAACCCCTGGCCTCGAAGGCTACCCGATATTTCTAAGTTGTGCCGAAAAAGTGCGACTAAGTCGCAAGACCGTCCGACTCCGACGAAGATCATATACCGAATCCTGCGCCCACGCAACGCAAGAGCGAAGCCAACGTTACTCAGCTCCCCGCTACCCTTGAAAACCGCGAATAAGCATTCAGTGCTGGTTCCAAAATTTCCCCACACTATCTCAGAACATTTTTCGTGCCAATAGCGACCGTTCCTTTAATTCCGGGCAGGACTTTTTCATATCAACTGGTCTCAGATTTAAGTTCCACTATGCCACACCACACGTTTATACTCCATGAACGCTCACGTTCCACCTGACGAAGCTAATGGGGATTGTCAACAGATCAGTAGTGCATGTTTCGGCGGAGTACCTGGCCGTGATTGGTAAGTCTGGCTTCATCACTGAACAAGGTACAAGGTACATCTGGAGTATCCTGTCCTAGTGCCCATGTAAAGAAGTTAACATGATTCTCATAACCCTTTCCATGTAGCTCTTGATGGAATGTTATGTGATAGGAGTGGGACCTATGTCGATGGAGAAGGCGTAGGACTCTTGCCTTAGTCATGCCACTTCCTCGTGCGCTGGAGATAAAGTGTGGATTAACTGCAACAGTAGCAAGAAACCACTTTCACATAACTGGTTGAAGAGGTAGATAAATAATTGCCGAGATGGTTGACTTCTATTGGCATATTTTGCCACATACACTGTAAAAGTACGAACTGCATTCCTCTTAACCCTCCACACACCATAAGCATGTCGACTTTTTCTGCGTTGGTAAATCCCATCGCCCACTCACGACCTACTGCTTAGACTAACACACACTAATTGAGTAGCAAGTCACAATGCACTCAAGCAACACAAAAGCACATTGTAAGCAAATATAACAATATCGTTCCTAGCAATTACGCAGCTTGAATGGCACAAACAATTGTCGCTGTGGAAGCTTTTCAAAATACGATGCCTCGCAAACGACTCGCACTATAATTCTGCAACAAACACCACTGACATTCCAAATTACACTATTTTTAGTTTGTTGATGTCAGTGAGCATTGTTCCATTTAATTGATTGTATGTTTGCACAAAAAATACACTTTCTAAGTATTATTACGATCTGTTTATTGGCTAACAATACGAACCAATACATTGCGTGAAAACCGCCCATCTTAGTATATTTCATTTCCGCAATAACTGCGGTGCAACTGTTAGGATAGTTACCCTGTACATCAACGACTTTCCTAACAGAGTTAATCAAAGGGAAAAAAATCTTATTGCTGATAACAGTAATGTTATATTCAATGAGAAAACCAGAGAACTGGAAAAGAGGGGAACTGAAGTCCTCAAGGAAGTTTACAAATGGTCAATATGCAGTGAAGTGACATTGAGCAATGAAAAAACCAAAGCAGAGAATTTTAGCTGGGAGACGGAAAATGGGATTTTGAAATTAAATGAAGATACCACCTCCGTAGAAGACGTAACAATTACAACACTTCCGTGACGTTTTCAGCTGAAGTGGTGAGAACAAAATGTGGTTCAAATGGCTCTGAGCACTATGGGACTTAACATCTATGGTCATCAGTCCCCTAGAACTTAGAACTACTTAAACCTAACTAACCTAAGAACATCACACAACACCCAGCCATCACGAGGCAGAGAAAATACCTGACCCCGCCGGGAATCGAACCCGGGCACCCGGGCGTGGGAAGCGAGAACACTACCGCACGACCACGAGATGGTGAGAACACAAAAGGTAATTTCAAACAGGATATCAGCATGCTAAGCGTTTAGAGTCCTGTCATCAGTGTGTAACAGTCAATGTCTTTTGGTTAGATACTACAAATACTGCGATAGTGCGTTGGTGCTCAGTCCTGTCACATACATGAGATGTCTCGGACTTCTATGTGTTGCTACTGTGTTACTAAGCCTCAGTGCAATAACACTAATCTGCTGTGACACAAGCTACTGTTACCCTCTGAAAGGATTTGGGAAATTTTGACCGCACGTGTGACTAATGGATAAAGGTATCGTACTATAATTTTGAATATGGTGCAGTTAACAGAAAAACTAAACAGACTTTAAACTTTGGGGGTTAATGAAAGTAGAAAAATTCATATAAGGATGAAAAAATGAGCGGTCGCCAGCCCAATCAAGCACATGAATTTGCAAATATATGTTTAAGAAAACTGAATGTTAGTTATTCAAGTTAATTTCATTAACATTTCCCTTTGCATAGCACACAGGATACAAGCGGACACAGCACAGGGCACTCTGAGCTGTGGATGGCAGCAGTTACAAATAATACCCAAACTCGTAATCATGGAAAGCAAAAAATGTACCAAACTTATACTAATAAGAGTTACACTCAAGATCATTACCTGAACCAGTACTGGAATGTTAATGCAAGAATTGCGGAACAAAAGATGGACCTGAAGTGCCTCTGTCTTAACTGGCATATAGAAAAAACAAATAAAGATAAATGGTACCACAATTACAGTGTTCATGTCCCTCTGCTTATATTCGTTTTCCTTAGCAGCAATAATAATCCAATTATCTTTCTAATATGAAAAGAGTATGTTGGGAACTCATAAACTGATATTGTACCTCTAGTCAAACTCTATGATTATTTCAAAAGCAAAAATTAATTCAACTGAAGTTAATTCTTAGCCTCACTTGGAGTAGTTTATATTTTTATTTTTCAAGCTAAATTGTTCAACACTGAGATCAATTAACCTAAAAAAAGAATCACTCATGATAGTAATTAAGACACTACTAATTTTAAAACGAGCTTAACTTGTTTACCTGCTACGGTCGCAGGTTCGAATCCTGCCTAGGGCATGGATGTGTGTGATGTCCTTAGGTTAGTTAGGTTTAAGTAGTTCTAAGTTCTAGGGGACTGATGACCACATATGTTAAGTCCCATAGTGCTCAGAGCCATTTGAACCATTTTTTAACTTGTTTGCCGTTTCTATCACCTGTGAAGCAGGTTTTTTAGACCGTAACATCTACACAATATGGCTCTGTGTTTTTGCAAAACGATACTTTGCAATAAATGAGAGTACTTTAGCAAATTTCTAACTAACTTCACTTTTGCTAATCTTTGCAAACAAATGGTTCAAATGGTTTTGAGCACTATGGAACTTAACATCTGAGCTCATCAGTCCCCTAGAACTTAGAACTACTTAAACCTAACTAACCTAAGAACATCACACACATCCATGACCGAGGAAGAATTCGAACCTGCGAGCGTAGTGGTCGCGCGGTTCCAGACTGAAGCGCCTAGAACCGCTCGGCCAGAGCGGCCGGCTAATCTTTCAACATTTGACCAACACAAAAATAAACCATTCGTTCATTTGAAACAGGATACTCGGGTTTATAAACACTTAGGAGAGGACCCTGTAAGGTTCATGATCAGGATAGAAGTTATGGTTCGAAACACAGATTTAGAACATTTGGAATATTATTAAAATTCACTCACACAAATTAACTGGTCCATGCTCTGATGCATATCTGTATGCATGAAGTTGGTGGAGCAGTGGCGAAGTTATGGTGAAAAGCGACGTGGCGGCTAAACAGTACTAGCGGCTCTTGATGTTTGAATTCTCTATAAAATTTCTTCTTGGCGACGGATTTTTAACGTGTAAGAGCTATTCGTTAGTGACGAGAGTACCAACCAACAGCCAATTCCACATCCGAGAAAAAATTCCATTCAAAGCTGTCTCCAAATGCCTCCCTTGGCACAGTCGACGTGTACCGTGCTACGGCTAGCTACTGACTGCGTACCGTTCACAAGAAGGAGCCTCCCAGTTCGACCTCCAAAATCACCTTTTACATAGCGCCAAGCCAGTTCCGTTGCGGAGGGACTTCCCTACTTCTTTTACATTTTATGACACAAGTGCCCTAAGCATGAACCAGCTTCCAATACACAATGTTTTTCTTAAAATATACACATATTATAAAAATTCATTATTTTAAACAGTCATTTATCTTTTTCCATATATACGTTACAAACTCTAATTTTCCTATCACAAATCAATGGCCATAAGTAACAAAGTACAAGCACTTCATAATTATAGATACACAGTTACATAATATAAACCTACTTCTAATCGATATAAGTGTTACAGCTGCAGGTTCAGTTTTTTATGCACTGGAGACAGAAAAGGTGCAGCAGTAATGTAGGGGAGGGCGGCGAAACAGAAAAAAACTCTTTGTGACCAATTTACCGTCAAATTTGGGTCTACGATGTGGCCTATTCTACACCTTATTTTAGATCTATGTGACGATGCTGTGCTGACTATATTTACATGTTTTGACGATGCCATTATGGCCTTATCACTTTAGGACGTGGTGTAGAAATGATCTGAGGATGGTCATTGCGGACTGAAATCGATTATCGTCAAAAGAAATGATGTTGTGATCAAAGACTGGAATAAAAAACATTTGACAGTATTGGATCACTGTTCATATACGCAACTATGTCGCAGCTGGTGAAAGTATAAGACATTTTTTGAGAAAATGCGGACTCTAGCTTACTCCAAAAACTACTAGGACTCAGTAATCAGAGAGCCTGTAGGAATTAGAATGTGACTCATAAGCTTTGATAGAGATACGTGCTGCGCCCTTAGCAATGATTGGAAGCGGGTCCTTGATAACGAGAGACTGCGTGTTACTGTATCCTTATTATACACCGTGATATCAAGAAAGACGCTGCGGACGGCGTATTGTGGTTGCTGCCAATGTACTCTGGTTGTGGAGGGTACTACTACATCTCCATGACTCCATTACTTCTTCGAAAGCCTGCTGCTTTTCTCACAAAGACATGGAGAGACAGGATTCTTACGAATAATTAACGTGGCACGTGCAATGAGAGCTCTTAATACAACAAATCAAATGAAAATTTCGTGATTATATCTTTGATTCGTGTTTGATAACTGTGCAAATTATGAGAAATAAGCAGAGTACGTGGTGGGCTAGGGACAGAAATCTGTACAACAGTTAACATACACTCTAAAAGGCACACCTTAAGAGCTATGAGCATTTGTTCAATAGAGGAGGTGTGTTTCACATTAGCGAAGATGAACAATTGCTCATAGCTCTTAAGGTTTGCACTTTTGAGCCCATGTTTACTCGACATTTTTTCCCTTGTGTTGGTCCATACTACCACCTCTGAAAAATGGTTCAAATGGCTCTGAGCACTATGGGACTCAACTGCTGTGGTCATCAGTCCCCTAGAACTTAGAACTACTTAAACCTAACTAACCTAAGGACATCACACACATCCATGCCCGAGGCAGGATTCGAACCTGCGACCGTAGCAGTCGCACGGTTCCGGACTGCGCGCCTAGAACCGCGAGACCACCGCTGCCGGCACCTCTGAAAGTTGCCTACGCTACAATCTTAGCAACAGCAGTAGCAGTACATGTATTCCGCTGTCAAATGTATGAGAACAGTTTTCGCTTATAACTTTCGACTCGTTCGTTTCCGGTAGACGGACGCTCACCTCAAACTGACACATCTACCCTCCTATATCACCACAGTTGGTAATATAACCACGGAACCACTCTGTATGTAAATACATTTACAAGCGCCAGTGCCCGTATCTTTGACACTGCAGCGTCTTTGGATAACGTTTCACTGGTCGCAGGTTCGAATCCTGCCGCGGGCATGGATGAATGTGATGTCCTTAGGTTAGTTAGGTTTAAGTAGTTCTAAGCTCTAGGGGACTGATGACGTCAGATGTTGAGTCCCATAGTGCTCAGAGCCATTTGAACCATTTGATAACGTTTCTGGATACGGGTTTCTGCTCAGAATATGTACTTACTCCCTTCTACAAGTCATCGAAGTTTATAACGGGAATTTACGAACCCTGTATAATAGAGCCTTTTCACGTTTTGGATGCAGGAATCAGCGAATGCTGTAGCACAGCTGTAAAATGTAGGCAGTGCCATGGGGTAAATTAACCAACGGTTCACTACGAGGTGGATTCAAGTTCTAAGGCCTCCGTTTTTTTTTCTCCGGACTGGAAAAAGATAGAACCATGCCTATTGTTTTAAAATGAGTTCACGTTCATTGAAAAATACGTCCCAGAGATGGCAGCACTGTACGGCAGATGGAATTTTACCGCCAGCGGCGAGAATGAGAACTGTCTTAAATACTTAAAATGTCGACGTTTTCCTTACATGAACAGCGTGCAATCATTCGTTTTCTGAATTTGCGTGGTGTGAAACCAATTGAAATTCATCGACAGTTGAAGGAGACATGTGGTGATGGAGTTATGGATGTGTCGAAAGTGCGTTCGTGGGTGCGACAGTTTAATGAAGGCAGAACATCGTGTGACCACAAACCGAAACAACCTCGGGCTCGCACAAGCCAGTCTGACGACATGATCGAGAAAGTGGAGAGAATTGTTTTGGGGGATCGCCGAATGACTGTTGAACCGATCGCCTCCAGAGTTGGCATTTCTGTGGGTTCTGTGCACACAATCCTGCATGGCGACATGAAAATGCGAAAAGTGTCATCCAGGTGGGTGCCACGAATGCTGACTGACGACCTCATGGCTGCCCGTGTGGCATGTTGCCAGGCAATGTTGACGCGCAACGACAGCATGAATGGGACTTTCTTTTCGTCGGCTGTGACAATGAATGAGACGTGGATGCCATTTTTCAATACAGAAAGAAAGCGCCAGTCAGCTCAATGGAAGCACACAGATTCACCGCCACCAAAAAAAATTCGGGTAACCGCCAGTGCTGAAGAAATGATGGTGTCCATGTTCTGGGACAGAGAGTGCGTAATCCTTACCCATTGCGTTCCAAAGGGATCTACGGTAACAGGTGCACCCTACGAAAATGTTTTGAAGAACAAATTCCTTCCTGCACTGCAACAAAAACGTCCGGAAAGGACTGCGCGTGTGCTGTTTCACCAAGACAACGCACCCGCACATCGAGCTAACGTTACGCAACAGTTTCTTCGTGATAACAACTTTGAAGTGATTCCTCAAGCTCCCTACTCACCTGACCTGACTCCTAGTGTCTTTTGGCTATTTCCAACAATGAAAGACACTCTCCGTGGCCGCACATTTACCAGCCGTGCTGCTATTGCCTCAGCGACTTTCCAGTGGTCAAAACAGACTCCTAAAGGAGCCTTCGCCGCTGCCATGGAATCATGGCGTCAGCGTTGTGAAAAATGTGTACGTCTGCAGGGCGATTACGTCGAGAAGTAACGCCAGTTTCATCGATTTCAGGTGAGTGGTTAATTAGAAAAAAAATCGGAGGCCTTAGAACTTGAATGCACCTCGTATATGAGTGTGAGGAGGGATACCAGCTTCTAGCCGAAATATGGGGAAACATTATACTTGCATCAACAAGAAATTTCTTAAATTATTATCACAGATTCTTTTTTCCAGTTGCGCGATGTTGACTGAAGCTCCTTTCGGCAAGAATCTTCAATTGGATCATTAAACTGCGATCAATGCTGCTGCTAAACGATACAAGATGGAACTAGTAGCGGGACGTTGATGTCAATAAAAGACAATGACGCCTCCACCTAAGTGGGTCCTCACGGGCTAACGAGAAGTGCTATCCAAGCCGCTACTCCAGATGTTATCAGCTGTTGGCGAGCTGCCAAGATAGCTTGTTCTAAGAACACTGTGCTTAATGAAAGGGAAAGAGGCTGAGAAGATTGTATCGGGCTCAGTTTTTATCCTCATAAAACAGTAACTGCTCCTTTCTTGGCTGCCCCTTTAACTGGGTCACAGACATTATTTACCTGCAAAATCTAAATGAAGGAACCACAGTTTAAGCCCCCTTTTCTGCGTAACAAATATTGTAGCACATAACAAAACGCAGTGACACTAGCAGCCGGTGAAAGTATAGGACAAGACAAACAGGAGATGAAGTCAGTAAGCAAAAATATTAAGGTTGAACGTTCCCACGATATCGAGATCATAAAAAAGATCACATGTTTTTGACTAATTCAAGGATGGGGAAGGAAACCGGCCGTCCCGTTTCGAAGGATCCACAGCAGCATTCGCCTGGGACGGTTTAGGGAAATTACGTAAAAACTAAATCAGGATGGCCGGAATTGGATTTGGCAGATGAGCCGTTACTTCCATGTAATGTGATCCCTCCATGGGATGACCGTCATCTTTTATCAGTAAGAACATAACAGAGCGTCGTGCACTTCGACAACAGCGTTGACTCGACGTTAGAGTACTCCAGAAGTTGTGTCACATGAGCATCGTCGTTAGCATGCTGGGAGGAAAAATTAAGTATTTATGAATGCGTTCCACTTTATCCTCTCATATGATTATGACATTTATTGTAAACACTGTTGTGTTGCCTGCAATCATACAGATTGCTTTATTTAGCAGAATACCATACAGACACCAAATGTAAGGTTTTGGGTTGCTACTGGATACGATGTATGTCCTTGACTCATATTAATTAAAAGCAGTTTGATCACATTGCCTATTGAACATGTCTGTCACACGCTGGTGTACTAACGGTGTCGAACGTGGTTCAGATAACATACTGAGACCCTCTTTGGTTCTACGCCACGGTGTTTAGAGTATCTCACTGTAGCCTTCGGAACATCGCTTACAATTAATTTTAAAAATATGAGATATTATGAAGCACTGTAATTCAAATCGCTTGTGAAGTCGTGTATCTAATGGGTGGTACAAAATTCACTTCATTTACGTTAACCTTTTTTAATGAAGTCCGCAGCTCGTTGTGTCGCGGTAGCGTTCTCTTTTCTAGAGCACGGGGTCTCGGGTTCGATTCCCGGCGTGGTCAGGTATTTTCACCTGCCTCGAGATGACTGGCTGTTGTTGTGTTATCATCATCATCATTCATCCCCATTACATGTCGGACTAAAGCAATGGCACACCACCTCATATTTTAGTGTTCTTTCAAATGTATCATAGTACAATGAGACTTTGGTCTCAGTCTTTTCCCTGGTATTGCGATACAGCAAGATGGAGGATGATTCCGTTTATATGACTGAGGAACATTCGTGTGAAAATATCCACAACAATTGCGACATAAAAAGTCAGCGTGTCATTAGTGTCATCAATGCCTACGAGTATTATGAGTACCGTGAATGACTGAAAATAAAAAAAAAGTAGAGATACACGAAAACTGTTCGTTGTTGTTGCCTGAGAAGGCGTTAGATGCGATGTGATCAGTGAGGAGTATATTAAAAGACGCTTGCTGTCGAAAGGCTAAGTACTTGGATTCGAGTCCCGGTATGGAACACAGTTTTAGTCTGTAAGGAAGTTTCATATCAGCCTATACCCCACTGCAGAGGAAAAGATGAAGGAAATATACTGGTTTAACTTATTTCATACGTTCTCTGCTCAACCTTTCTCACACTTACAAAGAAAGCGCTCCTGAACTCCACCAGCTTAGCTTATTAAACGTGACTAGTAGGGGATTAAGGTCGTCTGTTGGTTCACTGTTGTACTTAGTGCCGCAGGTCAGCAGAAAAAATAGAGTTTTGATGAGATATCCCCAAACTATACAGGTTATTTACTGATTAACGTGAGATTTTAACCCTTGGTGTAATGACATAGTGGCTACATAAATATTTCATCGCATGGACAGTAGCAAACGTGAACCAATTGCGAATAGGATAACCCCTAGATGTCTATGAATTATTTGGATGCCACATTTATCGTTATTAATTCTTGTAAGAGTCTATGAGCAAATGAATGAGGAGCATTTAATATTAATTGATAGAGAGAGGTGGCGCAATTGTTAGTACACTGGACTCGCATTCGGGAGTACGACGGTTCAAACCCACGTTCAGCCAACCTGATTTAGGTTTTCCGTGATTTCCCCAAATCGCTTCAGGCAAATGTCCGGATGGTTCCTTTGAAAGGGAAAGGTCAAATTCCTTCCCCATCTTTCCCTAATCCGATAGGGCAGATGGTCTCACTGTTTTGTTCCCTCCCTCACATCAACCATCCAATACTAAGAGTAGGGGCATTTCGGTCAGAATTTTACTTTCTTCTAACCTGCCTGTAAGGGTCCAGCTCATCTCATTGGTGAATAATACTTCATTGGTAATAAAATCTTTTTCAACTGTCTACACTTGTTCTCATTGCACCAACTGTCTCAATATTCTCAGATATTTAGTTGCCTCTATGAACATAACTCGTCGGTAGATTGCACCGCTCTGGGTTTGCGGGTGATATTTTTGAGTGGGATACGTTGTTAGTAGGAGAGTAAAGCGTCCTTTTGACAAAATATGACCCTGAAATCCCTCCCTTCTCACTTCTCTTCGCCACCCCTCAACCCTCCCATCTCCCCTCCTACCTGCTCTCCCCCTCTCCCTTGAGATCCCCTTCTCGATCCCTCTCTCCTCACCCTCCCTAAGCTACACCAATTACCCTCCCTCATTCTCTCCTCTTCTAAGCCAAAACTCTTCTTGGAAGTATACCAATCATAAAATACCCAAACCAACACAAAAATTGGCTTTCCTAATAATGGCTCAGTACTTCACTGCTGTATCATCTCGTCCAATCACATTTTCAACTCCTTCGTAAGTCATGCCAAATTTTTTAAAAAAATTTTAAGCCTGTTATGATACTGATATTTAGTACTCCGGAGCACAGCTCTGTATTTTATTGTTCAATGATATTTTGAAACTCCTCCCATTCCGCAACTAGTTTTAATGCCAGTCAGAGACCTTCCTATTTTAGTGATAGGCAGGGCAACACATCATTCGTCTCCAGTACTGATACCAACTGTACACAATGGAGGATCCAGCATGTACAGTGCATATTGCGTGAAGTGTGGCTAACATCATTATATGCTGTGCTGTTGGTCCCCAGTTCAAATGAGACCACCATATGTTATTTGTTATTTAGTATTGATCATTTCTGGAATGCTTTTTAAGTATCTTACATTTGTAATATCTGTATGTACTGGAATATTCGATGTTTCTAAAAATACCGGCACTCTGGTGCAGTTGTTTATACATTTCAGCATTATTCAATATTCGATGTCTACATAAACAGCTACACCCTCCTGGAGGGTGTACTAGCTCTACGCTCGTGTTTGTAATACGCTTCCTTCGAGTGCGAAGTGTTATATTTCTTGACGACCCTGCGTTCAGGTTTTGACTTGATTTTTGTTACGATGTGACATTATTTGATGGAGACGCCAGGTACTACAAAACATTTACATCACCGTAGCTCTAATTAGACAACGTAAAAACCATCGACCACATGAACAGGAACGCAAATACAAACAAGTACATCGTTTGAGAGATCCGTATATTCAGGAGCCTCCCCCCCAAGAACCATGGACCTTGTCGTTGGTGGGGAGGCTTGCTTGCTTCAGCGATACAGATAGCCGTACCGTAGGTGCAGCCACAACGGAGGGGTATCTGTTGAGAGGCCAGACAAACGTCTGGTTCCTGAAGAGGGGCAGCAGTCTTTTCAGTTGTTGCAGGGGCAACAGTCTGGATGGTTGACTGATCACTTCATTAATTCCCACTATATCTAACGCTAATCTATCCATTTCCCTTTTTGAATTTTCTAATCTCCCTGCCCGAATAAGGGATCTGATATTCCACGCTCCGATCCGTAGAACGCCAGTTTTCTTTCTCCTGATAAGGACGTCCTTCTGAGTAGTCCCCTCCCGGAGATCCGAATGTGGGACTATTTTACCTCCGGAATATTTTACCCAAGAGGACGCCATCATCATTTAATCATACAGTAAAGCTGCATGCCCTCGGGAAAAATTACGGCTGTAGTTTCCCCTTGCTTTCAGCCGTTCGCAGTACCAGCACAGCAAGGCTGTTTTGTTTATTGTTACAAGGCCAGATCAGTCAATCATCCAGATCGTTGCCCCTGCAACTACTGAAAAGGCTGCTGCCCCTCTTCAGGAACCAGACGTTTGTCTGGCGTCTCAACAGATACCCCTCCGTTGTGGTTGCACACCTCCCCCCAACGGCAAGGTCCATGGTTCATTGGGGGGGGGGGGGGGGGGAATATAGTGTTATAAATACAAAATCAAATATGGGTAATTCAGGGGCAGATTTAACAATGAATAAAAAAAACAGGAATGCGGGTAAACTACTATAAACAGCATAATGAATGCATTATTGTAGCCAAGATCGACACGAAGCCCACACCCACCACAGTAGTACAAGTTTATATGCCAACTAGCTCCTCAGAGTTGACTGGAATACTCTCTTTCAAATTCTGAAGGTGGAAGGGGTAAAATACAGGGAGCGAAAGGCTATTTACAATTTGTACAGAAACCAGATGACAGTTATAAGAGCCGGCCGCGGTGGTCTAGCGGTTCTAGGCGCTCAGTCAGGAACCGCGTGACTGCTACGGTCGCAGGTTCGAATCCTGCATGTATGTGTGTGATGTCCTTAGGTTAGTTAGGTTTAAGTAGTTCTAAGTTCTAGGGGACTGATGACCACAGATGTTAAGTCCCATAGTGCTCAGAGTCATTTGAACCATTTGAACAGTTAGAAGAGTCGAGGGACATGAAAGGGAAGCAGTGGTTGGGAGGGGAGTGTGACAGGGTTGTAGCCTCTCCCCTCTCCCCGATGTTGCTCAGTCTCTATATTAAGCAAGCAGTAAAGGAAACAAAAGAAATATTCGGAGTAGGTGTTAAAATCCATGGAGAAGAAATAAAAACTATGAGGTTCGCCGATGACATTGTAATTATGTCAGAGACAGCAAAGGACTTAGAAGGGCAGTTGAACGGAATTGATAGTGTCTTGAAACGAGGATATAAGACGAACATGAACAAAAGCGAAACGAGGATAATGGAATGTAGTCGAATTAATTCGGGTGATGCTGAGGGAATTAGATTTTTTTATTATTTCATTTGGCATCAAGGATACATTACTTGAATTGAACAGCAATGATGTTACTTGTAACACAATATGCATATATTACAAATAAAATAGATTACATTCATTATGGTAATAAAAGTGTTAGATTAGATCGATAAATCAATAATATTCATATGGATAAAAACACTAGGATGAATTACATGTAAAAGAGAAAAAGTGGTTTTTATAAACAGTAATATTGACAAACATAGCTTCAAGTTGTAATAAAAACTATAGGTTAATATCTAAAGTATCCAGCCAGGAGATTCCTTCCTCAGAGACCTCATGTATGCTGGTAAGAGTTCCAGCATATTTCCGTAGGGGACACTCTGTGACTATGAGGTGTATTGTTTGTTGTTGGTGTCCGCAGTCACACTTGGCGCTTTCAGCGATTCCCCACTTTTGCTTCAAGTCCTGGCATCTACCGTGCTTGGTGCGTATGCGGTTTAGGGTGGTCCACGACCTCCTAGGTAAGTGGAATCCAGGAGGGACTCGTGTAGGATCAGCAATGAGACCTGCAGAATCGGGATTGGCTGCGAACCATTCTTCCCGCCATGCTGTTTCTGGTTGGAATCCTTGAGAAGTAAGCCTTTTTCCAAGTCTCCAGGAGGGTTTCCTGGACTTAAGACGTTGCCTTTGAGTGGCATCACAGTCCTGGTGTAGCGGTAACTTGGGATTCTTGGAGCATTTCTCCCATTCCCTTTTCAACGCTGCTTGACGTCGTAACTTCGGTGGTGCGATATTAGACAGAACAGGCAGCCATTCTGTGGGTGTGGATTTTATTGTCCCGAATACGCTTCTCATGGCTACATTCAGCTGCGTGTCTACCATGGCTGTGTGAGCGCTGTTCAGCCATACTGGGCTGCAACATTCCCCGACAGAGTATACAAGTGAGAGGGCAGTTGTTTTGAGTACTGATGTCTTAGCTCCCCAGCTTGTTCCGGAGAGTTTGTGTAATATATTGTTTCTGGTTCTCATTTTTAAAGCTGTTTCAGTTAGGTGTTTTCTATATGTTAGCGAACTATCGAAGGTAACGCCGAGATATTTTGGGAATGGGTTATATAACAGCAACTGATTTCTAAAGGAAATTTGCGGTTTATAACGAGCATGTCTATTTCTCAGATGGAAGGAGGAGGATTAAGTTTTATTTCTGTTTACTTTGAGTCGCCATCCATTAAAAAAATCATCTAGAATACGCAGATCCTCAGTGGGAGCCATTTCTGAAGTTGTAAAATCGTTAGCCTGCGTCACCAAGGCTATGTCATCAGCATGGATAAATGTTCTTACTTTCGTTTCTGGCAAGTCAGCGACATATAAATTGCAAAGTAGGGGGGCCAATACTGATCCTTGTGGTAGTCCGTCATTTAAATTGTATACCTTGCTTACTTGACCTTTTAGGTGAACTTGGAATTTTCTGTTGGACAGCATGTTATTGAGTAGCTGTGCAATTCTTTTACATGTAACTATTCTTAAGAACTTAAGAAGCATGCCTTTCCACCACACTGTATCATTTGCTGATGTTAGGTCAATAAACACGGCCATTGTTTTCTTCAGATCTTCGAAGCCCTTCTCTATGTATGTTGCCAACGCTAGCACTTGATCGCTACAACTGCGGTCTCGTCCGAAGTCAGCCTGTTCTACAGGAATGTGTTTCAGGATAGTTGGTGCAATTCTATTATAGAGTACTCTCTCCAGCAGTTTGTAACAGACACTTAAAAGTGCAGTGGGTCTATAGTCTTCAGGATTGTTACCAGATTTTGACGGTTTCAGGATGGCAATTATTTTAGTTTTCTTAAAAAGATTTGGCAGTCTTCCTGTTGCGAGAATTTCATTAAATAGTGCAGTTAGCCACTGCACTGAACCTTGGCCAGCATGTTTAAGGAACTCCAGGTATGTACCATCACAACCAGCCGCTTTACCAGATTTCAGAGTATCTAGGGCTGAAACAACTTCGGCTGCAGAGATATTCTGTGCAAATTCGGAAGGCTGTGCTTGAGACATTTTAGACTTTAGCTCATGTTTTATTTCTTTGGCTTTCTGTTTGTTGTTGTTGCTTGGTGTTCTTGTTATATTAACAATCCTGGCTGCTATTTTGTTAGGATTTATTTTTCTGATAAGATATTAACTTTTGTGGCACTGCCAGGCTTTCTTAATAAATTCCAAGCTTTCTTACTCGAGTGTTGGAAAGACATGTTTTCAGTTAGTTCCATCCATTTCTTTTGCCTAGCTGAATCTAGGGCCGAAATCAATTCATCTGCTACCTTGGTGTCTCGAGTCGTTTTAAATTCGTCATACAATTCTTGACATCTAGGGCTCCATCCAGGAATGTAGCTCTCTCTGTAGCCTCTTGGAATGTTTTCTGGCAATGGAATGAATTATTCTAACAAAGCGGTTATAGTGCCTAACTTTAGGTGGAATAAACTGAATAATATGATCAACCTCTTCAGAGAATTTTTCCCATTTGGCTTTTTGGAAGTTCCATCATGGCTTTGGAATAGACTTCACAACTGGGGTTTCGAGTCCAATTTTCACCAGTATAGGTCAGTGTTGGCTTCTAGGGAAATCACTGAGCACCTTCGTGCTGCTCTGCAAGGGTAATCCTTTGTTGTTAGTGGTAACGAAACAGAGATCGGCAGTGTAGTCCTGAGCCCATCTAGCTGAGCGGAATGTCCCTTGGTCCTTCCCGTCTAATAGTAAGGAAAGACGTCCCATTTCAGCCCATTCTGATACTTTCTCACCATCTTCATTCGTGGTTCTGTAGCCCCATTGTGTTTTATGGCTGTTGAAGTCTCCAATTACTATTCCTGGATGTGGAATATTTTGAGCAGCTTCATTTACCCATGGTTGTGTTGGAGGCTTATAGATGTTCACAATTTCTGTGTTGGCGACTTTCAGCCTGATGGCATGGATGTTATTTTCCGTTTTTGTTTGGACATCTGTTACCTCTTCAACATCATTCTTGATATATGTTGCAGATCCGTAACTTGCATGGTATGTCGCAGCAGCTAACGTGTAGACAGGGAGCTTGCACCTGAAATGAAGTTGGGTTTCGTCTGAGCAGTGGGTTTCCTGTAGTAGAACAACGTCCACCTTGTTTTCAATCAATATTTGAGTGAGATAAACACTTTTTGCTCTGCTTGTTCCCTCTATGTTTAGCTGTAAGAGCCGGAGGGTATTCCCTAAGTCCTTTGTCAGGTAGTACTAGGCAGAACTGTTTTGCTTCGTTGCTATGTTTCCTCTAACAGCTGGGATATCCTAAGGTAATTTGCAACCACCAGAGGTCCAGCAGCCTATATCTGTAGACTATTCAGCTGTAACTTAGTTACGTTGTCCGGGGTACACCACTTGGAGGCTAGTCTAGATTAGGAGATGAGACACTTAAAGTAGTAAAGGGCTTTTGCTATTTGGGGAGCAAAATAACTGATGATGGTCTAGGCCAAGAGGATATAAAATGAAGACTGGCAATGGCAAGGAAAGCGTTTCTGAAGAAGAGAAATTTGTTAACATCGAGTATAGATTTAAGTGTCAGGAAGTCGTTTCTGAAAGTATTTGTATGGAGCGTAGCCATGTATGGAAGTGAAACATGGACGATAACTAGTTTGGACAAGAAGAGAATAGAAGCTTTCGAAATGTGGTGCTACAGAAGAATGCTGAAGATTAGATGGGTAGATCATATAACTAATGAGAAGGTATTGAATAGGATTGGGGAGAAGAGAAGTTTGTGGCTCAACTTGACTAGAAGAAGGGATCGGTTAGTAGGACATGTTCTGAGGCATCAAGGGATCACTAATTTAGTACTGGAGGGCAGCGTGGAGGGTAAAAGTCGTAGAGGGAGATCAAGAGATGAATACACTAAACAGATTCAGAAGGATGTAGTTTGCAGTAGGTACTGGGAGATGAAGAAGCTTGCACAGGATAGAGTAGCATGGAGAGCTGCATCAAACCAGTCTAAGGACTGAAGACGACATCATCAACAACATATTCAGGAGAACCATGGCTTCCAAGCCACTATTAAGTCAGATGCACATAAGGCAGCCGGTAAGAGGAGAGACACCGAATTTCATGATAGCCAGAATTGCCAGACCGACTACACAAGAGGTAACACCTGTGAATTTCGACGCCATACGTCATGAGGAATAAAGAATTTTGAAGGAAAGTGAATCAGTCGTTGCCACAAATTTCCACCACCAGTCGAACGAGCCATGAGAAATGGACGTGGACAACTCTGATTTACGTCGCCGCTGTCAAATGACAACCCAGAACCCCACCGACGCAGTATAGCGAACTCCTCTGCTAAGTAAAACGCCCCGCAGAACAGATATCTGGTGGAAAGAGGACAACACACGGGGATACCCTGGACGTGTTGTGCAACACTGCAGAGAACGTAAATGAATTTTCGACGATTATTACGCTACAAGAATTCAACCATCACAACAGACCTATTCGCGCCACTCAACTGCAGACGATTATAATGATTCTGGTGGGCCGAAGTTCTTCGCCGTACCCAGGACGAGATCGCTCTCCAGCACACTCACGCCGTTCCCTTTCGCCTTGCAGAGGCATCAGCCGCGGGGCGCTCGCCTAGCCGCCGAATTCATGAAACTAAGCGTCTATTGTGGTGACGCACCAGAAAAGCAGGTCCTCCATTGATAACAGTCACCAATATTTCAGGAAATCTTACCGACGTCTTCATGAACGACCAATCTGTCTGGGCACTAGTCGACTCAGGAACGTCCTTTTCTGTAGTGTCAGATACTTATCGTCATCAGCTAAAGGAAGTCTATGTCCCGTGATATGATAGCTGTTGTGCTTACTGTGCAAATGCGGAATACATCTAGTTGAAACAACACGTGTTCAAGAATACCTTTCATCGGCGTTTTAATAGAATATATTTGGTTCAAATGGCTCTGAGCACTATGGGACTTAACTTCTGAGGTCATCAGTCCCCTAGAACTTAGAACTACCTAAACCTAACTAACCTAAGGATATCACACACATCCTTGCCCGAGGCAGGATTCGAACCTGCGGCCGTAGCGGTCGCGCGGTTCCAGACTGTAGCACCTAGAACCGCTCGGCCACACTGGCTGGTAGAATATATTCATAATGTTATTCCCAGATGGGACCTTTTGCAGGCATCACAAGCAGTCATAGACTGTGGAAAATCTGAGCACCAGGCTGACAAAGCTGCTCCGACAAGCACACAAAATGAAGTACGTCTGGCTGTAGCCAGGCTAACATTTCATTTTCTTTATGCTCTAGAATTAATTTCGTAACGTGATATGCAGATTTTCTGTTGATAAAGTAATGCTTATGTAATGTGGATTTGATTCACGTATGGGACAGGAGTGGTGATTGCAGAGGCCAGTATTTCCTATTTTGTAATGTTTCTTTCTATAGTGAGTCTGTATTTAGTTACGCATCGAAGCAGCCGAGCCGTGGCCAAGGCGGTTCCGTTAGGACGGCAAAACGGGCGGTTAGTATTGGGGGCCCGAAACGGACCAGGGCCTCTGCTGTTCTACATCTACATCCACTCTCCGTAAGCCACCTGACGGTGTGTGGTGGAGGGTACCTTGAGTACCTCTATCGGTTCTCCCTCCTATTCCAGTCTCGTGTTGTTCGTGGAAAGAAGGATTGTCGGTATGCCTCTGTGTGGGCTCTAATCTCTCTGATTTTATCCTCATGGTCTCTTCGCGAGATATACGTAGGAGGGAGCAATGTACTGCTTGACTCCTCGGTGAAGGTATGTTCTCGAAACTTCAACAAAAGCCCGTACCGAGCTACTGTGCGTCTCTCCTGAAAAGTCTTCCACTGGAGTTTATCTATCATCTCCGTAACGCTTTCGCGAATACTAAATGATCCTGAAACGAAGCGCGCTGCTCTCCGTTGGATCTTCTCTATCTCTTCTATCAACCCTATCTGGTACGGATCCCACACTGCTGAGCAGTATTCAAGCAGTGGGCGAACAAGCGTACTGTAACCTACTTCCTGTTGTGTGGCAGTGGCCTGCTTCCGCGCCATCCCGTCCGCTAAAGAGGAAGGTGGGCAAGAGCAGTTTGAAGGCATTAACGTTTCGGCGTTCTGGAGGCACCTAGCTGGCACCGTCCTTATAGAGGCAAAAGTACATCCGTGAGGTTATGACATTTTTCAATAGCGTGTCTCACGATTGCTGGCGACCATACACAACGTGTCGTGGACAACATCATTACTGATAATGTCCTTTGCGCTGTTCAGGTTGCGTTAACAAATTGGCAATCAGTGCATCTCAGAGCAACGCATTTATCCTATCACTCGTACATCATTAATATTTATCGTTGTGAGGTTAGTATAAGGTTAGAATGTTATATTAGTTGACTAGTGTTAGTCCACATCTTCCACTCACGCCGAAGTTCATCGCCGTACCCAGGATGAGATCGCTCTCCAGCACACTCACGCCGTTCCCTGTCGCCTTTCAGAGGTATCAGCCGCGGGGCGCTCGCCTAGCCGTCGAATTCATGAAACTAAGCGTCTATGGTGGTGAGGCACCACAAAAGCAGGTCCTCCATTGATAACAGTCACCAATATTTCAGGAAATCTTACCGACGTCTTCATGAACGACCAATCTGTCTGGGCACTAGTCTAATTATTTGCAAACGCACTGAATCCATTTAGTTATCTAGATCGTGCAAGTAAACTGAGAGGTAAAATTATTAGTAATTATAACATTTGACACCACAGTATATAAACTGAGATATTTGCCCTTGATGGTACTACACTTTCGTATCCTGCTGGCATCGTTGTTCATTTCTCCTTCCTACAATACGCCCTTTACCAGAGTTTCATACACTACAGACTTTAGCTGTCAATAAAAATCTCACAATCAAGTTTTTATGTCTTTCAAAATCACATGTGAAAACCAGCTGAAATGTTCACTAACTCTGTAAATCACATGAAGTACGTACTTTTATATGAGAGTAATCACAGCGTTACTGTATTCTTCTCGTTAAATTGGCTAATCCATCATGCTCAAAAATCTATCTCTGTCACCTCTCTGTTTCATATTATTTACCATCTGTAATGCCTTCTCATTCTGCTGCATGGTGTTAAACAGCAAACAAGAAACCACTATTAACCAGCACGCACCATGTCGTCACACCCCGTTGCTGGAAGTGGGATTGTCGCAAACTGATGTGCGTCTAAATGTACTACAGGTATCACCGTAATCGTGGATCTTCTTGACATCCCTAGTAAGTCAAGATACCTTC
Source organism: Schistocerca gregaria (assembly GCF_023897955.1). NCBI lineage: Eukaryota > Metazoa > Arthropoda > Insecta > Orthoptera > Acrididae > Schistocerca > Schistocerca gregaria. The sequence continues at coordinate 279,738,288 of NC_064931.1, forward strand.
CTTATCTCCCAGAACGTGCATCATTTGTCCTCTCATAAAATCAAAACTCAACAATCATTTCGTTGAAACGTTCTATGGCATCGAACAACTACACTGTCACAAAAACCAACTTAAATCAACATCCACGCGCATCTCTGGGCAGGACCAAAGCGAACAGACATTAAATAGTCATCTGCAACACTTTTTTGGCACAGACGAAAGAACATGAACACTTAACACTTCCAACAATTAAAGGACAATCATAATAGTCGTGGAAATATAATATGCCTCTAAAGTATCAGCATCCGTTTCCCCACGCAACAGTCACCCAACACACGCTATAATTCCAATTCTTAATGCATCTCAACATCGCTATGTCCAAGGAATCATGCACTCCAGGATACGACAAACACAGCTGCAGATGTATTTTCTTGTAATTCTCGCCGAAATGCCGCGGTTCCACACAGGATCTATACACATATTATGTATTAATGTTGTTTCCATTGTTTTATCTTCCAAAACTTCTCTTACATTTGCTGCTTCACCTACTTTTATAGCTTCTATTTTTGCCTATTCCAAGAATGATTTGATGTGACTGATGTGGTGCCCACCAGCTGGTTTCTTTCGCTTGATAGTCCCTAATTCAAATGCATTCGGGTGGGCAATTCTTCTAATTCATAATGGTCTATTGTACACAGAGAAGAATTTGTGTCATAGTCTGTGCCTCTTAGTGGAAAGTCGCGTTAATTTAAGAAGGACTTCCTGTTACACCTGGTCATCTCTCACCCTTTCCTACTTATCGGCTCTCTCCTATCTCCTTCTCCCTGCCTTATGGTTATTTGTCTGCTTCTGTTTTGTGTGGTGGCTGTAAATGTAGCCTCTCCAGCATCTTCGGTTAGTCTTTGTCATGATGGGTTCTTTCCACGACAGTTAATTCGTGGACTTGGAGACCTAATTTCTATAGTTTAGCCCTGTTCTCTATTTCCATCGCCATTTGCTCCGTTATGCGTGAATTCCTGCATAGTATCATGGTTTTGGTAGTTGTTCCAACTACCCATCTGTTGTCCGTAATTCCACATATGATTTCCTCCTCTTGACATAACATGGAACTGATTACCACCTACCAAAGGTCTGTTCCTTGTATTGTAATTATTATTGTAATGGTAATTGGAGATCTGTTGAAGTTACTCTCCATGTTTCAACTTCTCTCGCTAATGTTGTTGGATATCCACACCAGAACATGTTGGTTAATTTATGTACCAGTATCAGGAAATTTTCCGTGGAGTGCAAGGAATATCTAAAAATATATTTTTCTTTTCCATATCATCTAAGAACTTTTCTGGAATTTTGAAATGGTACCCAGCATTATATTTGCATATTATCTCCTTACGTTTTATTCTTTCTTGTGACTTACATGACCAATAGTTCGACAAAACACGCCTCTAAAATTCTTTTAGGATGAGAACTGGCAGCAAATCCTCTCGCCTTTTTTGCTACGGCTCCTTTGAGGTCTCTACATACAAATTCTAATTTGTGTACTAATGGCTATGACAGTGATAACGACTAATGAAACTGTGAAACCCATGTGTTAGGGTGAAGCATGTGTATGTTGTCTTTGTAATTCTGAAAGTGTCATATTTGGAGAAAATGTTGAAATTCAAATGTTCCTCCCCACTTACACACACTCTGACTGTTGTTTCCATTATCCTTTCTTCATCCTGTCTAGCAACACCATGTGAGTTCCCACTGTTGCTATGTCCATAGCTGCATTCTCTTCCACCTCACGTGTGACTACTGCTTAGTGGCACACAACTGTGTGATTCACTCGAATGTGATTCTTCAGCTAACGCACATTACATCTCAGATTGCCATAATTCTTAATCATCTCTTCGATTCTCTTGTACTGACATGCGCTGGTGGTTTGTTGACAGTTCATGAATGCGAGAAGTTTCTGTACCTCCTCAGTTTCTGCAACTCATGTTGGGGTCGTCATATCAGACCCTGCACCAAGTTTTCTAATTTCATCTACAATTTTCTCACTCTTCTGAACTTCTGACACATTTGTTGCTTCCTTTAACATTTTGTGGGCACGCTCCTCAAACTTCCCAACTCATTACTCCTTCTTATCAAGCCATTTCTCTGTTTTTTCTTGACCCTCTTGCAATTTCGACTGACACTGCTGTAATGCTAGAGTTACCCCAGTCCATGCTCCACGTTTCCAACTCTATTGGATATTTTCTTTATCGCCACACGACATTTCTTTAGAGTCTTTCTGCATTCTCCTTTCAGTCCTGTGATTGTGTTCTTGGCTTCTTGTGTTTCGTTCCACGTTTCCTGACTTAATATTTTCTTACTTCCTTCTGCCAATTATCTATTTTCCTTCGTCTTTAACGTTATTTTCTTCACTTCATTTCGTTTTTTCTCCCATTTTCTTGAATTTTTTCCTCATTTGCTTCAAAAAATCTGTGATCTCAAAACTGTCACCTCCAGGCTCATTGTATCTGTCTCGTGAAGACGCACGTGAACCCAAGGGAGTACCGTATACACTGGCATCATCAGCGTCCCTCTCTCTACAATTTCGAATTGTTATTACTGATTCTGTATGTCATGGCGCAGCATTGTCCCTCCCTTTGATGTTGCTACTGTTCACTTTATTTTCCTCTTTCCCTACCCACATGCTATCTCTCATATTACTCTCATTATCGCTACCAAACAGAGTTCACTGTTTCACGAGAAAAATCAACAGTTCGCTCCTGAATACAGTCCTTGTAATTTTATTCTGTTCTACGATGCAAGCCAACCGGTGTGGCCGTGCGGTTATAGGCGCTTCAGTTGGGAACCGCGTGACCGCTACGGTCGCAGGTTCGAATCCTGCCTCGGGCATGGATGTGTGTGATGTCATTAGGTTAGTTAGGTTTAAGTAGTTCTAAGTTCTAGGGGACTGATGACCACAGATGTTAAGTCCAATAGTGCTCAGAGCCATTTGAACCATCTACGATGCAAAATGTTTTGGTTTTTGCCTGCTCAAGTTGGAGTCGCATCTTGCTTCATGTTCTCATTGAAAATTGGATACTGACTGCAGTGAGAAACATAACCAACGGAATCTCATGATAACTGATGTCTTCCCTTACTATAGCTTACCATAACTCACAGCAGTATAACACATGACCCATCAAAAAATAAGTAATCACACGCGGAACAGAGTTCACGAAACAATAGACACGAAACTGTTAATAAAATCACATGTGTTATTTATTCGTATCAACAAAGAACTATAAAGTTTCATGCTTCTAAGTACTTACCTTTGCCTGATCATTACAATAAACACGAATGATTATGTCAAACCACTTCATAGGATATCCTCTGTAGGTACGATCAATGCAGAGTCCACCAATTTATGTAGAATGCAGTGTGAATCTGAAACTTTTAACCTGACTCAGAAATTAATTACGAGACGGTCACACCTTAAGGATCCAAGCTCAATTGCTGTGCACAAACGGATTAACTAATGCGATGATATGTTACGGTTCTAGATGTGGATCCTAAAGTGGAGAATTGCGCAATTTTGAAAATGCGATTAGTTGAAGGTGTCAACAGAAACAAGTTTTAAATGAACAAATTAATTTTGCACTGTATGCTGTGCACCAAGTAAACCTGCTGGTTCCCCGAGCGGTAGTAGCCGAGCGGTCTAAGGCGCTGCAGTCATGGACTGTGCGGCTGGTCCCGGCGAAGGTTCGAGTCCTCCCTCGGGCATGGGGTGTGTGTGTTTGTCTGTAGAATAAATTAGGTTAAGTAGTGTGTAAGCTTAGGGACTGATGACCTTATCAGTTAAGTCCCATAAGATTTCACACACATTTGAACATTTTTGAACCTGCTGGTTTGCAGAGTTACTTGAACTGTTTGAGATCGTGCTCTATAGTTGCAACTGACGTTCTGAAATGTAAGTAAACAAATACGGTGACTGACTGCCTGACTGTTAGACTGAAAAGCGCATGCATCAATCAATGCACTGGTAGAGATAACTGCAATGACCTAACTAAATTCTGATCATGGATTGTCCTAAGGTGCTGCTGCTGATAATAATGCTCACCATAAACTATCTGGATGCAGAGAGCTGCTGTCATGACATGGTTTGAAGTACAGGGTGAGGTTAATGCATCTGCAGCCACAAACTGTGGACCACTGATCAGCTTCTCGAGAGAAGACAACAGCTCACAGAGATTCGTTCAGCACCAAGATTTGCACAAAACTCTTAATTCTCTATCTGAATTGTAAAGCCTACTCTTTCCTTCCTGCTGAGCAAGACATAGCCGCCAATCTTTGTTTAAGAACTCTGAGTCCACCTATGGCATAATTGCTTCTTCCACAAAAATCCTTCCAGGGGTCAACCTACTCCTCCTTTCCAAGAAGCTTCTCCTTACGATCAATCCTCCTGCAGTCACAAGCATATTTACCAATCACACATGTCTGCATTCAGCAGCTAGCCTTGCATCACAGGTTCTAACAAAGTAAAAAAAAAAAAGACTAGGCTCATATTTTGTGTCACCCCATGTTTCTTTCGGAAAACTCAAGGTTATTATGCACTCAAAACATTATTCTGAACCTGGCAGGGCGTTGGCGTCTCCATAATAAGAATTTTTTTCTCTTTCCCTCAGAAAAGCTTCGCCACTATGCTGAGGATGCATCACAAATGAACAATAGCTCCGGTCCCCTGAGGACTCGTCTAGTGATGCGTCTTTCACATTGACAGCATCTCACGCTTCCTGCCAGGTTTTCTGTGAATGATATAATCCCTGCTGGCTGCTCGGGCCCAATTTTTCTTTACAATAGACACTCCCTTGCCTGTCCCAAATCCTGTGTGCATACTCTTCCCGAGCAGTCTCAGAAAACAAACGAAAAGAAGACCTTCTCACTGTTAAATCTAGTTAAAACATGAAGCTAGAGTCAATACATACAGTCACTGCAGTCCAGTCTGCTTTTGTAACCTACTGTTGTAATATTCTGCCTCTGCATTATCCTCTTAGTTGAATATAATTCTCAAATTAAATGGGCAGCGACATGGAAAATGGTCTGACCCTTTTCGAGTGACAACACCCTAGATTGCTTCAAGGAAGCGAGGATGTAAAGAAAGGCTATTGGCAAATCTAAGCTGACAGGGCAGACTAGAAAAAGGTTGACTTCATAGCTCCTGATGGCCTGAAGTTGTGGCATTTAGACATTGTAATGCTGCAGCCACCATCGAACTTATAATAGACTCTCTACTTGAAGACCTTAAAGCGATAACGTGTCTTTGCCGCCTTAGCGACACCATCGTTTGCTCGACGTCATCTGAAGAACATCTCAGCCATCTGACAATTTTGTTACAGTACGTGCAGGGTAAGGTCGCTGCCTAAATCTGAAAAAGTGCCTCCTCGTGGCGATGGAATCCATCACAGTACGTATAAAACAAGAGTAGCCACAGATTTTTCTGACTCCTGAAATTTTTTTTAAAAATATGCTCACACTACCTGCGACTGAGAAAGATTTCTGTACCAATGCACATTTCCTGTAAGAACTATATTATGTAGTAGCCAAATTTTCCTGAAAAAAAGTGTAAGACAGATCTTTCCTTGTACTTAAGGAGGAAATAACATCTTCTCCAGTTCTAGTATTGTATGACAAGATAGCTGAGAAGGAATTTCACACAGACACTATCGGTTTTGGGATAGGGGCAGTTGTAGTACACATTCAGGAAGGTGCTGAGTAGTTGTAAGCTTATTCTTCCAGAGTACTCTCCATAGCTGAAATGAAACACTCTACAACTGAGGAAGAGTGCCTTGCAGTTGTTTGGGCCATCAGCAAGTTCCAGCCATATTTATTTGGCAAATCATTCACCACTGTGACCGGTCATAATTCTCAATGTTGGATGACTTATATTGAAGGATCTGTCAGATTAACGGGCGAATCGGTACTGATGCCTCATGACTATGGCGTCACAGTTGTATACAGAAACTGGGAAACAAAAGGACGCTGACTGCCTTACAAAGAATCCTTTGGCACAACGCAGCAACATGAACAAAATCTTAATCATCTCACTGAATCAAATGAAATTTCTGCAGAACAGAGCAAGGACCAAGAATGAAAACCAAAGAGGTCTCCAAGAAGAGGATCCTACCAAAGGATTATCCCAGTTCTTAAAAGGATCATTTTACAAGAGGAGCTATGATAGACTAGGCAGAAATGGTAGCTCGTCATCCACGCTCATGTTTGGCCAGCGATTCTGAAGTATTTACATGATTCTCCAACATCTGGTCATCTGAGTTTCTTGACGACTCTATACAGAATCAGACGTAGGTATCATTCGTCAGGTCTCAACTGATTCATCAGATGCTATGTGAGTGACTATAAGGAACGCCAACACCGGAAGCACATGCTGAAATTACCTCTGGAGCATTTGGTACCAGTCCCGTCTTTTGCAGCACCATTCTATCATACTGGAATCAACCACTCTGGGAGGTTTCCGACAAACTTGAATCTCTGGATAATAGTCTGCAGTGAGTAGCTCACCCAGTACGCTGTTAACAGTGCAGTGATGACTGAAAAAGCTCCAGAAATTCCAAAGTTCCTTGTAGAAGACATCATTGTGAAGCGTGGAGCACCCACTTTGGTGATCTATGATCGTGAAAATGTTTTCAAGTCGAGACTAGTATGAACGATAATTTCACAATATGACGTCACCCACAGCATGGAAACTGCCTACTGGCAACAGACGAAAGGCTACACGGAACGATTTAATGAGAGTTTGGCAAATGTGCTCTCAATATGCTTCGATGCCGAACAGAGAGGTTAGCAAACAATACTGGCATTGGATGCAACACAGTGACATACACACGAAAGGCTTCAAGTCATTCTTTCTCCTCCATAGTCACGAGGCCGAAACGTCAATGGTTACGCTGTTGCTCTGGATGAGTAACAAGAGGACCACACGCAATTGGATTTTTGATGTATTTTGTAACTGTGGTGTGTAAAGTACAGAATTCAAATATTAACCCCCCTAAATTAGTTCGTTGCAGCTCTCAAAAATTCTAGAGAAAATCGACTTTGAAGTTTTCTGGCTGTCTTTAATATTCTAAAGGAAGGTCGATTTTTCTCGAGAGGACGTGTGACTGTGGTAGAATGTCCGCCTACTATATAGGGTTCTTTAAATTCGATTCCCAAGGGATGCAAATTTTTAAACATAGATGCATGTTCTACTAGCATTTCAATGAAATTTAAAATATGTAAAGACGGAAGGAAGTTAGTAACATTCAAGACTGGTAGTCCCTGGGTCGAGTCTCGTTTTGGTCATTACTTCTTTCGTTTCTTACCTTTCAGTTCGAATACCTGCGTCATTTAAATTTACAGTTCATCAAGTACATGCTAATTAATAGATATTTAGTTGTTATTTTTATGATTAATGCACGTCTTCTTATTTATATTTGCACATTGCACACAAAAATTCAATTTTAATAACAAACAAAAAATTTTAATTACTGATCTTTAATAAAAGATTATTCAAATTACCAAATTAAGAAAAACCCAACAAATTGAATTCTTTTTCATTCTCACACATTTTTCTCTTCATAGAAATGTTGGTGGAAGTAGCACCTTCGCTTAAAATTCTGATAGGGGTGATAATGTGGCTCGTGGCACACACATGGTAGGTAAGAGTCCTACCACAGAGCCACGTAACCTCTCGAAAGAACTGACCTTGCTTTAACTTTTTAAAGACAATCGGGCAACTTCAAATGGCGAGTTTCTGGAGAATTGTTGAGAGTTGCATCGTACTGTTTTGGGGGATTTATATTTAAGTATTGAATTTCACGCACCATAAATATAAACATTTCTATAATCCGAGTGTCATGCAGTCCCTTGTCACGAGGGTCGAAAAGCAAGGCAACTGGCTCGAATACCGACCCTGGACGAACAGGAGAAAGACCGAGAGCACTATAACGTCAAACAATGGGCAGTGAGATGTAGCCCTGGATACTTGGTGAGCTTGTGTAGAAAGTGGTACTATAAAGGCCATACACCCATCTTTCCTATGCTCAAATAGAGTGTTCTCTTTACGTTAGTTTATTTGGGAGTTAGTTCCAGTCTGTGAAGCAGCGCGACTTTGCAAAGATTTTGTTTTCCTGACGTAGCATCTGAAAGCGTGATCTCAAAACCAAACAACAGTAATATTTCCATTCAGAGTACTACACGCAACTACAGTTTACTCTGCTACTAGTCTTGACAGCATGTTTACCTAACTCAAAATTAAACTTTTATTGGAACTGTTAAAAGGTAAAAGGTTCAAATTCTGCGAATGGAATTATCTCGTTTGCGGCATTTACTTTAGTGATACACTTTCCTGTTTCCTCACATCTCACTTTAACTGGGTTAATTGGTTTATTAATCATATCTCCATCTCCCTCCTTTATTCTCTCTTCCTCCTCTAGTTAAAATTTCCTAAAATCTTCACACGTCTGACTACGTGCCTCAAAATAACAACTAACCACACCGGATTCGTCCCTCTGACGCAGTCTACTGGCACTAGAAATTTCGTCATACCGCTGCTTGGGCACGCCATCATCTTCCAGCTCTCAGTGATTACTTTATTTAATTTTTTCTGTGGAATCATAACCGTGTCTCCCCTTGCTTCTTCTGCTTGTCTTCTACCCTTGTAATCTAGAGCGTTGTGCCAATCATTTAGATTACAAGAATACCTCTTTATTCTTGGAACTCTTGCTCCACGTCTTACGTGTTGTTGTTATTGTTGCGATCTTTAGTCCAAAGACTGGTTTGATTCAGCTCTCCATGCTACTCTATCCTGTGCAATGCTCTTCATGTACGAGTAACATACATCCTTCTGAATCTGCTTACTACATTCATCTCTTGGTCTCCCTCTACGATTTTCACCCCCCCCCCCCCCCCCGCTCTCCTCCGGTACTAAATTAAAATTAGTGAATTAGTGACCCCTTCCTTGATGCCTCAGAATTTGTCCTACCAACCGATTCCTTCTTGTAATCAGGTTGTACCACAAATGTCTCTTCCCCCAATTCTATTCAGTACCACATCATTAGTTGCCTGATCTACCCATCTAATATTCAGCATTATTCTGTAGCACCACATTTCATAAGATTCTATTCTCTCAATACAAATAATTTCAGAAAGAACTCCCTCACACTTAAATCTATACTCGATGTTAACAACTTTCACTTCTTCAGAAACTCTTTTCTCGCCATTATCAGTCTACATTTTATATACTCAAATGGTTCAAATGGCTCTGAGCACTATCCGACTGACCTTCTGAAGTCATCAGTCGCCTAGAACATAGAACTAATTAAACTTAACTAACCTAAGGACATCACACACATCCATGCCCGAGGCAGGATTCGAACCTGCGACCGTGGCGGTAGCCCGGATCCAGACTGTACCGCCTAGAACCGCACGGCCAGTCCGGCCAGCTTATATACTCCTTATTTCAACCAACATCGGTTATTTTGCTTCCCAAATAGCAAAACTAATTTACTACTTTAAGTGTCTCATTTCCTAATCTAATTCCCTCGGCATCATTTGATTTAATTCGACTATATTCCATTATCCTTATTTTGCTTTTGTTGACGTTCATCTTATATCCTCCTTTCAAGACACTGTCCATTCCGTTCAACTGCTCTTTCAGGTTCCTTTCTGTCTCCGATAGTATTATAATGTCATCGGCAAACCTCAAACTTTTTATTTCTTCTCCCTGAACTTTAATTCCTGCTCCAAAGTTTTCTTTTGTTCCCTTTACTGCTTGTTCAGTATACAGATTGAATAACAACGACGATAGACAACAAACGCGTCTCACTCCTTTCTCAACCACTACTTCCCTTTCGTGCCCCTCGACTCTTATAGCTGTCGTCTGCTTTCTGTATAGTTTGCAAACAGCCTTCCGTTCTCTGTATTTTATCCCTGCCACCTTTAGAAATTGAAAGAGAGTGTTGCAGTCAACATCGTCAAAAGCTTTCTCTAAGTCTACAAATGATATAAACGGAGATATGCCTTTCCTTAAGCTATCTTCTTTGAGAAGTCTTAGGGTCAATATTGTCTCGCATGTTCCTACATTTCTCCGAAATCCAAACTACTGTTCCCCGAGCTCGGCTTCTACCAGTTTGTCCATTCTTCTGCAAATTATTCGTGTTAATATTTTGCAGCCGTGACTTATTGTACAGATAGTTCGGTAGTTTTCACACCTTACAGCAACTGTTTTCTTTGTAATTGGGGTTATGGTATTCTTCTTGAAGTCTATTGGTATTTCGCCTGTCTCATACATCTTGCACAGCACATGGAAGAGTTTTCACATAACTAGCGCTCCAAGGCTCTAAAGGAATGTTGTCTACTTCTGGGGCTCTCTTTCGATTTTAGTCTTTCAGTGTTTTTCCAAATTCTTCACGCAGTGTCTTATCTTCCATCTCACCTTTATCTACGTCCTTTTCCATTTGCATAATATTGCCGTAAAGTACATCTCCCTTGTACAGACCATCTAAATATTTCTTGCACCTTTCTACTTTTCCTTGTTGGCTTAGGACTGGTTTTCAATCTGACCTCTTGATATTCACACAGGTCGTTGTCTTTTATCCAAATGTCTCTTTCATTTTCCTGTATGGAGCGTCAATCTTACTATAAGTGATGTATAAAGCTACATCCTTACATTCGTCCTGAGGCCGTTTCTACTTAGCCATTTTGTATTTCCTGTCGAACTCATTTTTTAGATATTTTTATTCCCTTTCGCTTGCCTCATTTATTGCATTTTTATATTTTCTCGTTTCATCGGTTAAATTCAATATCTCCTGTGTTACCCAATTATTTCTACTAGCTCTCGTCTTTTTACCTATTTGATCCTATGTTGCATTCAGTATTTGACTTCTTCTACCGTATTTCTGTCCTCTGTTCTTGTCACTCGTTCCCTAATGCTCCCTCTGATACTCTCTACAACCTCCGGTTCTTTCAGTTTATCCAGGTCCCATCTCCTTGAATTCCCGCCTCTTAGCAATTTCTTCAGTTTTAATCTGCAGTTCATACCCAACAAATTGTGGTTAGAGTCCACATCTGCCCCTGGAAATGTTTTACATTTTAAAACCTGATTCCGAAATCTCTTTCTTACCATTATATAATCAATCTTAAACCTTCAGGTGTCTCCAGGCCTCTTCCACGTATACAACGTTCTTTCATGGTTCTTACACCAAATGTTAGCTATGATAAAATTCATTTGATTCAGTGAGATGATTAAGATTTTGTTCATGTTGCTGCGTTGTGCCAAAGGATTCTTTGTAAGGCAGTCAGCGTCCTTTTGTTTCCCAATTTCTGTATACAACTGTGACGCCATAGTCATGAGGCATCAGTACCGATTCGCCCGTTAATCTGACAGATCCTTCAATATAAGTCATCCAACATTGAGAATTATGACCGGTCACAGTGGTGAATGATTTGCCAAATAAATATGGCTGGAACTTGCTGATGGCCCAAACAACTGCAAGGCACTCTTCCTCAGTTGTAGAGTGTTTCATTTCAGCTATGGAGAGTACTCTGGAAGAATAAGCTTACAACTACTCAGCACCTTCCTGAATGTGTACTACAACTGCCCCTATCCCAAAACCGATAGTGTCTGTGTGAAATTCCTTCTCAGCTATCTTGTCATACAATACTAGAACTGGAGAAGATGTTATTTCCTCCTTAAGTACAAGGAAAGATCTGTCTTACACTTTTTTTCAGGAAAATTTGGCTACTACATAATATAGTTCTTACAGGAAATGTGCATTGGTACAGAAATCTTTCTCAGTCGCAGGTAGTGTGAGCATATTTTTAAAAAAAATTTCAGGAGTCAGAAAAATCTGTGGCTACTCTTGTTTTATACGTACTGTGATGGATTCCATCGCCACGAGGAGGCACTTTTTCAGATTTAGGCAGCGACCTTACCCTGCACGTACTGTAACAAAATTGTCAGATGGCTGAGATGTTCTTCAGATGACGTCGAGCAAACGATGGTGTCGCTAAGGCGGCAAAGACACGTTATCGCTTTAAGGTCTTCAAGTAGAGAGTCTATTATAAGTTCGATGGTGGCTGCAGCATTACAATGTCTAAATGCCACAACTTCAGGCCATCAGGAGCTATGAAGTCAACCTTTTTCTAGTCTGCCCTGTCAGCTTAGATTTGCCAATAGCCTTTCTTTACATCCTCGCTTCCTTGAAGCAATCTAGGGTGTTGTCACTCGAAAAGGGTCAGACCATTTTCCATGTCGCTGCCCATTTAATTTGAGAATTATATTCAACTAAGAGGATAATGCAGAGGCAGAATATTACAACAGTAGGTTACAAAAGCAGACTGGACTGCAGTGACTGTATGTATTGACTCTAGCTTCATGTTTTAACTAGATTTAACAGTGAGAAGGTCTTCTTTTCGTTTGTTTTCTGAGACTGCTCGGGAAGAGTATGCACACAGGATTTGGGACAGGCAAGGGAGTGTCTATTGTAAAGAAAAATTGGGCCCGAGCAGCCAGCAGGGATTATATCATTCACAGAAAACCTGGCAGGAAGCGTGAGATGCTGTCAATGTGAAAGACGCATCACTAGACGAGTCCTCAGGGGACCGGAGCTATTGTTCATTTGTGATGCATCCTCAGCATAGTGGCGAAGCTTTTCTGAGGGAAAGAGAAAAAAATTCTTATTATGGAGACGCCAACGCCCTGCCAGGTTCAGAATAGTGTTTTGAGTGCATAATAACCTTGAGTTTTCCGAAAGAAACATGGGGTGACACAAAATATGAGCCTAGTCTTTTTTTTTTTTACTTTGTTAGAACCTGTGATGCAAGGCTAGCTGCTGAATGCAGACATGTGTGATTGGTAAATATGCTTGTGACTGCAGGAGGATTGATCGTAAGGAGAAGCTTCTTGGAAAGGAGGAGTAGGTTGACCCCTGGAAGGATTTTTGTGGAAGAAGCAATAATGCCATAGGTGGACTCAGAGTTCTTAAACAAAGATTGGCGGCTATGTCTTGCTCAGCAGGAAGGAAAGAGTAGGCTTTACAATTCAGATAGAGAATTAAGAGTTTTGTGCAAATCTTGGTGCTGAACGAATCTCTGTGAGCTGTTGTCTTCTCTCGAGAAGCTGATCAGTGGTCCACAGTTTGTGGCTGCAGATGCATTAACCTCACCCTGTACTTCAAACCATGTCATGACAGCAGCTCTCTGCATCCAGATAGTTTATGGTGAGCATTATTATCAGCAGCAGCACCTTAGGACAATCCATGATCAGAATTTAGTTAGGTCATTGCAGTTATCTCTACCAGTGCATTGATTGATGCATGCGCTTTTCAGTCTAACAGTCAGGCAGTCAGTCACCGTATTTGTTTACTTACATTTCAGAACGTCAGTTGCAACTATAGAGCACGATCTCAAACAGTTCAAGTAACTCTGCAAACCAGCAGGTTCAAAAATGTTCAAATGTGTGTGAAATCTTATGGGACTTAACTGATAAGGTCATCAGTCCCTAAGCTTACACACTACTTAACCTAATTTATTCTACAGACAAACACACACACCCCATGCCCGAGGGAGGACTCGAACCTTCGCCGGGACCAGCCGCACAGTCCATGACTGCAGCGCCTTAGACCGCTCGGCTACTACCGCTCGGGGAACCAGCAGGTTTACTTGGTGCACAGCATACAGTGCAAAATTAATTTGTTCATTTAAAACTTGTTTCTGTTGACACCTTCAACTAATCGCATTTTCAAAATTGCGCAATTCTCCACTTTAGGATCCACATCTAGAACCGTAACATATCATCGCATTAGTTAATCCGTTTGTGCACAGCAATTGAGCTTGGATCCTTAAGGTGTGACCGTCTCGTAATTAATTTCTGAGTCAGGTTAAAAGTTTCAGATTCACACTGCATTCTACATAAATTGGTGGACTCTGCATTGATCGTACCTACAGAGGATATCCTATGAAGTGGTTTGACATAATCATTCGTGTTTATTGTAATGATCAGGCAAAGGTAAGTACTTAGAAGCATGAAACTTTATAGTTCTTTGTTGATACGAATAAATAACACATGTGATTTTATTAACAGTTTCGTGTCTATTGTTTCGTGAACTCTGTTCCGCGTGTGATTACTTATTTTTTGATGGGTCATGTGTTATACTGCTGTGAGTTATGGTAAGCTATAGTAAGGGAAGACATCAGTTATCATGAGATTCCGTTGGTTATGTTTCTCACTGCAGTCAGTATCCAATTTTCAATGAGAACATGAAGCAAGATGCGACTCCAACTTGAGCAGGCAAAAACCAAAACATTTTGCATCGTAGATGGTTCAAATGGCTCTGAGCACTATTGGACTTAACATCTGTGGTCATCAGTCCCCTAGAACTTAGAACTACTTAAACCTAACTAACCTAATGACATCACACACATCCATGCCCGAGGCAGGATTCGAACCTGCGACCGTAGCGGTCACGCGGTTCCCAACTGAAGCGCCTATAACCGCACGGCCACACCGGTTGGCTTGCATCGTAGAACAGAATAAAATTACAAGGACTGTATTCAGGAGCGAACTGTTGATTTTTCTCGTGAAACAGTGAACTCTGTTTGGTAGCGATAATGAGAGTAATATGAGAGATAGCATGTGGGTAGGGAAAGAGGAAAATAAAGTGAACAGTAGCAACATCAAAGGGAGGGACAATGCTGCGCCATGACATACAGAATCAGTAATAACAATTCGAAATTGTAGAGAGAGGGACGCTGATGATGCCAGTGTATACGGTACTCCCTTGGGTTCACGTGCGTCTTCACGAGACAGATACAATGAGCCTGGAGGTGACAGTTTTGAGATCACAGATTTTTTGAAGCAAATGAGGAAAAAATTCAAGAAAATGGGAGAAAAAACGAAATGAAGTGAAGAAAATAACGTTAAAGACGAAGGAAAATAGATAATTGGCAGAAGGAAGTAAGAAAATATTAAGTCAGGAAACGTGGAACGAAACACAAGAAGCCAAGAACACAATCACAGGACTGAAAGGAGAATGCAGAAAGACTCTAAAGAAATGTCGTGTGGCGATAAAGAAAATATCCAATAGAGTTGGAAACGTGGAGCATGGACTGGGGTAACTCTAGCATTACAGCAGTGTCAGTCGAAATTGCAAGAGGGTCAAGAAAAAACAGAGAAATGGCTTGATAAGAAGGAGTAATGAGTTGGGAAGTTTGAGGAGCGTGCCCACAAAATGTTAAAGGAAGCAACAAATGTGTCAGAAGTTCAGAAGAGTGAGAAAATTGTAGATGAAATTAGAAAACTTGGTGCAGGGTCTGATATGACGACCCCAACATGAGTTGCAGAAACTGAGGAGGTACAGAAACTTCTCGCATTCATGAACTGTCAACAAACCACCAGCGCATGTCAGTACAAGAGAATCGAAGAGATGATTAAGAATTATGGCAATCTGAGATGTAATGTGCGTTAGCTGAAGAATCACATTCGAGTGAATCACACAGTTGTGTGCCACTAAGCAGTAGTCACACGTGAGGTGGAAGAGAATGCAGCTATGGACATAGCAACAGTGGGAACTCACATGGTGTTGCTAGACAGGATGAAGAAAGGATAATGGAAACAACAGTCAGAGTGTGTGTAAGTGGGGAGGAACATTTGAATTTCAACATTTTCTCCAAATATGACACTTTCAGAATTACAAAGACAACATACACATGCTTCACCCTAACACATGGGTTTCACAGTTTCATTAGTCGTTATCACTGTCATAGCCATTAGTACACAAATTAGAATTTGTATGTAGAGACCTCAAAGGAGCCGTAGCAAAAAAGGCGAGAGGATTTGCTGCCAGTTCTCATCCTAAAAGAATTTTAGAGGCGTGTTTTGTCGAACTATTGGTCATGTAAGTCACAAGAAAGAATAAAACGTAAGGAGATAATATGCAAATATAATGCTGGGTACCATTTCAAAATTCCAGAAAAGTTCTTAGATGATATGGAAAAGAAAAATATATTTTTAGATATTCCTTGCACTCCACGGAAAATTTCCTGATACTGGTACATAAATTAACCAACATGTTCTGGTGTGGATATCCAACAACATTAGCGAGAGAAGTTGAAACATGGAGAGTAACTTCAACAGATCTCCAATTACCATTACAATAATAATTACAATACAAGGAACAGACCTTTGGTAGGTGGTAATCAGTTCCATGTTATGTCAAGAGGAGGAAATCATATGTGGAATTACGGACAACAGATGGGTAGTTGGAACAACTACCAAAACCATGATACTATGCAGGAATTAGCCGGTTGACCTAATTGAGAGGGAGACTTTTGATCTGGCTAAGATGTTAAATTCCCTGCTGTGAAGGTACAAGGCTAGGATGTTGGTAGAAGTAAACTCGTATGGACGTTATAAAAGTTCTAATTTATTCATAAAGAATACAGATCACCCTAACTGCGTAGTGATTGTACCTACAGAATAGCCAAGCCCATTACAGAGACGGTGACTGACTTCCACCGTTCTGGCTGCCTGATAGAACTTTCCAGCACTTTGCTGCCCACACTAGCACCCTACGTCAGAGTCCCGCGGTCGCTGCCTAAACGCTCATCGGCGACTATCTCCAACTGTCTGCCTGCAGCCCGCCCTCAGCCCAAGTCGGCTGCTACTCACGCTGACTACCGTCGCTGCCTAAACCCGAGAGAGAGAGAGATCCCCGGAGCGGCGTGCCTCCGAGTTTTGTTAGCTCTTCCCCTTCGACCCCGCCAGCGCTTGGCATGACGTAGCGTCGAGTGCAACTTTTCCTTATTAGGGATTGTTTTAGTATTAACTTCAGTACTTTTCTTCAGAAGCTGGGTGGAGGGGTAGAGGGGCCTCTCCCTATATGGTCACGCACTGCGTCCTGAGCCCTTCATTGGCTCCTCATGACGTAGTGCGGTCCCCACCTAGGGCCCTCTTTCTTTCTCTCTCCGCTCCCAGACTTCTCCCTCTAGCCAAGAGTGTTGATACTGTAAGTTATTGCTTATTAAGGGACCTGCCCAGAGCGCCCTTTTTATCTTAATAGCTGAGTCTGCTTCCTTGCTTATCACGCGCAGCTGCCTGGCCGCTTGGACCGCCGCCTCGGCTATCTGGCTGCGTCGTTATCTTTTGTGACCCCTCTGACACGCCTGGCGTCCCCTGTTAACTCTATCTCCCCGTATGATTTCTGGTGTATCGTCTGAGAACAACTGCATTTAGACTTGGCTTTTCTGCGGTTACAACACCGTACAGGACCTTCAACATGCGATCGTGCATTATCCTGCTGAAATGTAGGGTTTCGCAGGGATCGAATGAAGTAGAGCCACGGGTCGCAACACATCTGAAATGTAACGTCCACTGTTCAAAGTGCATTCAATGCGAACAAGAGGTGACCGAAACATGTGACCAATGGCACCCCATACCATCACGCCGGGTGATACGCCAGTATGTCGATGGCGAATACACCGTTCCAATGTGAGTCACCGGAATGTCACCAAACACGGATGCGACCATCATGATGCTGTGAACAGAACCTGGATTCGTCTGGAAAAATGACGTTTTGCCGTTCGTGCACCTAGGCTCGTCGTTGAGTACACCATCGCAGGCGCTCCTGTCTGTGATGCAGAGTCAAGGGTAACCGCAGCCATGGTCTCCGAGCTGATAGTCCATGCTGCTGCAAACGTCGTCGAACTGTTCGTGCAGATGGTTGTTGTCTTGCAAACGTCCCCATCTGTTGCTGTTGACTCAGGGATCGAGAGGTGGCTGCACGATCCGTTACAGCCATGCGGATAAGATGCCTGTCTTCTCGACTGTTAGTGATACGAGGGCGTTGGGATCCAGCACGGCGTTCCGTATAACCCTCCAGAGCCCACCGATCCCATATTCTGCTAACAGTCACTGGATCTCGACCAACGCGAGCAGCAATGTCGCGATAGGATAAACCGTAATCACGATAGGCTACAATCCGACCTTTATCAAAGTCGGAAACGTGATGGTACGCATTTCTCCTCCTTACACGAGACATCACAACAACGTTTCACCAGGCAACGCCGGACATCTGCTGTTTATGTATGAGAAATCGGTTGGAAACTTTCCTCGTGTCAGCACGTTGTAGGTGTCGCCACCGGTGCCAACCTTGTGTGACTGCTCTGAAAAGCTAATCATTTGCATTACACAGCATCTTCTTAATGTCAGTTAAATTTCGTGTCTGTAGCACGTCATCTTCGTGGTGTAGCAATTTTGTTGTGCTGTAGTGTACCTTTTGCCACGTCTCTCATAAGAATTTTCGGTGCAGCATTCCTCTGTTCTCTTTCTGGTGCACTCCAATTCTAAAAACGTCGCTGTTCACTCATATTGTGCCAGCAATTTTTATCTTGTACCTTTCCCAAAAACGCTTTAAGTGTCTTGTAATATCTTCCTACGAATATCTTAGAATCGTCTGGTAAGTTCTTCCTTAGCTTCCATATGATTGCAGATACTTTATTCCCTTTGACTCATGGAAACAGTTTTCACAAAATTATTTTAATTTATTTATACCATGCAACCCTGGCATTCTAATTACAAGAAATTCACGCCATAACCGTCAAGTTTTTGGTCTGACCAATATTCTTGTAAGAAATTTAACAAATTCACATTCGGGATATACACTCCTGGAAATTGAAATAAGAACACCGTGAATTCATTGTCCCAGGAAGGGGAAACTTTATTGACACATTCCTGGGGTCAGATACATCACATTATCACACTGACAGAACCACAGGCACATAGACACAGGCAACAGAGCATGCACAATGTCGGCACTAGTACAGTGTATATCCACCTTTCGCAGCAATGCAGGCTGCTATTCTCCCATGGAGACGATCGTAGAGATGCTGGATGTAGTCCTGTGGAACGGCTTGCCATGCCATTTCCACCTGGCGCCTCAGTTGGACCAGCGTTCGTGCTGGACGTGGAGACTGCGTGAGACGACGCTTCATCCAGTCCCAAACAAGCTCAATGGGGGACAGATCCGGAGATCTTGCTGGCCAGGGTAGTTGACTTACACCTTCTAGAGCACGTTGGGTGGCACGGGATACATGTGGACGTGCATTGTCCTGTTGGAACAGCAAGTTCCCTTGCCGGTCTAGGAATGGTAGAACGATGGGTTCGATGACGGTTTGGATGTATCGTGCACTATTCAGTGTCCCCTCGACGATCACCAGAGGAGTACGGCCAGTGTAGGAGATCGCTCCCCACACCATGATGCCGGGTGTTGGCCCTGTGTGCCTCGGTCGTATGCAGTCCTGATTGTGGCGCTCACCTGCACGGCGCCAAACACGCATACGACCATCATTGGCACCAAGGCAGAAGCGACTCTCATCGCTGAAGACGACACGTCTCCATTCGTCCCTCCATTCACGCCTGTCGCGACACCACTGGAGGCGGGCTGCACGATGTTGGGGCGTGAGCGGAAGACGGCCTAACGGTGTGCGGGACCGTAGCCCAGCTTCATGGAGACGGTTGCTAATGGTCCTCGCCGATACCCCAGGAGCAACAGTGTCCCTAATTTGCTGGGAAGTGGCGGTGCGGTCTCCTACGGCACTGCGTAGTATCCTACGGTCTTGGCGTGCATCCGTGCGTCGCTGCGGTCCGGTTCCAGGTCGACGGGCACGTGCATCTTCCGCCGACCACTGGCGACAACATCGATGTACTGTGGAGACCTCACGCCCCACGTGTTGAGCAATTCGGCGGTACGTCCATCCGGCCTCCCGCATGCCCACTATACGCCCTCGCTCAAAGTCCGTCAACTGCACATACGGTTCACGTCCACGCTGTCGCGGCATGCTACCAGTGTTAAAGACTGCGATGGAGCTCCGTATGCCACGGCAAACTGGCTGACACTGACGGCGGCGGTGCACAAATGCTGCGCAGCTAGCGCCATTCGACGGCCAACACCGCGGTTCCTGGTGTGTCCGCTGTGCCGTGCGTGTGATCATTGCTTGTACAGCCCTCTCGCAGTGTCCGGAGCAAGTATGGTGGGTCTGACACACCGGTGTCAATGTGTTCTTTTTTCCATTTCCAGGAGTGTATGTACCTGACCAACGTCGTACTTCCAAAGTCGTACTCTCACAAGCACGTATCTTATTTTGCATTTCATCTTTCAGTGTGGAAACTTCAGCACCAAATATTCTTAATTTTCGTTTTAACTGCTTTCACTGATTGGTGTACTTTCGACTCAATCATAGGTTTAGTATCATCACCAATTCCTTGCACCTCTGTATGAAACCTTCCGTTTATTTCTGTGGCCTGACTTAGTACTTTCTGCACGTCATTCTGAGCAGAAATCACGACAGCACTTATGTTACTTATCACTTGGTCTTGCTTTTCAATTCTACTAGCTATCCAGGCATTTATTTCCTTCAATTATTTTGCAGTTCTATCATATCACTTCATTTCTTATGCGAAATATCACTGTTTGCTTTGGAAATATTCCTTTCTGTTTTGGGCACTCTTCTGGAAAGATCGCCCTGGTTCTTTTCTAATGTACAAGAAGGAGTGTTCCCTAACTGTGAGAATACCTGCGAAATTATTCTCTTTGATAGTCACATTCTGTGCGAAGGAATTTTTAATATTTTGCAGCATTAACAACATTCGTGCATTTAATGATGGCTGATCAATCTGGACATCTTGCATAATTTCTCCATTATCGTATTCGTCACGTATCATTTCCATTTTAACCTTAATTCTTTCTCCTACCGGCATTACTGGAACCCAGATCGATTTAAAGACATCGCCTGTTTCGCTCCCGTGAGCTGTTTAGTGCACCAGTGCCCTACATTCTCTTAACGGGCCAACCGCTCCATCGCTTCGCTCGAAGTCGTAAACATGTAGCCAGATCAATCTACAGGCGAAGAGCTCAGTGGGGAGCTGCCTGGCATGCCGGCTGGCTTCTCTCGCCAGCTCTCTGGCGCTCTAATTCATGCTTCCATTTCTCTCCTGCCACCACCTGAGTTTCAAATTTTTTTTGTTTGCACTAAAATTTCGATACTATGGGTCATTTTCTTGTTTTACTATTGCGTTAATGTCCTCTTTAATGTAACTGACACTATTTTCTCTCCGTTCGCAAATACTTGCCCTTAGACCAACCAAATTTTAATAATTTTATGAAGGCTTATGACATATAAAATTTTGAAGGTCCTGCCTTGGTCACGACGTATAACTATACTAAAATATAATGCTCTCTTCGCGTTAGTTTTTTGAGTTGTTTCGCTTTTGTGTAGCAGTAGAACCTTGCTAAGACTTTATCTGTCTGACATAGCATCTGGAAGCGTGATCGTGAACCAGCAATGCACTTTGGACACTATAATAAATACAATTCAGCCTGAAATTACTCTTGAGCCAGTGTTTACATGACTGAAGTTTAATCTGGCTACTGAACGTCTACTGAAGCGTTTGTAAAACTCATCCTGAACATTCATGCTTCCATTTACTATATACGGCCTCTCTGTAGAAATGTAATTTGAAAATTGTGTCTGTTCATTCAATTTGGAATAGTTATTCAAGTTAGTTTTTTTTGTAAATATATAGTTAAAACTTGCTTTCGAGAAACAGAATGAAACTGCCAAGACATTTATTGACTTCCCTATGCTAATCTAATATTTTCTAAAATTTAGTTAAAGTCAATACTTATTTAAATAAAAAAAGACTTTACGCAAATTACTCGAGTGATGTAGCAAAGCGACCCACGAAAAATGCGTAATATTTGGTATCTTAAAAATTCGTAAAACTCCACAGCTACTGCTGCTACAGTTACAATAATCATCCTGACATTTGAAATCAATTTAACTGGACAGATAATTAAAAACCTCTACTCACCAAACGGCGGCAGAACACACATAAAAGAAGGCTATAACTAGGCAACCTTTCGGAGCCAGTAGCTCCTTCTTCAGGCAGAAGTGGTGGAGCGGGAAGGAAGATCGGTGAAGGAAAAGATCTGGAGAGGTTTAGGAAAAAGGGTAGATTTCGGGAAATTCACCCAGAAGCGCTGGTCAATGGAGACTTACTGCGCAGGATGAGAAGGGAAGACTGATTGTTGTTGACTGCATCGGCCGAGATTTGAAAACCTGAGAGCTTAAAGGTGGAAGACAGGGTAATATGCAAGACAGATATTACTGCTTAAAATGCATGATTCAATAAGAGTGAAAAGCTAAACGCATTGTACGTTACAGATGTGGGAGGGGGCCGGTGAAAACAGATGGATAAGACAATGAAAGAAATAGAAAACTAAAACAGAATGAAGAAAAGAGTAGTTACTGTGAGGAAATGCTGGGACTGAGAAAATTAACGTAAATTATATCCTGTACGCTCTGCAACAGGGTATTGTGTGTTGCCAGTATACACTCTCTGTCTACATCTGCTCATCCTAATTGAAAATTTTGTGGTAGTCATGCCGATGTAGAAGACTGTATAATGTTTATGTAACAGCTGGTATATGACATGTGTCGCTTCACAGGTGGCTCTCTATTTGATAGTATATGTTTCGCCAGTTTCAGGGCTTCATAGGGGAAGTCTTGCAGCAGAGACGGTTACAGGGGTAGGAGCCATGAGTAGGGAGATGTGTGTAGGAGGAGCATAGGATCTGACAAGAATATTGCGGAGATAGGGAGAGCGACAAGAAGCTATTCTAGAATTGGTGGGCAAAATTTAAGACAGAATGGATCTCATTTCAGTTCATGATTTTAGGAAGTCATCGTCATGTCAAAGTAGCTGATTAATATATAGCAGACCAGGATAATACTGAGTCATCAGCGGTATGCTCGGAAGTTGTGTTTTGCAGGGATCAGTGGTACCAGGATTGGATGTGGTGGCCCAGGAAATCTCCTTTTGAACTAGGCTGGTAGGGTAATTACGTTCAGCATAGGCTGGCGTGAGGATGGTGGTGTATTGCTGTAAAGAGTCTGCAGCCGAAGGAATGCGTTTGCCTCGAATGCCAAGGTTGAATGGGAAGGAACGTTTGACATGGAAAGGATGGAAACTGCCAAAACATAAGTACTCTAGTTTGTTGGTAGGTTTATGTGGTTAATCCACACGGAGCAGAACCATAATAAAGGAATGCGAACGGCGCAGTGAGACAGAAACTAATGCGTCATTTTGTGTTCCTTGCAATATGAAGCCATTGCATGTAACGTCTGATCTCAGGTACCCTATTATGTCCTAGCACTAACGAGAAGTGCGAAGGCAGGGGAAACAGACAATAACCAAGACATAATTGTGTCGACAAGTCTGCTGGCACCCCTGGATAACCAGTGTCAACGACAGTAGTTGCATTATGTCCACCATAAGTAATACAGATTCAGAAGCTTCAGTCTCAATTTCTGGTCATTGCATCTGCAACTCTGATTCTAATGGTATGACATGCTCGCTAGGTACAGGGAGTAGTAGGACAACAGGGATGCTGCCCCACACTGCATTGTTGTCAAATTAATTCAAGATGGCGGCGACAGATATGCCAATGTCACAATGACATCATTGTAGTAAGTTCATAGTTTGGTGGGAAAATAGGTCATACTGCCTACCTCCACTTACCAAAACCCCTCCCTACTGACCTCCCCCTCCCCTGGCTACCCTTCCCCAAGAAAAAGGTGGGAAAATTATGGTGGGAAAATTTTGGCAGGAAAATAGGACAATTGAGGTACATCAACTAACGTAAGTCATCCTACCACCACCTCTGCCTTGGAATTGGCAGGAAAAGGACTCAGTCTATGCTGGGCTGCTGAATACAACAGACATAAGCCTTTATGTTGCATGAATTGTTTATTTAAACAATTTGAACTATCATAGACAATAGCTCCATCCAGTGTGTTCACCATGTGATCCAGAGTACAACTGACCTAGTACACAGTATCGCTACTAGAGTGTGCTGTCATTCCTGCCATGATATAATCAAAGACGGCGGTCTGGGAAAAATGGCGGGAAAAGGACTGAGTCTGTGTCCAACTGCTGGAGAGGAAGGAGTGTATTTTATTCATCCTCAGTGGGAAGTAAAACAATTTACTTAGGGATGGATTTTACGTAGACTATTTATTATGCTGATACAAAACACTCACCCTGTCATGCTTGGGGTCACAATAAATAGACTAAAGACCTGCAAACTACTCGTAAATTACGACTGGTTCGAGGCGCTTCAGTCTGGAACCGCGCAACTACTACAGTCGCAGGTTCGAATCCTGCCTCGGGCATGGATTGTGTGATGTCCTTAGGTTAGTCAGGTTTAAGTAGTTCTAAGTTCTAGGGGACTGATGACCTCAGATGTGAAGTCCCATAGTGTTCAGAGCCATTTGAACCATTTTCGTACTCGCAAATTACCGATATATTGCAGTTCACAGATGTGCAGTCACACAAACAACTCTTAAATTTTCAACATAATTGTTGTAAAACGTTCTGATAACACGCTCAGTAATTATAAACTATCGAAATAATGCGTTGCATAGTCTACAGACATGTTCACAAAATAATACAGTACACTGATATACAGACATGTTCAATGCACTTCAGATTGTCACCATAATTCGTATTTAACGCCCTGCAACACGCCCACAACGCTTAAACAGCCGAATATAATGAAGTGCATGTAAAAATGCGCCGCGCAGGATTACTCGAGCGGTCTAGGGCGCTGGAGTCATGGACTATGCGGCTGGTCCCGGTGGAGGTTCGAGTCTTCCCTCGGGCATAGTTGTGTGTGTTTGTCCTTAGGACAATTTAGGTTAAGTAGTGTGTAAGATTAGGGACTGATGACCTTAGCAGCTAAGTCCCATAAGATTTCACACACATTTGAACTTTTTTTTTGTAAAAATGCTTTTGAACTATCGTTAAGAAATTCGACCACAACATATCAGCAAACTGTTCCCTACAGAGGTACAAGGCACGTAGGCCAGGGCAACATGCCCTATGTTTACCCATCAACATGACTGGTGTGATAAAGCATCGCCTTTGTATCTGAGGGTCCAGTGTCGGTCTCATTTCTGAGTGTTGTGTTTGCCTAGCGACTCACGCTCGCAGGTGTTATACTGACGTTTCATGTCTTTGTAAATAACAGCCAAGTCTCCCTCTGGACATTCTATAGAAATCTTTTGCAATGTTTCCAGAAATTGTTAACGAAAATATCCCAGAATAACACAGGATGCATTCTTCCTAGCAATCCTAATGGGACAGCCTATAAACTATGTATAAACCCTTCCCAGAAATCGTGAAGTGTCACAGAAACAGCTAATGGTCGTTTTTGCTGTTGTAGCAGCTTTCGTGATGTCACAGATTGTCTGCATGGAAATTCTTCTCCTAACAGGACCTGTTTACGAAAATATCCCAGATTAACATTCTTAATGATGGTCCTAATGAGACACCCCATCCATCACGTCTTACCCTTCCCGGAAATCATAATGTCCTGCATTCAATATATGTCTGAGAAACGGTACACGTTCGCTCATTTTTTTTTTAATGGAGCACTGTCTAAGCACAGACGGGAAAATCAAAACAATTGCGTAAACAGAGTTTGAAGCATTGTCCTACAGAAGAGAAATGACTGGAATTTTCGGTGTTCTACAGCTGTTGGTCTGGAGATGCACTAATGCCACAATGGCAGATGAGGGACAGCATCCCGCCTGAGAAGGATGGTCTGCTTCAACTTGTCTTTGAACGCTTGAACAAAGAAGACATCACGTTACTCTCAAACTTTCCATGGATACCTCGGCCACATCTTGTTCAAATCAGTCTGTAGAGGCTCCTAAGCCCCAGCACAAAGAATGCATTGTGAATGAACGAAGTATTCTGATTGGTTCTTATTGAATTTACCCACCAATCTGCTGCTGCTGCTGGTGGTGTGGTTGCACTATCTGCCATTTATCTGCAGATGAGACTTTCAGTGGCAGAACAATTATGTACAGATCGCCATATTGCACTGACAGTTCAACCCTACAAAAGTGGTCTACAAATCGTGTAATATGGAAAGACACTTCCTCAATTACACTGCTCTGCTACTGTATAGGAAAGCTTGAATATTTCAGTGTGGAGCCGATCTCCAAACCGGATATATCACTCCATACCAGATCTATGTAGTAAACTCACAATTCGTACCCTGCGCCTTACAAAATCACAATGTCTGCGTCCTGCACATAGCTATCGACCAGACAATCGCGCATATACCATGAAGAGACATAGCATAAGTACATGCATCGTTTATACTCCTCGCAGCAGTAGATATTTTCAGGCGATAATCCACCGCAGCCAACAGTCACAAGTCATCTGCCCTCACAGATACACTGGTTCGACGCAAGACCAGAGTACCCTCAGCGGACCAAGGTCACTCTCCGAACTACTGTACAAAGGCTGGGTTGGTTCCCCTCAGTACAAAGTACAGATTTAAAAAACGTATGTATTTTCACATGGTTTACCAGAATGTCATACACTTTACGTGATACTTCTCGATATCAAGCACGTAACAATATCGTTTGTAAAGCAGAATCGATTGCAGAGTATATTTCCAAAGATATAAACTGGAAATAATTACTATAGAAACCCGAAACTTTAGTGAGGTGTAGGGAGGTGTAATATGCTGCAAACCTTGAGGAATAAGAAACTTATTTTATCTCGTCTGTGAAGACATTCATGTGAAAACTCCGAAAAAAATGAAGGAAACTGATAATTCCACTTACGAATACTGCTGTCAGTGATACAACATATTCCAAATCATCCTTGTAATTAACAAAGTTAACTAAGGTGTTTCACATGTGTTGAGAACCAGCAAATGTGTCCTCCACCAGTCTCTCACCTGCTAGATACACACAACACACACCACAATCGATATTCTCTCAAGCAAAATAAGACAGGAACAGTGCAGAAGCAGTCATCCAGACAATGTACGTGGGAGGGAATAATGGTCCAGAGCAAACACACATCCATATTCAATCTTCTAAAATTGCGATGACGAATGCTGTCCAACACATACATTTTATGGAAGTTATACAGGCATAGTTTAATTTCTGAACCGTGAACAGATGTGCACATTTGACGTTATACACCTCTGTAAAGCTATATTGTGCATTTATCATACGGAATCGATGTTTTAAGGAAGCAGTTTTTTCATTTTTCAGTTTGTGACCATCGTTAATAGTAGAAAAACCTCAAGAAAGATGTATGTCACCCGCACATATATTTGTTACACTGGAATATTAACAGCATTGCTTTCCATATGCCTAATAGGTCAGAAACTGTAACGACGTAACATTATGGCTAGTTTTAAATGCAGAATCGTGTAGCCTTAGGAGTGCATGGGTTTATGTTCTCTTTTACCGATACCTTCTTGGTACTGATCCCAGACACTAGAACAATACTTTAGACTCAATAGTGTAGTTGATTTAAGTAAAATACTTCGAACTCTGCCCATCTGAAGCTTCATTATGCATCTGTCCACATTCGCAATGGTACTCGCAAAGTAGAGGAGGGGTGGTTTAGCGATGATACAGAATCTGGGAAGTATGCTGCCACTTCATTGTCGGTGTTGAAATTACAGTAAAATTGCTGAAATTGTTCGCACTATCAACTGTGATGCTTATTATAACAGCACATCGACGGTGTCTTTTCCACCTCATCCATTGACTGGCACACTGTTGGTAATCACATAATGCTTGATTGAGATCGCTTGTTTGAGATGGAAAAAGAGTCTTGGTGGAGGGACAACACTTTCCGGGGATCGCTCAGTGGTAGAGGTGCTGCTGCTCGAAGAATCCTGTATCACTAAGGTGTCGAAAATGGGAGAAGTAAAACCAGTCACGGATCACGTTTCAAAATCTTACACGACATTTTGAAGATGACAGAGGTTGCCGACTTCTGCGTTTCACAACTGCTCACATCCAATCAAAAATCCTCCTGAACCAGAGATGTCGCAACTGTGTCAGTCCAATCCAGATGAGTCCTCTATCTGAATAATCATCGTGGACGAGTGCTGGTTGTATCACTATGACTCCGAAACAAATAAACAAAAGAAGCAACGGAAACATGCGGACACAGAGGCTCCGAAAAAGCAAAGTTCCAACGCTAATAGGGGAAGTTCATGTTGAGTGTTTTTTCGGACTGCCGTGATGTAGGGCTACA